>NC_139222.1:251882144-252424644 GCF_055691185.1 Crinia signifera
GCAGCATAGGCCCGGCGTTTATGTCGGTTGCTGATAAAGGGCCCAGCACGGCCCAGCCTTGTCTCCATGACGGAGACAAGAAACCTCAGCTCCGCAGGAGAAAACGGGTCTGCCCTTCGTGTCTCCGCCATGTTAACAATGGCATCAATCAACCAATCAGGTGGTGGCATTGGTTTATCACAGTTATTTGTGTTAATAACTTTATTGTTCATCTTTACATGAGCAGCGTCTCTGCGCCAACACAAATGGTGACAAATTCGCATGCCTTCAAAACAGTAGTGCTGATGTATGGCAATGAACAAATCTGATATATATAAAACACAGTGTGTATGCACTTAGCAAATCCAATGACGCCTCGCTCCGCCAAGCAACGCGTGCTATAGCTTAGCAACGCATAGCTGTACTTAGCATTACTTACTCTATGCATCTATGTGTATGCGTACATTTATGTTTAAAAGACACATACACATACTTGCAGGTATCCTGAGTCCAGCATTATACACCAGCGCTGGCTGCCTGGCTGCCTGCCTGGGTGCCTGCCTGCCTGCCTGCCTGCCTGCCTGCCTGCCTGCTCCTTGAAATGTTTAAACATGTTAATAAATTCAAATATCATATATATATATATATATATATCTGCAAACAAATCATACATCAACACAGGAAAAAATCCCCAACACATTAGAGAATAAATCAATGTACTCACCAGTCATCAGGGATAGTATCAACTACAATAATGAAGATATAACAAACACATAAGATCCCTTGTAGAAGGTATAATAATGAGCACCTATATTGTACTTCCCCCAAAACTAAGCACATATGATAAATATCTACTATTTCTTTGCCATTAGGAGGGCAGGCTGGATAATTGTCGTTTTGTAACACTGACAACTACCACACTGTACTTATTTGAAGGGGTGATTTTTACAACAATTGGTGTGTTCTGGTCAACTAGATAAAATGTACCTGAAGTATCTTTGCGCCACAGAGTCCCGCAGCTGGTATCCCCTCCGGCATTCAGGGGCGCGGGATGGGCGCATGGGCGGATCTTGCGGCTCAGATGGTACCTCCCACTCATCAAAGGGTATCTCACGCCGCACAGCAATGTTGTGGAAAAATATACACAGGCCCACGATCCTCGACACCATTTGAGGCGCATACTGTAAGTCACCACCAGTGCGGTGGAGCACTCTAAATCTACCCTTTAAAAGGCCAATTGAGCGCTCCACCACTTGCCTGGTGGCAACATGCGCCACATTGAATGCCTCCTGTGGGCCCGGTGCTGGGTAGCTGTACGGCGTAAGTAGCCAGGGCGTACATGGGTAACCGGAGTCACCCAGAACCCACGCATCACGGCCTTCCAGCTCTTGTAGTCTTTGCCATATCCCGGTTTGTCGGATGACATGAGAGTCATGGGCACTTCCGGGAAACTTCGAGTTGAAGGCGAGAATCTCCATGGATGGGCCACATACCACCATCACGTTCAGTGAGTGGAACAATTTGCGGTTCCTATATATCTTCTCACTTCGAGATGGAGGCACAAATGGTACATGGGTGCCATCCACAGCCCCTATCACATTAGGGAAGCCAGCAATTTGATGGAAGGCCTGCTGGCTTCTGCGCAGGGTCTCGGTGGCAAATGTCATGGCCATGAAGTGCCCCTTGCGCCTGAACATGGCCGACGTCACACGCCTCAGGATTCGGCAGAAGGCCGGCTGAGATATTCCAGCAAGTACTGCCACTACTTGTTGGAATGATCCTGAGGCGCAGAAATGCAACACCGCCAGCAGCTGTGTGTGAGGCGGAATTGCTGTCGTGATCCCGTGTAGAGGTTCCAGATCACTCTCAATTAACGAGAGCAGATCCAGAATTACATGTGGCGGTAACCGGTACCTAGTAAGTACCTCATCATCGGGCATAGCAAACAGAGTCACCCGTGTGCGATAGATTCTAGCACGTCCTGGCCTCCTTGGGCGACGAGTGGGGAGAGCCGCAAGTGCCCTTAGCCTCCTTTCCATGTCCCGCAGCATTGCTTCAGCAACCTATAAAGAAATGAACATAAATACTGATGCACCTATGCACATAATGGCCATATCCCACTACAAATAGATTTGTAGGCTTCAATACGTACAATAGATGGCCGCCCCGTAAAATCCCGAAGATCCATTTGACTCTATAATGATGTAACAATAATATGAACTCAATACACACCGTCCTAAACACACAGATGCTTACAACATCGAACTACTAAACACTACTTGAGTATCAAAGGTGTCTGCATTTGTTGCCGACATCATGTACTATGAGACATTCCAGCTATTGCTGGGACATGTTGTCCTGCAATAGATGAACACACACAGGTTTCAGACCTGTGAGTGAAATAGTGAACATGTGACATGTTGCAATAATGCTACAAAGACTTTGCTGGCCCAACAATCTGTAGTCAGTGAGGCAATGGTGCATACATTCATACACTTACATTGTTAATGGATAACATATCTACAAGGACCATGGAAGAGCTTACCTTAGACCCTGACAACTACAGATCTGGAGACAAATGATTCTAGCAGCAATTCACTATTTATAGGCCTGTCACATGTGTGGTCTATAACAGTAGTGATGAGTATTGCATGACTTGTGGCCTGGATTTTCTAAGGGATTGGGCTACTTTTAGCTTGCAATCAAACGCCACAATACCACAGTAGTCATGAACCAAATGTCATGTCATGCTAGCAAATAGCATGTGTATTGTGCGATAGTCACAGGTGTAGCAGAAGATTCTATGCAATGTTAGAATTGGTGACCAGTATTTCATGTCGAAGTTTCGCCAGGTTTTACACAATGGAATTTCCGCCACCGTATGCGGCGCGAAAAAACAGCGACGTACGCTCGTGCACGGAACGCAGCTGCCGCTGATGTCCGCCAAACAGGATACACAAACAGTATATAAAGGTGTATTAGAAGGTGACAATGTTGTTGCTAACATGTCTGGATCACAACCAGAGGTGGACCCAGACCTGCAGCAACTATTTGACCAGATGGACTCCAGCACCACCTATGTGCCACTGCACATGCGGCCAGTGGGTAATGAGGAGGCTGCTGGCCCTTCTACAGCAGGGCAACCTGCACCTGACCATTCTACAGCAGGGCAACCTACACCTGGCCCTTCTGCAGCAGGCCAACCTGCAGCTGGCTCATATGCACCATCAGCAGAATCTTTTGGAACACAACCGGGGACTTCACAAGATAGTACCATGGCCAGCACTTCAAGTGCAGCGACACGTGCCAGGGGGCGTGGCCATGGACGTGGCAAGGGGAGAGCGAGGTCAACAGAGGAACCAACTACAAGAAATAAGGCATATGAAGCACAGGAGCTTGCCATCCTGGTTCCCCGAGCACGTGATTGGATTGAGTGTCCATCGGAGAAGCTGACACACACACGCAGATGGAAGATTTGGGAACAGATAACGGCAGAGATTAATGAAGTAGCGCCACAAGTTCGTGAGACGGACCATGTGAAGAAGAGGCAAGTTGTTTTGTGATACATGTGCCCAGTAATAGACAAGTAATGATTGAATTCATGCTTAGATGGATTTTGCAAATGGCCCGTGAGGTTGTTACGATACACAGACATTATTGACATGTTATTTCGTTGAGAGTTAGAGTAGGGTGATTGTGAATGTGTATTGTAACGGTTGATATCATAGTTGCATGTAATATTATCTATTGGACATTAATCACATGTCGTAATATGTAGCACAGAGCAATGGCTGCAACAGCAAACATCTGGAGTGACATGTATTAATATGTCAACTTACATTGCAGGTGGCAGGACTTCAAAACCAACCTGAAGAGGAAGATGACCAAGCGGTGGGAACACAGCCAGACATCTGGGGCCGGGCCCATGCCATCAGGGCTAGAGCTCACCCCTCTGGAGTTGCTGGCCGAGAGCTGTATATCAGTTGAGGAGGTCAGGGGGGTGAGCACGATGGATAGCGAGGCCCCAGCTGAAGTGTTTGCGTCTTTTCTGGAAGGTAAATATTGGTCATGCCATAAGCTTGTGCAAGTAATTATCTTAGAATGTGTCCTAATTGTGTTTATCATTTTCCACAGACACCCCACTGCTTGGTGACGACTCTGGTCAGGAGGTGGAGGAGTCCGTGCCACCTGGCCCCAGTGGTAGGCCTGTGCAGCAGCAGCCATCGGCCCAAGCCGATTTGGCCAGGTTGGCCCAGATGCTTGGGGACATAAACCAGCAGGGAGAGTTGGCATCAGAACGGATGCATAGGACCGAGGAGATCATGGCGAGCTTGGTCAGCACCCAGCAGGCCATCGCTGGGAGCCTGCAGGCCATGGCTGAGGCGCATCAGGCCATGGCTGCAAGTGCTCAGGTGCTGGCCGAGCAAGCCACCCGCCAAAATGATCTCCTCCTCCACCATAATGAGCTTATGGTGGAGCTGGTTAACAGCAACAGGGTCCTAATGTCATCCGTTTCTGGTGCATTACCACCAGCAACACTCCCTGCTGGCAGGAGGGGTAGACCAGCCAACCCCTCACCAGCATCTGCTCCACCTGCCCCAGCATCTGTCCGTGGCCGAAGAGCTGCTGCCAGGGCCGGTGCTAGGGTGTCCGGCGCCCTCCTGCAAACCATAAATTTTGCGCCCTTTCACATTGCCATTGCAACAAGCTGCAGCCAGTTTGTGCGAGCGTATGCACCATGGAATCCTATGAAGGATCTCTGGTGCATGTATCCATACACCTGCTTGCATGCTAATTGTAAGTTTGGGACACTGCAGTAGTCAGAAAAATAATAGTAACATAACAAAAAATAAATGTAAGCTTACCACACCATAACTTGACTCCAATCAGTTAGCAGCAGAAGGTAATCACCGTGCGGCAGACCTACAATTGCACAAAATAATATATTTATGATGGGATAGGCAGTGGGAGACAGTGACTTCAGTGGGCGATATGGAGAAAGGCAGTGAGTGACAGTGAAGAGAAGTAGAGTGTGGCTACCAGAGAGATGCAGAGATGGATGGGCAGAGAGCGATGCAGGGGGTGGAAGGCAAAGGTTAAAGGGCCAGATGTATCAAGCTTCAAAAAGTGATAAAATGTAGAGTGAGAAACAGCCAGCCAATCATCTCCTACCTGTCATGTTACAGTTTGGGTTTGAGAACTGACAGATAGGAGCTGATTGGTTGGTTGTTTATCACTCTCCACTTTACCATTTTTTGAAGCTTGATACATCTGGCCCAGAGTGAGAGGATAAGGGGGACAAGGCAAAGGGTGGCAGGTGAGAGAGTTTATGGGGAGAGGTTGAAGGCAGAGAGGAGGCAGCGGAAGATGGACAGAGGGTGACAAAGAATAGAGGCAGTGAGTGACAGTCAGTGGGTGACAGGAGAGAGGTAATAGGGAGAGTGTGATGACCAGGGAGAGGCTGTGGGAGACGTCGGGCAGAGGGTGAAGCTTGGGTGAGTCAGTTGGTGACAGGAGACAGTTGAAGAGATGCAGTAGAAGATGACTGGCAGAGGGTAAAGCTTGGAAAAGGCAGTGGTGATAGTCAGTGGTGACAGGGAGAGAATAACAGAAGAGAGGTGACAGCGAGGGGATGATGGCCTGGGAGAGGCAATGGGAGATGACGGGCAGTGGGTGAAAGTAGAGAAGAGATGGGAAAAAGGTGATGGCCGGGAAGAGGGTGATGGCCAGGTAGAGGCAGTGTGAGTCAATGGGAAGAGGATGATAGGCTGTGAGAACAAATATTAACATTAATGGAAAAATAAATATTAACATAAAAATAAAATAACCCTAAGCTTACCTTATAATCACTTGACTCCATCCAGACAGTGGGGCAGATTTATTAAACTCGGTGAAGTGATAAACGGTCTGGTTTTTATCACCGGCCAATCAGCTCGTACCTGTGAAGTTGCAGGCTTGGTTTGAAAAATGACAGGTAGGAGCTGATTGGCCGGTGATAAAAAAACAGACAGTTTATCACTTCACCGAGCTTAATAAATCTACCCCAGTGAGAGGTCATCAACATGTGACAATGGGCCTTATTTTGGTTCATTCTTTCTGACAAAATCCTTCTTAGATGGACAAAACCATGTGCACTGCAGGTGGGGCAGATGTAACATGTGCAGAGAGAATTAGATTTGGGTGGGGTTTTACTTCAAAGTGAGATCTACATTGCAGTGTAAAAATAAAGCAGTCAGTATTTTCCCTGCACAGAAACAAAATTACTCACCCAAATCTAATTCTCTCTGCACATGTTACATCTGCCCCCCCTGCAGTGCACATGGTTTTGTCCATCTAAGAAGGATTTTGACAGAAAGAATGAACCAAAATAAGGCCCAATATCTACAACGCACAAAACAAAGTTTGTATTATAATTAATCTATACAATCAAAACTATAATTAATCATAATAATATGCGCACATATATAATACTATACCCAGCACAGGACAAGGCTGTTCCGCTCGCCTGGTCCCAGCCCGTGACATGCCTACAACAATTTGCGGACACAGCACTGAGATGCGAGTAGTTTGCTACACTGTGCAATGTGTGCACAGTACCGGCTGCACCCTGGCTGCGCAGCCTAGCTGTGAAGCCAGACACAGGCTGCCCATGTTTTGGGTTGTGTGTGATGTTACCCAGCCATCAATGCCCTCCCCCGAAATGCATGCGTTGTCTCGACCGTTCACATGAAATCCTGAAGCAAAGCCATTGGGCCCAGTTGCCATCCACCGTCCCTGCTGACTATGGCCTGTTGCGGGGGCATCACTTCAGCATTTCATGCAAAACCCTGTCACCGCCTACCCTCCCCACCACCGATGGCCTGTTGTGGGGCCATCGCTTCAGCATTTCACGTGACCGGTCAAGACAACTTTAGGCACGTCAGGGGAGGGCCTCAACATCTGGGTGACATTGCACACAAACCAACACATGGCCGGTCTGTGTCTGGCTTTACAGATAGGCAGCACAGCCTTGTGAGTCCACCAAACCCCTCCCGGCGAATGAACGCCCACCCACCCACCCCCGTCGCACTGCGGGTTCGCCCGCACAGGCTGCAAATGGATGTTTAGCATAAACATCCATTCATATGCCTCGAGTAACCGTCCACATCTTTCGATGGTCAGCAACCATCGAAAGATGTGGTAGGTACAAACATATAAGTGACTTTTAAGCCACTTACATATGCGTGCACGCTGGCAGGAAATGGGCGGGCAGCTGACATCCGGTGATGTCAGCTGCCAGTCCCCTGCTCCCGCGCCACCACCTCAATACCATGAGAACGCTCAGCATTCTCATCGGAACGCCCATGGAATGCTGGGAGTTCCCATATGGTAATCTCCGCCGCCTGCACGCCATCATGGGTGCGTGCACCCGGCGAACTGAAAGTTTGCCGTGGGTGCACACACCCTACGTCTGCACATGCGCAGATACGCGCCTGCGCAGGTGCGCACCAACGGTCCTCCGTGCGAATGCACAGAGGAACGAATGGACTAGAATATAACCCAGCCCATTATTTAAGTCATACTTGCCTACCTGACCCTCTCCATGCGGGAGAACATGCTCTGTTCCTGGACTTCCCTGGTAATGTAGGATTGCCATCACCTGTGGGAAGCTAGGTAATTGATAAAAAAGGTGTCACCACAGGTGATGGCAATCCTACATTACCAGGGAAGTCCAGGAGCAGAGCATTTTCAGGTAGACAAGTATGATTTAAGTACATAATTTATCCGTCTAAATGAATATTAAAAAAAAAAATGTTATAACATGTATTATAAAAGACTCACTGCTGTTTCAATCTTGTGCAGAACAGTCCCTCCTCTTCTATCTGCGCAGGCAGGACCAGGACGCCATTACACCCCTCTCGTGACTGAGGGGGAAAGGAGGGGAGAGAAGGAGGAGATAGAGGGGGCGGAGTGTAGACACTGGCCACTCCACACACAGACCCAGAAGGCTCTGCAGTGCTGCTCATTTGATTGACAGCCTGGGGAGCAATGGGTAGGGGGCGGGGCTGCAGGCATTGTGTCAGTGAGTGAGGGGAGCTACTGGTGCCGCTGGCTGCCTGTCATAATATTTGACAGGCTGCGGCAGCCAGCAGCTAACTAGCAGTGAGTAGTAGCCAATCATTATTATTAAAATAAACATACTGAAGCAGCCGAGCCCGAGCGAGCGCGACGCGTCGCACGCGCAGGCTGTACTAGGACTGGTGCAGGGGGGAAAGCCGGGCACCGCCGTGACCGTGAGTGATGTCACGTCACATGACCGCTCTTTGCTGGGGTTACACATAGGAGGCGGACATGGAGGGTTTGTGTGCGCACTCAGCGGGGCGCACACGGCACATCCATTACTGCTGTGACTGTGAGTGTCTGTATACTCATGTCTGTGTCTCCATATTACTGCCGCCCGCCCCGCGCTGTCAGACAAGGGCTGCATGCAGGCAGTGAAGGCGAGGGGCCGGCTGAGGCAGCTTAAGCAGCAGAGCAGGGAGAGTGCGCCTTTTCACCATGGCGCCTCCCTGCTTTGCAGGAGCTGCTGAGCGGCCAGCGCCGGCCCTGGCTGCTGCACAGGCCAAGGAGCCTACCAAGGCCAAACGTGGTCGAAAATGAACTTGTGGCTGCATTAATCTCCACCGTTATCTCATCCCAAATCTTCCATTGTACTGTGTGTGTCAGCTTCTTGTGTCCAATCACGTGCTGAGGGTAACCAGATGAGCCCTTGCTTCCAATGTCCTTTTTGGTTCCCCTGTTGCCCTCTTTTGCCTGCCATTACTGTCAGCTGCACTTGATGTGATGTTGCTAAGTCCCCGGTTGTGTTCCAAATGATTCTGCTGATGGTGCATATGAGCCAGCTGCAGGTTGGCCTGCTGCAGAAGGGCCAGGTGTAGGTTGCCCTGCTGTAGAATGGTCAGGTGCAGGTTGGCCTGCTGTAGAAGGGCCAGCAGCCTCCTCATTTCCCACTGGCCGCATGTGCAGTGGCACATAGGAGGTGCTGGAGTCCATCTGTGTGCAATTATATTTGTTTTGTATTATAATTTATTTTGTTACATTCCTGCCATGGTTTGTTTTTTTTGGTATTTTAATTTTTTTGTCATTGCATCACAGTGGCATTGACAGTGAAATTTATATAAATAAATTGCTTTACTTTACAACAATTGTGTGGTTTAATTAGTACATGTCGCATACACATGTGTATTGCTAGTATTAATATTCAGTCATGTCCATTGTTAGCAGGTTTAAAGTGTGTCAGAAGTACAGCATATGTGGGTGATTAGTAAGGTTTCCTTGAAGCAGCAATGGTTTCAATTAAAGCACTGACAAGCGTCCTATTAGTGATTAATGAGTAAAGGAGTCGATTTTATTGGGTTCAGGTGTTAATGCTTGTAGTCATTAGGCGGTCCGTTCGCCTCCCGCAGGAACGAGTGGTGTCCGCAAAGCAATAGTGGCCTTTTGGACACCGCACATTTCTTCCCTTTTTGTTCGCGTGCATTCGGAGTGCTATCCGAATGCACGCCCCCCAACATAAGTGTACTCCCCCGTGTCCGCCCATGTTTCCGCCCCGTTTTGCCCACTTTGAAACTACGCCCATGTGTCATTCCGCATGACGCCCATAATACGCCCATATTTCCCGAATGATTGCGGTGACCAGTTTTGTACGGGATTTGCCCGAACAGGTACGGAGTCAAGGCGTGGCACATGCGCGTGGCGTTCTCCACGCATGCGCAGACGCCGTAAAGACGCGATCCGAAAGTATGCGGGAAAGTACGCGTCAATCAGAATAAGGGCCAGAATCTGCTACGCTATATAAGACACTGTAACGGAATCTGCTGCACTATATAAGACACTGTAACGGAATCTGCTACACTATATAAGACACTGTAACGGAATCTGCTGCACTATATAAGACACTGTAACGGAATCTGCTGCGCTATATTAGACACTGTAACAGAATCTGCTACGCTATATAAGACACTGTAACGGAATCTGCTGCGTTATATAAGACACTGTAACGGAATCTGCTGCACTATATAAGTAACTGTAACGGAATCTGCTGCGCTATATAAGACACTGTAACGGAATCTGCTGCGCTATATAAGACACTGTAACGGAATCTGCTGTGCTATATAAGACACTGTAACGGAATCTGCTGCGCTATATAAGACGCTGTAACGGAATCTGCTGCACTATATAAGACACTGTAACGGAATCTGCTGCACTATATAAGACACTGTAACGGAATCTGCTGCGCTATATAAGACACTGTAACGGAATCTGCTGCGCTATATAAGACGCTGTAACGGAATCTGCTGCACTATATAAGACACTGTAACGGAATCTGCTGCGCTATTTAAGAAACTGTAACCGAAGCTGCTGCACTATATAAGACACTGTAACGGAATCCGCTGCGCTATATAAGAAACTTTAAATAAATAAAACAAAACTGAAATAAGACATCAAATAAATAGAAATAAATGAAAGCAGGGTAATGATAACTTTGTATTAATTACTAACATTGCAGAGTAAATCCATAAATATTATAAGTTACAGCTGCAATAATAAAATGTACAACACACAACGTTTCCAGTGCTACAGAAGAAGACATTCTGGGGGAAATATACTGGAAGTTCTATTCCACATGGGATGTTGCTATGGGCAACCAACCAGAATCTACTTCGTATTTCTTTAAAACCTTCTTGAAGATAACAGATTGTATATGACTGCTTGCCCATAGCAACTTCCCATGTGAAATAGAACTTCCCCAGTGTCTCATGCCAGGAACTGCCTAGTATCCCTAAGTGCCATGATTTAGGCCAATCTTGTGTACGGTGTGTGAGTATTGATCTTTGCTCTGTGACTGAACACATCACTTTGTATGGAGGCTGCATCAGAATCATGGGGAATGTAGCACAACATCAGAGAACTCTGTAAAGCCAGAATACAACAGCACTCTGACAGGGTTTAGGTCCACAGTCAAAAGGTCGACGACTATTGGACTACAGGCTAAAGGTGGACACATGAAAAAGGTCCACGTGCAATAGACCGACATTGACAAAAGAAAATGTTGACATGGAAAAGTTTAACACAGAAAAAGGCAGCCATGAGGTTTTCACTAATTTTTTGTGTGTATGTCGGCATATGTTGACATGAACCCCCAATTAATGTAACAACTTAAGTTTGCTCTCCACGCTTCGAGTTCTCTACACTCCGCACACTATTATAATCTCACACTATGCCGACATGGATGGAGAAGTAAGAACAAGGCGGTTTAAAAAAAAACATGAAAAATGCATGTTGAATTTTTCATGTCAACCATTTGCATGTCAAACTTTTGCTTGTGTCGACATATTGCATGCCAACATTTCTCATGCGTCAACTTACCAACCAGAACCATCTGAATATAAGGGTCAGTATACAATAGAGCAAAGGAGGTAAATATGATGATGGAAATTCTTTTTTAACCCCTTCAGTATATCATCAGTACATACTGAAATGCATTTCAGGTTCCGGTTAATAAGAGATATGGTTTTATCACTATTCGAGGCTTAGTACTCCCCCATACAGTTCTGTTCCACATTTAATTGAGAATCACTTGATTCCTGGGCCATAACTAGGACTGCATTATGAGCAGAAGGCCAAGGAGACAACGCCATCACTACCATGTCAATAATTGTTTTCAAAACACAGGTGACTAGAATTGGAACTACCATGGGTGCAAGGTCAATGCAACCCAGCCCATTAAGCACCCGAAGCCTCGTGGTTTGCTGTTAGACGTACTCAGAAGGGGTTGGGATCATTTGGTCTACAGCATGATGGTCGACAGTCATTAGGTCGACACCATTAGGTCGACATGGGAAAAGGGCGACATGGGAAAAGGTTGACATCGTTCTAGGTCTAAAGGTCATTAGTTCGACAGGTCGTTAGTTCGACAGGTCATTAGTTCGACAATGTCTAGGTCGACAGTCAAAAGATCGACATGTGGTTTTTCACTGTTTTTTTACCTGAATGTCAACACAGTTGACATGGACACAGTTTGAAGTGCACTGCATCCCCTCTCATCGCTTGCTGCGCTCGCATAGCGTCGGGCACGGTGCCTCGCTACGCTGGGCACACTATTTTATTCTCCCACCACGCCCTAGTGGATGGTAGGGCATGAAATACTGCCTGTCGGCACATATCGGCTCAAAAAAACAATGAAAAACCCCATGTCGACTGTCGACCTAGACATTGTCGAACTTATGACCTGTTGAATTAACGACCTGTCGAACTAATGACCTTTCGACCTAGAACCATGTCGACCTTTTCCCATATCAACCTAGACCCATGTCGACCTTTTCCCATATCAACCTAGACCCATGTCGACCTTTTCTCATGTCTACCTAATGGTGTCGACATAATGACTGCCGACCATCATGCTGTAGACCAAATGCTCTGCATCCCCTCAGAAGAACACTCTTTACTGCACTTTCTAGAGTGGAACAAAGTGCTTAGAATGCTGGGCATATACAGTGCATAAGCTCTGCTATGTATGCACTGGTAATATCAGCATATTTGGTACATCCCATGGGGGAAATTTACTAAAGGAAATTTGTTAAAAACTAGGTGTATTTGTATCCAGAAATACACTTATTTTTTACATTTACTATCCCGAAAATATGGCAATTCGTAGTCGTATTGATGTGCTATCAATACGAATACGAATTGCCGTATTTTTGGGATAGTAAATGTCAAAAATAAGTGTATTTCTGGATACAAATACACCTATTTTTTTACAAATTTCCTTTAGTAAATTTCCCCCCATGTGTCAAAAATTGCAGCAGGATTAGCACCCCAACTATGAATCCGGCTCCTAATAGAAATGCCACGAATTATTTTTCTCATACCTGTTAAAAGCCAGGTACAGTACAATGGCCCTTATTCTGATCGGTGCGGATATTCCCGAATTCTTACGGTGCGGTCCGCACGCCACGCTGTGCGGCGGCGTGCGGGCATCGTCCGTAGAAACGCCCACGTGTCCTCCGCATTCGGACGGACTCACTCTTTAAGAACAGGGCGTGTGTACGGACGACATACAAACCGTGCGTGTGCGGTGGAAACGTACAGATTCTTGCACGGTCTTCCCGCACAAGCACGGTCTTACCGCGTCAGAACGTACGGGAAGCTGTCCGTACGCCCCGATGCGGAGTATTTACGCACAATCCAACACTTTTGTACTGAGTACACACAGCGATCACATGACCCACTTAGGCTATTAGGCAACCTCCTGAAAAAGGGATTGTTATCAATTTCAATCAATTAAATGCTCATCTATACTAACCCACATTCCTACTTCATTCATGACACACATTAACCCTTACAGCATGTGACCCTAACATACATCTATATACACTATGTACATTTTGCTTATTTTAAACATTTTAAACAACTTACACATATACTTTAGCATGTTAGGAAAAAACACTGACAACTTTGAACTTTAAATAAATATTTATTCACAAACAAGAATAAAAAACTGAAAATTAATTTTCCGCATCAATGATGCTGTCCATGAGGCTTAACATTTGCCGCATCAGGCCTCGTAGACGAAGGAGAGCCCCACGGCGACCCTCCTCTGCTTGGGCAGGCTCACCTGTGGAGGAAATTCAAATTTAAAAATGACTAATGATATTCATGCATACATTTAACATAGTCAAACCTACATTTTAAACATGCATTGTGACAGGTGTGTGTGTATATATATATATATATATATATATTTATATATATAGGTAGCAGACCATATATATATATATATCTCTATATATATATATATATATATATATATATATATATATATACACACATATGTAACTATATATATGAGACATACACCTATACATACATGCATACATACTACATGGAAAGCCTGATTTTGGCCCTCTACCCTTTACTCTGTAGAACACCTCACAGTCATACTGCTCCTTCTCAATCCAAACCCACCCATGACTAAGCTCTGAGAAGCATGCCATGCGCTGCACCAATCACAATTCGGCAAACAAAGTTCAGTGTCTGTTATATGATGGAGCCTGGCAGGGGAGTTACACAACTCTCAGGAATGCTCAGTACATTTGTGCAATCAAGCATGGCTTGCCTGCTGATGGTCTGCTCCAGAAATCATTGTCAGAATGCCAGTTAGGGGAGGCTGCAGCACTAACCCACTCCCATGCTCAAAAGCATTACTAAGACCAAATCCACACACAATTATGGTGCAAAACATACATGCAGACCGCAGGGGGTGGTTAGCTAGAGGAGGGCCCAGGGGCACTAACCACTTGTTACTCCAGTATAAGCCACGCCTGTCCATACTCCATTTAGGCCATACTGAATCTAGTTTACAAAGATCATTCACCAGTAAACTCTACTCACCTATATGAGGCTACAGATTGTATGCAACCAGCAGGGACATGTAACCCTTACATGAGCAAGTCATCACTTTCTTCATGAATACAGATTAACTACACAGGTTCAGTGGCACTTCAATTCGACCTGAAAGCCATCCGCACAACCTGTGTCATTAATATGTGTCCAGGATGAAAGGGATGGTTTGGCCACCCTATCTAACCCCAAAGTGTGTCTGTTGCTACCCAATTTGTTGTTTGCCTTTATAGTATTTTTAAACACATTTGAATCAACAGTGCTACATATCAAATAGTGGATGTCAAAAGGAATAACGATTCTTTATGTATACATACCACTTTCGGCCGGCTGCTCCACCTCACAGGCCTCCTCATCCTCCCCCTCTTCCTGGGCCTCCTCGGCTGGCACGACCTCCTCCTCGGCTGCCACCTCGTGGTCGAAAGCCACCACCTCTGCCTCCACTGGCCACACATCCTCCTCCACTCCATCCCTTTCCTCCGCCACCCCTTCTTCATTTTCTTCCTCCTCGCCCATAGCTGGCTCCGCCTCCTCCTGGGCCTGGGACGCCTCTGCCTCCTCCTGGGCCTGGGACGCCTCTGCCTCCTCCCGGGCCTGTCTTGCTCGTGCACGTGCTGTGTTTGGGAAAAATCAAAAAAGTGCCAATTAGTGGTAATTTGTATTAAGCCTTATCAACCTATAAATGCAAAAGTTATAAGTACTGATAATTGTACATGCAAACAGCTCCTCAGTGGCCTTTACAAAACACAGCCTGTAACATGGCAGGTATGCTGTGACATTTGGCCCATTGTAAGCATCACAAGCATTAATCCTCCCCAATAACATATTTTATGACCATTACAGGGTGTCAAACAGGAAGTAGCACTCATATATTGTATGCCATGTTTAACTCATGATCAGGCTGGTGACCTTAGTGGATTAAATAATGTCAAGCAATCATGTCCAAATCCACATTTACTGTTGAAATACTCACATCTAGCAATGCTGGCCCTTATTGATTGCAGCCTCTCTGGCTCCCTGCGCCGGAGGTCGGACCACCGCCGCTCCAGCTGAGCGATGGTCCGCCGCACCTGGGTGCGTGCGTATATACGGCGGCGGGCCACCGCATAGGCAGAGCGTTTCTGCCTGTTCGTTATAAAGGGGCCCCTCCGCCCCAGCCTGGTCTCCATAACGGAGACCAGTGTCCTCAGCTCTGCTGGCGAAAAAGGTGCTGCTCTGCCATAAGCCGCCATCTTAGCAATGGCACAAATCAAACAATCATGTGCTGTCATTGGTTGATCAGAGTGATATTTGGTATTAACTTTATTGTTCATTTTTACACTAACAGCGTGTATGCGCCCGAACAGACGGCTAACCCATTGCATCGCACACCCATCCTAAACAGTGTAAAATAAGATGGAAACACATTATATCTAATCTATAACATTCACCAAACATGGGTATAAGCAACAGGTGAAATAGTCTGCATCACTAGACACTTACACCTAACTCAACAAGGTACTAAAAAGCTAATTTATAATGAAAGCTATGCAGCAGAAACATAGCAAATAGTGGCAGACCTTTTCCCAAAATTAGGCCATGCTGCCATGTGTACACTTACCTTCTACTGGCCCCTACTACAGAGGTGGAATGAAAAGTAGCTAGCATCTAACCTGAATTTGGAGTGCTTTCACATATGATTTGGATGCTAGCACTGATTACTTGTGGCTAAGTGGTGGACTGGATTGACATATGGAATGGGTAGTGTCAGTTGTACTACATAGCAAACAAGTGCACAGTACAGAAGTACATTCAAATATACATTTCATGTGTGACCTCAGTTTTATTTGGTCATTGGTGTTGGAAACTGCATTTAGCTAATAAATCAGACTTACTGAGTTTGCCAGGTTTTTTGGAAATATTTTTCAACACCAAGGGGCGGCCCGTATGCGCCGCACGGTTGACGCTGGCGTACGGGACGCGGCCGTACGGAACGCAGGTTGCAGCTGATTAACGCCAATTACAGAAATAGTATTTAAAGTTGTCCTAGAAAGGCAAACACTTGTTGCAAACATGGCTGGCTCAGAGTCAGAGGAAGACCAGGTGGTGCAGAATCTCTTGTCCCGCATGGAGGCCAACACCACCTATGTCCCCCTCAACCCAGAGCACCCAGATGGCCCATCAACATCAGGCCAATCAGCAGCTGGCCCATCCTCAGCATCAGCAGAATCATTGGGAACACAGCAGGTGGCTTCCCAACAGAGTAGCCAGCCCAGCACTTCAAGTACAGCAACCGGTGGCCGTGGCCGTGGCAGTGGCAGTGCCCGTGCCAGTGGCCGTGCCCGTGGCCGCAGTGGGGCAACAGAGGAACCAACCACAAGAAACATGGCATATGAACCGTGGGAGCTTGACATCCTGGTGACCCGGGCACGTGATTTAACAGAGTGCCCAGCGGTCAAGCTGACACACACAAGGAGATGGAAGATCTGGGAGGAGATAACGGCGGAGATTAATGCAGTGGCTCCACAAGTTCGTCAGACGGAGCATGTTAAGAAGAGGCAAGTACATGTGTGTTACATTTGAGTAGTACAAGTCCAGTAATGTTTACATTCAATATTAGATGGAGTTGGGCAATGGGTGTTCACGTTGCTTGGAGGCACAGACATGTTGGCCATGACATTGAATTGATAGTTATTGGAGGGTGACTGTTTTTGTATCTTCTAAGGGTTGTTTTCAAAAATGAATATAATGTAAGTTTGGTGTCAGTAGGCACATGTTGTATTATGTTTCATATTGCAATGGGTGCTACAGCAAACATGAGGAGTTACATGTATTAATATGTACACTTTGATTGCAGGTGGCACGACTTCAAAGGCAACCTCAAGAAGAAATTGACCCAGCGGTGGGAACACAGCCACACCTCTGGGGCTGGCCCCATGCCATCAAAGCTGGAGCTCACCCCCCTGGAAGAGATGGCCCAGTGCTGCATTGCAGTGGAGGAGGTCCGGGGGGTGAGTACTATAGACAGCGAGTCCCCAGCGGAAGTGATGGCTTCTACGCTTGAAGGTAATTATTTGCCAGGCCATAAGTAGATGTTTTAAATTTGGCATGGAATGTGTGGTAATTGGTAATTTCTCGTTCAACAGCATCCCCACCGCTTGGTCCAGATTCTCTTGAGGAGGTTGTGGAGTCTGTGCCACCTGGCCCCAGTAGCAGGCCCGTGCAGCAGCAGCCGGGATTGTCCGCGGCTGAATTGTCCATGTGGGGCCGTGTGCTGGATAGTATTGTGCAGCAGGGAGAGTCGGCATTCGAGCCGGTGCGTAGGGCCGAGGAGGTGCTGCAGGGTTTGACCACCAGCCAGCAGAGTATTGCTGCGAGCCTGCAGGCTATGAGTGCCAGCCAGCAAGCTATTGCTGCTAGCCTGCAGGTGCTGGCTGATCAAGCCCTGCGGCAAAATGACCTCCTCCTCCGCCATAATGAACTTATGGTGGAGCTAGTTACCAGCAATAGGGCCCTAATGTCACCCGCTTCGGGTGCATTACCAACACCATCACTCCCTGCTGCCAGAGGGGGAAGAACATCCACCCCCTCACCAGCATGTGCTCCACATGAGCCACCATCTGACTCTGGCCGTGGACGAGGCCGAAGAGCTGCTGCACGTGGCAAGGAGCCTGCCAGGGGCAAACGTGCCCGCAAATGAACTTGTGTCCCCATTAATCTCCACCGTTATGTCTTCCCAAATCTTCCATTGAGCTGTGTGTGTCAGCATCCTGTGTCCAAATCCGTGCCGAGGGTCACCACTTTTGGCCGCGGTTCAAATGTCATGTTTGGTTCCCCTGTTGCCCTGTTTCAGCTACCATTACTGTGTGCTGTACTTGAAGTGTTGGTGCTGTACTTTTGTTGTGAAGCCACCTGATGTGTTCCTAATGATTCTGCTGTGGCTATTTATTCTATATTATTAATTTTTAGTCCTGTTATGGTACCATTTTTTTTGTGATGTTTTTGAAAATTTTTCAAAAGTTTCTTTAATAAATGTTATTTTGGCCCCACAAATGTCTGTATTAATTGATACATGCAGAAGTGCCATGTGTATTAGTATTATTAATATTAAGTTGTGTGCATTATTTGCAGTGTAAAAGTATGTGACAAGTGCAGCATGTAATGTTCCCTTTAAGCTGCAATGCTTCCAATTGTAGCAGTGAGAAGCGTGTAATTAACAAGTAATGGGTAAAGTATGTGATTGTATTTGGTTCAGGTGACATTGGTTGAGGTGCGTCCGTCCTGATTAGGCGTTCCGATTGCCTAGCGCATGACCGAGTGGTGTCCGCAAAGCAAGAGTAGCCTTTTGGACACCGCACATTTCTTCCCTTTTTGTTCGCGTGCATTCGGCGTGCTGTCCGAATGCACGCCTACCAAAATATGTGTACTCCCCCGTGTCCGCCCATGTTTCCGCCCAGTTTAGCCCACTTTGAAACTACGCCCCTGTGTCATTCCGCATGACGCCCATAACACACCCATATTGCCCGAGTGATTGCGGTGCACATTTCTGTACGGTATTATTGAGAACAAGTACAGAGACCATGCGTGGCACATGCGTGTCGCGTTCTCCACGCATGCGCAGACGGCTAAAAAACGCCATCCGAAAGAATTCGGAAAAGTACGCACCGATCAGAATAAGGGCCAATGTGACATCACCTGCTTTTTTCTGTAGATATTTTATTTCTTTTTTTTATTTCTATTTTAAATATCTTTACTCTTCCTTCTTTAGTTTGGGATGCAGGAATGTGTTGGAGTGCTGGAGAGGCTGGAAATAGATGGTTACACATTTTTGGTAAGTGTTAAATATCAATTACAATTGTTCTGACTGTTTCTGTATAGTTAAATATCTTAAACAAAATGCACAGTTTCTTGAAGGCCCAGACGGGCCCTTTAGCAATCCTGGCATTGTCCACAAGGGATGGTGTTGCTGGGAATATCAGTGGGCAGTAGGGACGGCCATTGGTGGGTTAACCATCGATGAACACTCTTGATTGTAGCATTGGGGGTTTACCTTGATGATATAAAACCATCTGTAAGGTAACTATCGATGGTTTCACCAAATTATGTCACTGATGGACACATTTGTGCACTACACAATGAATTATGGAACTCTAGGACTTTTGTCATACATGTGACCTGTTGTGCTTTGAATGCCATGAAAGCTTTTTAGTTTCAATCCAGTTCGGGCATATGTAATTGGGTCCAACCTGATTTTTATGTTACATATGCCCCCTGGTTTCTTGTTGACTTTCTTTTTTAATGGCTGTATGGGATAGATGTACTTTATGAAGTAGTGATAAGGAAGGAGAAATGAGCCAGTGGAGAAAATGCCCATGGCAACCAATCAGTGGTTCTGTATAATGTTATATTATGCAAATTATAGAAGTTAATTCAGAGCTGGTTGGTTGTCATGGGCCATGTCTTCTCTGGCTCACTTCTCCTCCCTTATCACTGCTTCATACATCTGCCCCGTAGTGATTAAAGGGCTTGTTTGCACTTCTTAACTACATCATTGTGGAACAGGGATATGTGGATTTTATTTGATTGTTGAAAGTATATTACTATCAAACCTGGGTAAGTGGGAAACCTCTATGGCTGGGACCAGCGCTATTTTTCTGGCGGAACGCACCGGAACGCCGTTCCTGAAGTTCTGTTGAAAAATGACCTCACCAGGAACGGCGTTCCGGAAGTTCTAGTCAGCGCAGCAGTCAGATACTCTGTCTCCGCGGCGGCCGGGTGCATGGACTTCCAGCGACCCACCCCTCCATGGATGCATGCACATGACATCATTGTGCAGTGCGCATCCACGGTGACTCACGCCGCACTGAGACACGCTATCCCGCCCGCCTGTCTGACTGACCTCACCTGGGATGCCCACCCGCCTGCCTGCCCGCCCACCTGCCTGTCTGACTGACCTGGGACCTGCACTCGCCCGCCTGTCTGAGCCTGTGGATCCTTGCAATTATCTGGTACTACAGGAGAGAAAGTTAAACCAATAAAATTTTATTTTTTGTTACTTCTGTTGCTGTCCAAAATGTCTGAGTGTGGCATATGTAAAATGGGCATCTTGGTGCTGTGGGCTATATGTATAATGGGCATCTTAGTGCTGTGGGCCATATGTATAATGGGCATTTTGGTGCTGTGGGCCATATATATAATGGGCATCTGTGTGTGGGCCATATGTATAATGGGCATCTGTGTGTGGGCCATATGTATAATGGGAATCTCTGTGTGTGGGCCACATGTATAATGCGCATCACGGTGTGTGGCATATGTATAATGGGCATCTGTGTGTGGGCCATATGTATAATGCGCATCATGGTGTGTGGCATATGTATAATGGGCATCTGTGTGTGGCATATGTATAATGGGCATCTGTGTGTGGCATATGTATAATGGGCATCTTGGTGTTGGCCACATGTATAATGGGCATCTGTGTGTGGGCCATATGTATAATGCACATCACGGTGTGTGGCATATGTATATTGGGCAACTCTGTGTGGGCCATATGTATAATGGGCATCTTGGTGTGTGGCATAACATGTAATGGACATTACGGTGTCTGGCATAACATGTAATGGACATTACGGTGTCTGGCATAACATTTAATGGACATTAAGGTGTTTGGCATCATGTATAATGGGCACTACTATGAGGAGGAAAAATTACATAATATAACGGGCATGAATCAAGGTTTTTCTTGTGGTGGCCAATTCTCGGTGTGCAGGTTGCAAAACTGCGGTATAAAGTAGTCTTTTCCTGCAATGCTGTGCCCCTTGCAGTTAGGCTACACCCCTGTTTTTTGGGCGCGCGCATATTCTCCACTTTGCTGCTAGGGATTTTTATGTTACTGGCACTGTTGGGAGGAATTGTGTGGTTTTAAAAAAAAAATTTTTTTAAATGTAATGCCCCGCCCCTTTTGTAGCTCCACCCATACCGCCGCCCACTTTCTGCCCCCACCCACAGTTCCTGAACCTATTTTCCTACAAAAATAGCACTGGCTGGGACTAATTGTGAGGTCCCGGCATGTTAGTGAGACAGTAAAACCTCTTTAACTGAGACGATAGAATAATCACCTCTGTAACTGAGACGATGGCTGTTAGGACCTCTGTAAGTGAGGTAGGTGCAGTTTTTAACCTCTATAATACCCCTTTTACACAGAGGCAAAAATATGTGTTTTTTCCTCATGGACCCGGGTCAGCGTTAGTGTAAAAGGGGAAGCAGACCCGTGTGCGGCATCCATTCACCGTGTGTGGCTTGACGATCTGTGTTCCTGGCAGAGTGATCGGCAGTCCCGGTGCTTGGAGATGATGTCATCTCCAACTGCCACCCCCGTTTACACTGCGGGCTGAGAAATTTTGCACCACTCTACCAAAACATTTTTTTTTTTACATACTTGGTCATTGCCAGTTATTTCATGCTTGTTGCCAGGGGTTTCTTGCTCATTCCCAGGGGTTTCTTGCTCATTGACAGGGGTTACATTGTCGTTGCCAGGGGTTTCTTGCTCATTGCTAGGGGTTATATGCTAGTTGCCAGGGGTTACATGCTTGTTTCCATAGTGTTGCATGCTCATTGTCAGGGGGTTCTAGCTCATTGTTTCATACTCACAGCGTGCCAGCACTCCCGGAATCCGTCACTTCCGTGTAGCAATGTACATGCTTTGCTCCCCTGACAGATGCTAGTGCTAAATACAGTATACAAAAAAAATGTAAATATTTATTTTTATTGATTTCTGAGAACAGATCTGGGAACCATTAGAGCCCTCTTTTGTTTTAGTACATTATCCATAGAATCCTGGATAAGTCGACCATCGAGTGATTTCTCTCCCCTTACGGAATAAGTCAGTCTAAACTGACTTTAATTCCGGGCGCAGAACGACAAAAAAGGGGGAGGGCACTGATGTCATGTGATGTCAGCTGTCTCCCCCACACAGGCATTGCTCCAGCTGCATCCCCAGGGAAAGCCCAGTGTTTTCATAAAATACTGGCCATACCCCTGCAGCTGCCACCAGCCCACCCCCCCGGACCTCCCTGTACACGTATTCACATATTCCCACATGCACATGCGCTAAGCCCTCACCATCGGACATGGGGCCCAAATTAGAACGAGTCTGAATTGGCCCCTAGGTTGGTTTTATTTTATACAGGTTGCACATAAATATCAACTCTCCAAGAACTCAATTCAGCCATTCTCAGTATAAGTATCGCACCTACTGTAATTGTCCCATCCTCTTTCACTTTGGCCTTTCTCGGTTCTTTAAATTACATTTAGAAGCCGGTTTTCACACGACATCAGGGAGTAGGGCTAAAACTGGACACTTTCATGAAGTGTTTCATTCCAGAGACTGTGAACGCTCAGACTTTACGGCAGTGGTGGCTCACAGACTGCCCCCGAGCCTCCGTAGACGAAAAAAGTAGAGGAGCTGATTGTAGAGCTGTGTTGCCTAGCTGCTGATTGTAGAGCTGTGTTGCCTAGCTGTGTTGCCTAGCTGTGTTGCCTAGCTGCAGTACATGAAAGGGGAAGTCACTCCCCAACAAGGGTACAATTGTGGTAAATCCTCCCCCTGCTGCCCCAAGGTCATAACAGTTTTATACCAATAGAAAAGGTGACCAGTGGTGTAATTCAACCTTCTCCTTCAATTGCTAGACATTGGGCATGCTTCAGACCTGTTGGCAGCTACAATTTTTGCAGATGGACAAATTCATGCTGCACTGCAGGTGGGGTAGATGTAACATGTGCAGAGAGTTAGATTTGGGGGGGTGGGGGGTTTGTGCCCATTTTACCGGGACCTCTATCTCCTTTAAAAGGACATTTATGAACTCAATCCTGAGGTGTGTCCAATAATAACATTATATGTGTTAACAATCTATATCCATATTATTTCAGGATCTCTATAGTTGCAACTTACTGTTACATGTGTTTTTATTAACATGCGTTATGTTTTAAATATAATAATACATTTGGTCTTTTTATCTAGCCGTATTTTATTTTGTATACCTCAGTGAAACACCGGCGCTGTCCTATCTTTTTCTATACCTGACAGTTTTATTGTTTTTTGTTATAGCATTTAAGAATTATTTATTTGACATTATAATGCCTAGAAATATGCTTATAATGATACTTTCATTTATTAAATGCATTGTTTTTACTTATTACAGAGATAAAGGGAAATGTGTGGCCCTATTGAAAGCTGCTTCTCAGCGGTATATGGTATGGTCACTGCACTTTGGGCTGTGGGCTACATGGGTGCCCCAATTTTTACATTTATTGTATTAGCTATTTTAATGCTAGCAAAATCTTGTAAATGGATCTAACCGCCAGTGGTTCTCAAACTCGGTCCTCAGGACCCTACACAGTTCACGTTTAACAGGTCACCCGACAGGTGCACTCATTACTTACTGACACATTTTAAAAGATCCACAGGTGGAGCTAATTATTTTGCTGGATTCTGTGAGGAGACCTGCAAAACATGCACTGTGTGGGGTCCCTGAGGGCCGATGCTTTATGGCAATATGCAAATACCCACTGATGTTGGTGCAGTGTTTGCATTCCCACCATTGGTAAACATTGTTTAGCATTCCTTGTGATAACATAGGTTATTGCCTTGAGGTATACTACAATGACCTCCAAAGTCTAGTAGAACTGCTGCTAATAATACAATATCAAATGCATTTTACTAGCATTTGTAAATGTAAAGGTAACACCAGTGTCCATTCGGCTTATCAGCCACAGAAGAAAGGCAAGGCACTTCCCAGTGACCCATTCTGGGATCAGGGCATAGAAAGAACCACGAATGCTGAATAAGCACTGAGTGAGCATAAACCCCTGATGGGTTCCCCAGGTTATACTGGAAGGTCAGCTGATATGCTAATAGGATGGGCACAAGGCCTATCAGAGCAGTGGGAGGGTACAGACAGGGAAGAAAAGGAACATACTTACAGGAAGTTCTCCCTCTGTCTGAAAAAGCTGCTGCAGGACCAGGCAAGCGCTGCTCTGCAGCAGACATTTATTTGTGCTTTACAAACGGAGCCTTAATCTATATATTCTCTCTTTCTGTCTTCTAGATCTGTCCCTCTCTATCTTCATCTGTCCCTCTCTACCTAGCTAGTCTAGCCCAGGAGTGATCGCTTACCTGCGTCACTTGCATCATGGCCTACATGCCGCGCAGGGCTACCCGCCCGCCTGCCCGCCTTCATGATCATGCGGAGGCTGCCTGGGAGGTCGCTGGGCCTAGCGGCGTGGTCCCTGGTGGTTCCAGTGGGGACCGGAGGAGATCGCGTCGAGGCCTGGCGGCGCCTGAGCCGCCCGCACAGCCTGACGCGAGAGTCGCGGCGCCGGCTGATGACGCGGCCCGGCGCCAGACCTCGCGTACAGCGCATACAGGCCGCGGCGCGCGCGGCGGAGGTCGCGGCGTCCAGGGGGGTCGGGCTGGGGTAGAGCCCGTGCCGCACAAGTACGCGGAAGAGGGCTAGGCCCCCCGCACAAAACGCTGGCGCGGCCGCTAGGCCTGGATCGAGGCCTTCCGCCCGGTCCAGCGCCAGAGGCGGATTCGCGCTAGGGAGACAGCCCACCTCCACTCAGCCCCATGATGCTAGGGCCTTGCCCAGCCTCTGCCCCTCATCCAGTCCCATCCTGGCTTCCAGGCTGACCCAGGGGGGTCTCCCCTCCGGAGCCCCCTCTCCCACCTTAATAGACCGGGTAGAGGCCGTGGGCGAGCCAGGGGAGGAGGTCAGGGGCCGAATAGGGCCCAGATGGTGCCAGCAGCCCCCGCTGACACCCCTAGGGGCCTGAGCATACTGCTGTGCAAAATCTTCTGCTGGGATCTGGGTAGGTGTTCCGCAGCAGCCATGTTATTCAGCTCTCATGCAGTGCATAGGAGGCAGTGCATGATTGCTGCCACAGGGGGCACTGCTGAGCTCAGACATGGTCTAGACTCTGCGGATCTACTGGTGACTCATGAGTCATGTAAATAGTTCAGTAGTTCAGTTAGTTCCCTTCCTACAGATCCCTAAACTAATCTCTGACTCATACAGCCATAATGAGACTGTACAGTGCCTCTGGGCGGCCATGTGTGGTACTGCCTTGCTCAGGCACATGTATGGAGCTGAACCATAGTATGCACTGCCATGCTGCATTCATATTAGGTCACGAGCTACGCTCCCAACCATGTACAGGATGTTATATACTGTAGCTCTGTTTACTCCACAGGACAAAGAGGGATAGGTATGAACCTTCATAATACATAAAGTGGAGCAGTTTCCCCTAGCATCCGATCGGCTTAGGTCACATTTAGGCTGTGGAAGATAAATGACAGAAACTGACTGGATATTTTGCAAACTCTTTACTTTATCTCTCTCTAAAGTCAGTTACATTGGGGAAAAGGGACATGTTAAATACTGTATTTTAAAAGCAAAAATAGTGACAGTATATTACTCTGAATTTGGGTATTTTATTGCATATTATGGAAGTTGAAATAATAACCAAAGGGGATAAGTTTTGCTGAGCTAAACAAAGAATAGGTCCCCATAGTGCGCTTTCGCACTGCCTAAACGCTCTACAAGCTGTATTTAAGGCGGTATTCAAGACAGGTCTGAGCCTTGACAATGCAGTAGATGGCCGCTTTGAATGCCATTTGAATACCATTCACATCAATCAACCCGTTTGATCCCCTCGACACGTTTCAAGGCAGTAGGTAGGGGACGGGTCTGTAGTCTGATGTTTGTTTCTGCTAAATACCGTTTCGAGCCATTCTCACTGCATAACAATGGCCCTAAAACGTGTAGGACCGTTTTGGAATATCGGTGATCTTTCACTGGTAAATCAACTCTGCACTTTCAGTTTGCCTTAAACGTGTTTAAATTGTGAAACAACGGCAATATACCGTGCAGTGCAGTGTGAAGGGGGTATAAGGGTGCTGTATAATTTACTGCTTCTAAAATAGGTTTAATAAATCAGATTATTCCCATCTGATCATCCTAACAAGAATATTACTCCTCCAATGAGCTAGTATAAAAAATCCCTGCTCTGCGTGTAATAAGTTAGTCTGGTTCATCTAGTTCTAATCACTCCTCTCAGTCTCTGATGGTATAATGAGCCGGACGGACTGCCGTAGGTAGGCTCGAGTGGAGGTCGTCCCGAATATAAGACTAAGCACCTAAGTCTACATCAAATACTGGGAAAGCTTATTGACTCGAGTGGGACCCTCACTTGAGTATAAGCCGAGACGGGCCTTTTTCGGCATAAAAAATGTTATCGAAAAGTGAGCTTATACTCGAGTATATATATATGGTAGTCTTCTGAGCTAATCTTTTGGGTGAACTAGATCATAATGAAATAGTCACAAAAATTAACTAGATTTTCCATTACTAAGGGGTAGGACGCGGCAATGGCGCCAGGACCTCCTGGCAGCCCGGGGGGTTGGGCAGAGCTAGTGCCCATGGCGCAACTACCCCGGGGGGCGGCAGGGCCACTGGGATGATGCCACTGCCCAGCCCCCGACATTGGGGAGGTGCAGCATCTTGGCGCGATGGTTAACGCCATGAGGCAGGCTTCGACTCCCATAAGGGGCACCACCATATTATATAGTGAGGCCGTTAGAGGCAGGGGGCGGGGTACTCCTGCCACGATCACTGCACGCCCCTCTGGCATTCCCGGCAGTACAGATGGTGTAATGGTTAGCATCACTGCCTCACAGCACCGATGGCATTGGTTTGGTTCCCACCATGGCTCCAACTGTGAGATGTTTGTATATTCTCCCTTTAGACTGGCCTGCGGGGTGACGTGTGACAGGGATGTAGGGCTGGTAGCGCGGCTACTGGGGACGGCCACCCCCCTTCCCCTATTGTGGGACCCCAGTCACTCCTGTCCATCCCCGGGGACATGCCTCCGGCAGGACCGGCCAGGCGACGATGGCTGCGGAGGACCAGGCTGGTCCCTCAGGGCAGCGCTAAAAGGGGGTCTCGGGTAGTTCCCGAAAATACTTCCCCTCTGTTGGGCTGGCGCGGTGTAGGGCCCCTGCCACCTACTGCCTGTAAGAGAGTACAGCAGTTTATGGCCCTTCTGAATTCCTTCATGGACCGCAGGTCTGGGCTTTCCCCTACTGGGGCTCTGCCAGCTCCCAACCCTGTTATTTTGCCTGCCCTGATGAGCTGCCTGGGGTTACAGCCTCTTCACGTGTGGCGCCCGTAATTGTGTCCCCAACATGTGCAGTGGCACAGGAGCTCAGGCCGTTTGCCACTTAGGCCTCACAGGGCGGGCCAGCTCCTCCTCTGGTGGTTGTTCATGGAACTCGGCTGTTGGGACCCCTGGCATGTCCACAGAGGTGAGCCTCATGCCGGAGGCAGGCACTTCAGTTGATTGGCATGGAATGGAGGGGCTAGCCATGAGGGCTATCATGCCCGGGACACTGTGGTGCCATCAGGAAGGATGGCACGAGGGGGAACAGTTTAGGCTGTCTGCCCCTCATGCAGGTAAGACACCTGGTGCGGCTATGGTGGCCGTTGTCTGGAGTTGGTACTCCTTGGGGCGTTGTTGCCTCAGTAAGCAGGATGCTGGCAGGGGTGCCTTTCTTTTGGCTCGGCATGGTAGGGCGGACCCGTCCCGGTCCTTTCTGGTGCCCAGTGCGTTGCGTGGATGGCTGCGCGCCTCGCCGGCACTCCCAGACTGCAGGCGACCAATTGATTTGACATTGCTCCCAGCCTTGCTGGGTGCCCTGAGGGACATTTTGCTGGCCTGACTATGAGGTCCTGCTGTTCCGAATGGCGTATGCAACGGCGTATCATGGTGCCTTCAGGTTTGGGGAGCTGGTGGCGCCGTCAAAGCGAATGCCCTCACCACTGACCGTGGATGACCTGGTGGTCCATGTGGATTCGGTGCTATGTCACCTGCGACGATCTAAGACGGACCAGGCTGGGAGGGGGCGGTGGCTGTCCTTGCTCCCGTGCGCGGTGGAAAGGGCGTGCCCTGTGACGTTGGTCTCGGCCTTCGCCCAGGTGCGCCCGGACCTTCCAGACGCATGGCTGATGCACGAGGATGGGTCACCGCTCACCAAATACCAATTTTGTCTCGTCTTGGGACGGGCGCTGGAGGCCACGGGTCTCGATCCTAAGGAATTTGGGTCTCATTCCTTTAGGATTGGGGCTGCTACCTCGGCGGCTGCGGAGGGCCGCTCCGACGCAGAGATTCAATCTCTGGGTCGATGGCCTCGGCAGCATTCCGGAGGTACATTCGGCCAGCTTTATCTGTCACTTTTCACCATGGTCGACTGGACGCATAAGCGCTCGTCAACTTACAGTGGGGGCCTTGAGGTGTGTTTTCACATCCGTCTGGGGGCACAATTCGGCTATAATTACAATCTGGCATGGCGTACCTGTTAGTTTACTCCAGACGGTGTGTTTTGTGCCTCAAGAGCTGGTCGGCCACGGTTTTTCTCATTCCTCTCTCTAACAAGCGTGGTGAATGCGTGGTATGCAAGCTTGTCGACAGCCTTCTAACCTCTTTATAAATATTTCAGGTCGACAGGACGTTAAGTCCATTTGGATGATTGGACATTCCTTTGTCTATTGGGCTTCCAGGGCAAACATAGTATCTGATGTACGCGTGTTTGGTCGAGCTGGGGAGGTTAGGTGGCTGGGTGAGAGAGGTATGCTATGGAAAGGGCTGCAGGCTGGGCTGATTCGAGCCCTGAGAAATTTTGGGGTCCCGAGAGTCATCATATTCCACCTGGGTGGCAATGACTTAGGGCGGGGGACCGCTCTCGAGCTACGCTCAGTGATTGTGCGGGACCTCTATTTTATTTCTTTGTATTTGCCTGCATGTAAGTTGGTGTGGTCCTCCATTATATCGAGGATAGTGTGGAGGAATGCGATGTCCTGCCCCCGCCTGGAGCGTTCACGGAAGACGGTGAACGCTGCAGTTGAGAAGTATCTGCTGACCAATGGCGGGGGTGTTATTCGCCATGACGCCATCAGCTTTCAGCGGAGTGCGCTGTATAGGAGCGATAGTGTTCATCTGAGCCCGGAGGGCGTGGCTCTGTTTTTGGGCAATGTCTTTAGTTGGTTAGATACACAGTGCTGAGCGTTTTCCTACTTGGTGGCGGTGCTGCGGCTTAGGGCCTAGCTTTGGCGGTAAAGAACGGTCATCCTTGTAAGATCTTGATGTGTGTGTGTGTAGATAGTGGGGTGTCGCTCTCTCCTGACATCGATGGTCATCGGCCATGCTTCCGCCCGGGGGGTGGTCACCACTAGCACGAGTGGATGACCGGGGAGAGCGATCACCAGCGATGGTGTGTATGGTAACATCTTTAACCCCACTTTCCTATAATGACCGTTCTTTGGTGCCGCCACCATTATATATATAGTTAGTTTAAATTGTCAAAATAAATTGACATTCATTTTGAAACGCCAGCACTTGTGTCTGTGTCTTTTTTATTATATAAGTTAGTGTTAAGGTTTAGGTTAAGTTTATGGTGAGATGGAAAGGTGTGGACCTGGGGGATACCTGATGGGGAGTTTATGTGTCTTTTGCACAGCTCAAAGCTTCCTCACTATCACCAAAGATGGGCTATATACATGTGTGTATCATATCGCACCCTTTTGTCTGCCACTAGACCACCATTCTGTTTTAAACTGTTTCTAGGTAAAAGTCTAATTACAGCATGAATAACTGAGCATTGAATCTTTTACCTCTGGCCACTGAAGTTGTTTATATTTTTTTCAAATTTCTTTTATTGGAGCGTTAAGGTGCCCATATACGGTACAATATTTCCATGCGTTTTGAACTAGATCACATCGCATCAGATGTGATTCGCGTGCAATGCGATCCAAAGCTAGTTCAAAAAGCACGGGCTGCATAGACTTTATGTGCTGTGCGATGGGATGCCCAAGGGAGCACGCATCGCAAGGCACCCTCGCAACATGTATGGGCACCTTTACCAAGCGATAACATTAATAATAATTGTATTGTACAAACAATCGTCAACAACCAGCCAATTGGTTTGACATAGAACATTCCTAGGGAGGAAGTGCTTCCCTGTTTACAGTATTTGGCCAGTCCAGCCCTGACTGTAGTTTTCTGGATTGTAGTTTCATTTAACAATGTAAAGTAAATGTTACAAAATATGTTATTGCATCAGTTTCCTTGTATTTTATTCTACATGTTAAATTTCAAAGAATATTTCCCAACTATGACTAATATTTATAATACAAAAACAAAAAGGCAAGCTATGTGACTGGAATTAATGTACATTTTGTTCCCATAATGAATTAGTTTACATTCTTCAACGTTAAACTGCATTTTCCACCTTTACGCCCACCTTTCCAGTTTAGTCACTTTGTAGTGTTTCCACATCCTCTCCTCAGTTAATTTCATTACTCATCTTCGTTTTGTTTGCAAATATTGCAATTTTACTCACTATGTCACTCCCAATATCATTAATAAATATATTAAACAAGGTGGGTCCCAATATTGAACCTTTCGGGACTCCACTTTGAACCTTACCCCAGCTGGAATGTATGACATTTACCAGTACTCTCTGTCCCTGATTGTGCAACCAGTTTTTAACCCAATTACAACGTTTATCTCCTAACCCTAAATTACCCAGTTTCATTAATAACCTTTGATGAGGCACTGTATCAAAAGCATTAGCAAAATCAAGCAGTAGTACATCAACAGATTTCCCCAAGTAGATCTAGGGCTGCAAGTGTCCAAACGAATGTATATTTATTTATTGCAGACAGAAGTTTGTGGTATTCTATGAACTGTAGGATGTAAATTAATTTCAATCCTTGTCACATTTTGAGGAAGTCACACATCCTACAGGTGACTCATAGCTGAAGACATGAAGAACGTATTGCCTCAATTCCATATTTTCCAAAGCACACACTTATCTATGGAACATATCATGCACGTTCTCACACTAAGCTTGCTCTAGACCCAAGCCTATGTAAGTATGATTGATGCATTGGTGCATGCATTTAATTTGCGTCTACACTTATGAATAAAGTGGATTTTCTGGGCTATAACTAGGGCAATGTAATCCTTCAGGGGCTCAAGGCCATCTCCCCCTCCCCATATTGGTAGTAACACCCCAGGGGTGGATCCATGTATTTCTCAGGGGCATGGCTTAATCACAGAAAGCATGGTCATGTACTATTTAAATATACTACAGAAAAAATGGTACTTTAAGTGCCTCCCTGGCCTAACTGCAGCCCAGCACACAGCAGCATGTGCTGGGCTGTTCAATACAAATTACCAGTTATCACTAGGGGCCCTGGATTGCATGAACTGTGTGACCACACCCACCTGTGATGTCATGATCTAGCCTCCTCATAGATATAAATACAGTGAGGGAGCTTGGCCGTGGGGTCGTTGTACAGGCAACCCAATCACATTCTAGAGAATATTACCCTTAACCATTCTTTGATACAAAGTTCAGATGAGAGGAATCACATGATAAACATACTGTATAGAGTAGACCCAACCAAATAATGAACAAGATTGTAAGGCTATACTTAATGTAATGTCCCCTGTTGCAAATTGCCTCTATTCATTTTAAACCTATTTTATTTCTATTTTCTGATTCTCCGAATCAGATTTTCTCAGCAGCAATATAATCCAGCAGCTGCCTATACAGCATCTGTCAGCGGAGACCTTCTCTAAACAGTTCCCATGCCCCAGGCTTGCAGGGGCTATCTGTATCAGAGAGGCTGCTAATGCGAGCATCTACAGCAGCACAACCCACCCCCAGCACCCTCTCTGCACCTCAGGAAGAATAACTAAATGTTTAAACACGCAGATACCGTGACCCAATCACTTGGTTTCCAGCATTAAAACTAATATGTATTGTAAAGTCATATATATAAGAAGTGAAAGAAGTGAGGTCAGATCCTGCTGTCAGCTTATTGTGATTTGTGTGACAAGTAATGAATAATACATATGGCACTAGTTATATGTGTCTTCTGGAGTTTATATTCAAGAAAAGAAAAATGACAGAGAGGCTCGCTACAGTGGCGCTAAGCACAAGACACAGATAATAGTTCTGCACTGACGCAGATAAAAAATATACATCCAAAAAAGTAAATGCATGACAATATACATGCAAATTAGTTTGCTTTAATTATCATTGATCAAGCTGTCGTTACTTAACACATTTGCAAAAAATACTGTAGGCCTTGGGCCTTGGAAAGGGATTTGGTTGCTAGATCGACAGTGAAGGTCGACATGGTTGACCACGAAACGTCGACAGAGCTTAGATCATTGCATGAAATAGGGCCAGCTTGCCTACCCTCCTTCATTCGATTTTTACATGAGACTCCCGCTGCCCCGCAAACCCCCTCTGTCCTCCTGGTTTTTAGGACCCCTCCATAGAAAGCCAGACTGTGCATGCACGCATCTGGAAATGGTGGGGGCGAGCCCTCTGGGAATACATCACATCTGGCCACAGCGGGGTTGTGGATAGCGGTGGCAGAGCTGAGAGGTAGTCACTCTGTGTGGCTGATCATCTGGAGGAGTAGAGACTAGAGCTGGCAGCCAGGCTCTGCTCTGCTAAGTCTGACCCTGCCCACCTCACTCAGAGCAGCAGCAGGTTCCGTGTACCAAGGCTAGGTATGGCCATCAGTGCCTTTGCCATCGAAGGTTGCCATTGATGGCAAAAGTGCAACTGGCCATCGATAATGTAAAACTATGCATTGGGTGACCCTCGATAGTTTTACATATCGATGGTCATCTGTTATGTTTCAGTGATTGGCCTGTGGGCCAATCAAAACATGTGGGCGGGACTTGGCGGGTGTTGGAGGCGGAGCTATGCTTTGGGGAAAAAAGCAAAACGGTTTTGCTGTGTCATCGGGAAACCATCTGGTTCTCCCCCATTGATGGCAAAAGTATTTGACATTGGTCATAAACCATCGATGATTTGAATCATCAATGGTCGATGGCCATCCCTAATCAGGACAGCCCTGCTTGTGGCCTTGTGCCTCTTCCTGCTCCTATGCCTGCCTTCGGTGAGCTGCCTGCCCCACCACACTGCTGGGTCCCTGCACATCCCAGCCAGGTGAGAGCTGTATCTGCTTGGGAGTGAGGGCTGTATATAATGTGGGTGGGTGGGTGGTTGTTGGCTGGGTGTAATTTAAAACAGTGGTATGTGTGTGCTCAACTGGCTCTAATATAATTGTTGGGGGGTGTATAATGTAATACTGTATAATGGTGTGTGTGTGTGTGTGTGTGTGTGTGTGTGTGTGTGTGTGTGTGTGTGTGTGTGTGTGTGTGTAATATAATAGCAGTGCGTGTGTGTACTGGCTGTAATTTGGGGGGCTGTGTATAATTTAATATAATGGTGTATGTAATGTAATAGCAGTGTGTGTACTGGCTGTAACATGGGGAGGGGGCTGTGTGTAATATAATGGTGTGTGTAATATCCCACAATCCAAAAATTTACTGGTAGGTCAATTGGCTTACAACAAAATTAACCCTAGAATGTCTGTGTGTGTGTGTGTACCTGTGGTAGGGTATATAGATTGTAAGCTCCACTGGGGCAGGGACTGATGTGAATGTTCAACTATACTCTGTAAAGCGCTGCGGAATATGTGTGCGCTATATAAGAAACTGTAAATAAATAGTGGTGTGTGTAGTGGCTATAATATGGGGAAGCATTGTGTAATGTTATAGCGGTGTTTGTACTGGCTGTAATATGGGGGGCTGTGTGTAATGCAGGGCTTGACAATCCCCAGGGGCCAGCCAAGTCGCTGTGGCGACCAGATCCTGCTTCCTGTTGACCAGATTTGCCAGGAAGCAGATCACGCTGGGCAGAGTGGTGGCTTGTGTTAATGCAACTGCCAGGGAGAGAGGAGTCTCCCGGCTCCGGCTGTATCAGATCAGGTGGGCGGCGCAGCTATTTCAAAACTTACGACCATTCGGAGCTCGCAGTTATGGAGCCAATCAGGAGCAACAGCAGTGCCTCCTGACTGGCGGTCGGACTGCGAGCTCCAATTGGCCCTAAAGCCGCCTTGAGTTTTGAAATAGCCACGCCGTGGACCTGATATGATACAGTCGAGTGAGTTGTTCGCCACTTTTGTCATTACAGCTCATGGTAATTTTGAGGTGAGAGAGGGAGGGAAGAGTAGGTGGGGTAATCCCTCATGGCAATGGGCATGCAATCCCTGGCAAAGAGTATGCAATCCCTGGCAAAGAGCATGTTAACCCTGGCAAAGAGCATATTACCCCTGGCATCAAGAAAGAGGTATAATATGTAATGGGTGTGTGGCATGTGTAATAGGCAGAGCTAGGGTTAGCGGTGGACGTGCCCGGGAGCCGTACCCTTACTCTGGCACTATGCCTGTAGCAGTTCCTTAACCTACAGCAACAGGTGGGGCCTCTCAGAGTGGGGGTTCTGTACCCATGTGCTCCCCGACTCAAGCAAGCTCTGCCAACTGTGCCACCTGTCTCACACACACACACACACACGTATAGGCAGCAAGAGAGGCATAAGAGTTTTCTTTCACATGATTAGTGTAGTGTTACAGGCAACAACATCCGTAACTGCATCAGGCCCAAAGTGTTCCAGAGTTTTCTTCTGTCACTTTAGGACACACCCCTTAGTGGCGATAGGTGCGCCCATAGGTGAAGTTAGACACGCCCTCTGGGCAGAACATGACACACCCTCTCAGCGGCACGTTGCATTCTTCTAACAGCTAAAATCTCCCTGAAACTAGTTTTCAAAAGTAGGCAAGTATGAAATAAGTAGACAGCCCTAAGTTCGACAGGGTCGGAAGGTTGACACAAGCATTTGGTCGACAATGGGGGAAGGTTGACATGAGTTTTTCAAATTTTTATTCAAAAACAGGCAGTATTTCATACCCTACCTTCCACTACGGAGAATAGTGTGAGAATATAATAGTTACGTCAACATAGACGAGCAAAAATCATGTCGACCTTCTGACTGAAGGATTATAATATTAAAATGGAGGGCATTAAAAAATCCCCAAAAATAATTAAACATAAAATGTATTAAAAGGCAATAAACAACCAAAATACATGAACATTCTATTTTAGCTCATGATGACTGTATACAAATTTAAATAAAGTTGCAGCATTCAGTGTCTCCATAGATGTAAGAAGACGTTGAAGACATTTTGCAGTATGATTCCAGCATAACAACAGTCGTTGTGGTAAAATAGCAAAGGACAGATTAATAGCTCAGTGTAATTTTCTACATGATTGCAGATTTGGCTTGTCAGCGCAGCGCACGCTTGTTTAAAAGTAGACAGGTTCTATTTATGAACTCCTTCTAGCAGCGTAGTATGAAGCAGAGAAATATGGAAACACGTTTTCAGCTGCTAAGCTTGTCTATTAATTGTGAGATTCAGAGGATTTTGGAGTCATATTTTATTAATGTAGACAGAAATGTGGGGGAAAAAAGTCAACACAGACACCTGACACTGAAAGGGTTAAACATAAGGCACATGTGTAGTGATGGATTTCACACTAAGCACATGCCTATGGGAGGCACATGCTGAGGGGGGGGGGGGAACCTGATGGGGGAGGGGGGGCATGGGGACCTGATGGGGGAGGGGGGGGCATGGGGGCAGAAAATTATTATTATGACTGACTTTTTAAAATATTTTTTATTTTCCCACTGATGGGATTAGGTCAATGGACAGTAAATTGCGGTCCAGGAGGAGGTGAGGTCTGGACAGGGCCGGATTAAGGGGGGGGTCAGTACCCCTGGGCCCCCCCTCTATGTAGGGGACCCCTGTGGTTGTTTTTTGGTTTTTGTGTGCAGTGCATTACCGGGAGTTGACTAAGTCCCATGAGACTTTGCACAAGAGGTCAGAGGCTGAGAGGCTTTTGCTGAGCTCTGCTTGGTGGAGCTCATCATATAGAGGACAGCAGCAGCGGCCTCGTCATGGGAGGGTTTTTAATTAAGGTACAGATGGACAAACACAGGTTTTTCATGTGGCATTTTATATATATATATATATATATATATGTTTAAAAGGAATCCACCCCCCCCCCCTTCCCCGCAGTTACCCATTGACCAAGTTACTGGCTTTACTCTGTGTTTTGACAGTGTAATATTCTCCCGTGCAGTTTACGGCCAGTAATGACAAGTGGGAGGAGGCCCCCTATCTAAAGTGACCCCGGGCACCCCGAAGGCTTAATCTGGCCTGGGTCTGCAGGCACCAGGACATGCCCTGAAATGAAGGGAGCAGTGAAGTGATGGGTTGGAGGGTGGCATACAATAAAGTGGCTAGGGGGACCCCTAAATCCACCCCTGCAGATATGAATGTTTTTCTACATACTGTTTTTTGGGGAAAATGTAATAAACCTTCTAAATGAAAAGAGGTGATGTTGTTGGTGGCATCAGATTCTGGGCGGTATTCAATGAGGCTGATTCGCCAAGTTTTTATGGCGATTTTGTGCTGTAAGGCGAATTTCTGACTAAAAAGGTGAATTACCCTATTCAATGACCAGATGGTGAATACATTTCAAGGTTTTTTTTCGCCATGATTCACCGAGTAGCAATCGCTATCTTTTTATGGTGAAGTGGAAGGTGAACTTTTAAAATAAAGTGTTTTGTTTTTTACAATTGGTGTCAAAAAATCTGGAATTTTATTCTGAGGAGGGGCATGCTATTTTTATTCATGTGCTGTAAGCACATGAATATATATTTAATTTAAAAAAATATATATATATTTTTTTTTATTTTTTTTACACAGACCAGCCAGCAGGGGGCCGGAGCCGAGCCACTCATTAGATATTCATATATTCACTTCACCCGATCATTACATATTCATGATCGGATGTAGTGAATATACCCGGTCCCCTGCTGGCACCCCCGGGGGGGGGCAGCCTGTGCTGCCTGGCTCCCGGGGAGCCCACCTCCCCCCCACAAACGTTCTGGGGCAGGCAGGGAGACTTCGCTGCAGGAGCTCATATTCGCCGGTCAGGGGCAGCGAGCCTCTGACTCGTTGAATACCGGAGCCGGCGAGGCTCCGGAACGCGGCGACCAGTGGCGAATGTGCAGCGAATCCTAAACAGGATTCGCTGCACGTCGCCGGTATTCACATTGAATACCGCCCTCTGTCTCTCATTTCTAGATTGCATCATAGAAAATGATAGATAGAATCGAATTGTTTTCTATCGTCATCATTTATACCCATAAGTATATGAGGAAAATGTTGGTGCATGAGATTAGTTCTTTCAGTTAATTAAAAATACTTCTGAACTGCAAAATAAATATTTGTACCGTGGACATATCCTTGAGCATACTGTAGGTACAACAGGTAGGGCAAGGTGTGGTCAGACCATTCATATTTATGAGCGTCAGGGGTACCTTGTCATACCTCTCAACTGTCCTGAGTTTTGCAGGACAGTTATGATTTTTTTGTGATTGTTGTCCCCATCTCTGTCATGTGCTGTCAAAATGATGACAGTCTTGTTCCAGGCTATTGCTAGGAAACAGTCTCAGATGTTGTAATCCCCATTAGTGTGTCTGGACAGCTCAGCTGAAGTAATCAAGCCTCAGTGTGTCTGCAAGCTCAGTTGCTACAGCTGTAGTGGAGTAGCTCATTACCTGAGCTCAGCCTGCTTTTCTGTGATTGGTCACCTTCCCTTTATCTTGGCAAGCCCAGTCATGCCTTGTCAGTCATAGGGCGAGATGTACTAAGCCTTGAAACGTGATAAAATGGAGAGTGATAAACCTCCAACCAATCAGCTCATACCTGTCATTTTTCAAACACAGCCTTTGACATGATAGTTAGGAGCTGATTGGCTGGTTGTTTATCACTCTCCATTTTATCACATTTTAAGCTTAGTACATCTGGCCCTTAGTGTCTGTTTCCTAGAGGGTGGTCCTGGTCACAGATTCTGTCTCCAGATTGTGTTCCTGATTGTAGTCTTTGTCATCGGAATCAGTGGCATAACTATAGAGGGTGCAGGGGATGCAGCTGCTATGGGGCCCAGTGGTTTTGGGGGCCAGAGGATCCAGCAGGCTATCCCATGCACCCTCTTGAAGTTTATTTTTCAAACTATACCGGGTAGGGATGGCCATCGACCATCCATGATTCGAAATCATCGATGGTTCATGGCCGATGTCGAATACTTTTGCCATCGATGGGGGAGTACCAGATGGTTTCCCTCCATCGATGGAATAACAAAACGATGTTTTGCTTTTTTTTTTTTTTCAAAGTGCTATGACACGGAGCATAGCTCAGCCCCCGACACCCACGAAGCCCCGCCCCCGTGTTTTGATTGGCCCACAGGCCAATCAATCAAACACAATGGATGACCATCGATATGTAAAAATATCGATGGTCATCCATTGCATAGTTAAGCACTATCGATGGACAGCTGCCGAATTGCCATCGATGGCAACCATCGATGGCAATGGCAACGATGGCCATCCCTAATACTGGGTGCCCTCCTACCTGTCAGCAGCTGGGGCTCCTCCCCACTTGACCCTTCATCTTGCTTCCGGCGGCTGTACGCGGGGGAGCTGCAGTAACCTGGGGAGCAGGAGGCCTGGCTGCGGAAGTGACCAGAGGATCTGGAGGCCTGGCAGCAGCAATGATCCGGGGAGCAGGAGGCCCAGCGGGAATGCAGGAGTCCTGGCTGCGGAAATGACCAGAGGACCTGGAGGCCTGGCTGCAGCAATGATCCGGGGAGCAGAAGGCCCAGCGGAAGCACAGGAGTCCTGGCTGCGGAAGTGACCAGAGGACCTGAAGGCCTGGCTGCAGCGATGACCTCGGGAACAGGAGGCCTGGCAGCAGCAGTGACCTGGGGAGCAGGAGGCCTGGCAGACGCAATGACCTGGGAACGGGAGGCCTGGCAGCAGCAATGATCCGGGGAGCAGGAGGCCCAGCGGGAGCGCAGGAGTCCTGGCTGCGGAAGTGACCAGAGGACCTGGAGGCTTGGCTGCAGCGATGACCTCAGGAACAGGAGGCCTGGCAGCAGCAATGACCTGGGGAGAAGAAGGCGCGTTGGGAGCGCAGGACTCCTGGAAGTGGCGGTGACCAGGGGAGCAAGAGACTCGGCAGCAGCAGTGAGCGGGGGCACAGGAGACATTGAAGTGAGCGGGGGAACAAGAGACCCGGCAACAGATGTGAGCCGGGGATCAGAATACTTGACAGCGGCAGGGAGCAAGTCTCCTTATTATAGTCTCCTGTCGGCGGTGCACAGATCTTACTTGACTTGCCTTGTCTAGCCCTGTAACTGGAAACCTGCCCTGTCATGTCTGCAATCCTAAAAACCTGCCCTGATTTGCCTGCAATCCTAAAAACCTGCCCTGATTTGCCTGGAATCCTGAAAACCTGCCTTGCCTCTGTACTCTGTCACTTTGATAACCAGTACTAACATCTCAGACATACAGTACCTGCAGTGTCCTGAATTCTATTCACCATAAACTTTCTGTGATAATTCTGGTTGCAGCTACTACTCTCCAGTAAAATGACTCTTGTCCAGTGCAGATACCAGGTGACCCAGGCAGAGGGCCACGACTAGGGTGACCAACTCATCCCTTTAATCCGGGACACATATTAATTATACAGGTTCTGTGGCAGTTTAAAACCAGGTGAAATGGAGTCTTGAGGTGTGGCAGTTTAAAACCAGGTGAAAGCCAGCCATAGAACCTGTGTAATTAATATGTGTCATGGATTAAAGGGATGAGTTGGTCACCCTAGCCGCGACCTGCATGCTGGATACCTTGTGGGGTACCCTGGTGAACACCACAGGCTTGTTAGACCTTGTTGGCCATACCCCCAGAGCGGTGAAAATGGGGACATGACCTGATGGGATTGACACGTTTATATACCACACGAGCATGTGTCTCCGAGCATTTGTCCCAGCGCCACCTGAGACAAAGTTGGGAGGTATGACATTGTTTATTTGCGGGAGTTCTACATATCCTTTCCCTATGAAACACTTCCCACAGTGCCCAGCAGTAGGCACACATGCATGGTACATACAAGCTATAGAACTGAATTAATTTCCGCATCGGTTCTTTTCAATGAAGTGAATCAAAGTGTTATCCTGTAGGAAATATCTGACGGTATAAACAGGATGTATTTTGGTTAAATAAATCAATGTTCTATCCTGGTACAGCTGCCTGCTATGTTCTGTGATGTTTATGAGCGAATTTGATTTCCATGTTGATCCAGCCACTAATTGAATCATCTGTTTCACAAAGAAGTCTCCTCAGTAACACACATTTGTTGCATTGCAGCTTAATACAAAAGAGCGGGTCACGTGTTGCCACTGCCTGAGCTGGCAGCCTCTCAGCCAACAGATGGTATATGCTGTTTAATCGCAGCACACTCCATATTAACATTTGTTATTATGATAATTACTACTGAAATTCCTACCACCATAGATAACAGATTAATGCCTAATTTCTGCAAAATAGAGTTTTTGGTGTCCAAGAATATGACACTTTAAATTCAATAGCAAGCTACTTTACGTAGTACCGGAACATTGTGGGTACATGGAGTCCTTTCATCCCTGTTCTAAGAGAAATAACAAATGAATTGTTTTGATGTCATGTTATAAAAGCATTCAAATGTTCAGCAAATTAATTGAAAAAAGAGAAAACAAGTCCCATAAAAAGGAAAGAAAAAAAAAATCACCGCACAGAGGACACAGACGTCACAGTCAGCAGAACAAGAAAAGGATTTACAAAAAATAATAATTCACAAACATTTAAAACCATCCAAAAAAAATCACTTTGTTTTGTTATTTTTCAGCTAGAAGAAGATACTTATGGGTTTATTCAGGATGGCTCGCAAAATACATTTGGGGCACGATTCATGTTCACTCGGAATGGGGCAAAAGTCACATACCTCCTGACTTTTGGCTAGTCAAAATTGGGACCTGCGGTGCCAAAGGTGTGGTCGTCCCAGAAAGAGGGCAGAGTCAGTTGAATGTGGTCCCAGATAGAGGGGCATGGCGTAGCAGTGCGACCCCCGTTTTGTCACTTTGAGGGTGTGCCCAGTGCTCCCCGAGCAGCTGGGCAGCCCCCCGGCTCCTCTCTGCACTAAGGATCCCTCAAATGCCCCAACCCCCTTCCCAACTGTCATCTGCTGGCACTCCCAGTGACAGGGGGGGGGGGGTCAAGGAGGACAGCTGACTTGGGCCCCGCCAATCTTAACTGCCATGAAAACAGGCCCCACCCCACTCACTCAGTGGTCCTACGGGCTGCTGTTCTCCCCTCTGAAATGGCTAGCCAATAGCTGAGCTCAGCTACCCAACGACCCCGCCCGGCGAGTGGGGGGCTACATGGGACCCGGTCGGGGGGCAGGGCTATAGGTGGATGGATGCTGCATGACAGAGAAGAGGCTGCTGCACTCAGTTCCAGCCAGGCCATCTCCAGCCAGCCTACAGTCTGCAGATGTTTCAAAGGTAAGGATAAGGATGATGGTGTATGTGTGTATATATGTGGGGTGGGTTATGCTGCTGGGGGGTAAGGGTAAGGCCATAGGGTGTGAGGGTTAAGCACTAGTGAGGAGGGTCAGAACTAGGGGTTGGGACAGAGGGTCAGGAAGCACATTAGGGTTATAGAGTGCAGGCCGCTGTGTGAGGTTGCACGTCAGTGTGATAGAGAACAGGCCGTGGGGTGAGGGTGCACGTTAGTGTGATAGAGCGAAGGTGCAGGGTGAGGGTTGTGCATCAGTGTGATAGAGCGCAGGCTGAGGGAGCATGTCAGTGTAATATAGCATAGGCTGCAGGGTGAGGTAGTGCATCAGTGTGACAGGGTGAGGAAGTGCATCAGTGTGACAGGGTGAGTGAGCGCAGGGTGAGGGAGCGTGTCAGTCTGATAGAGCACATGCCGCAGGGAGAGGGTGTGCGTCTGTGTAATATAGTGCAGCTGGTAGGGTGAGGGAGCGCATCAGTGTGATAGAGCTCATGCCACAGGGTGAGTGAGCGCAGGGTGAGGGGTGCGCGTCGGTGTGATAGAATGCAGGCCGCAGGGTGACAGAGTGCATCGGTGGGATAGAGCTCAGACTGCAGGATGAGGGAGTGTATCAGTGTGATAGAGCGGGATGGAGTGCGTGCAGTTTATGTTCTAGCATGGGAGGGGGTTGATAGTGTTTGATGGGGTGGGGGCCCCAGAGATAAAAGTGTATGGAGCCCCAAGATTTCTGTTGATGGCCCTGCCCGCAGGAGGAACAGCGGGACAATCCCACTAGGTACAGTTGGGAGATATGCCACCAGTTGTCAGATTCTGCTTAGCAAAAAGATATTTCAAATGGGAGGAGGATTAGTAGCAGAAATGTAGTTATGTTACTTTTAGCTTTTCCGCTACAATACATGGACACCAAGGAACATAAGAATGAAACATACAGTAAGAATGGAACGTCTCCCTGCGGGTTCAGCCAGACCTCTTACAGATTTAAATGACTGAAAGAGCCAAGCACACCCTTAGTGATCCCAGGAAGAGATGAGTGCTGGATATTTTAATAAGGCAGATGTTCAGCAAAACAACGGCTAATGCTTGTTATACTTTAGTGAAGCCATTTAATGTCAATTCACTGAATTTCTGCTTTATTCTGTTATATGTATAACTATTACAAGCAACATAATGATTCTATCAGACCACACAGTGGGGCAGATGTATTAAGCCTTAACAAGAGATAAATGCAAGGGTGATAAGGAGAGATAAACATCCAGCCAATCAGCTCCTTTTTTCAAACATGGCAGTTAGCAGGTGATTGGCTGGGCGTTTATCTCTCCTTATCACCCTTGGATTTATCTCTTGTTAAAGCTTAATACATCTGCCCCATTGTATAATAAACCGTAGTTGGAGGTTGTAAACCTGACACAATAATTTAAACTTGATTTGAAACGCTTGAAGGTATCACATGTGCTTGCAGTAGTTTATGTTGCCTCTAGTATTATTCAGTGAGCAGCCTCATTTTGAAATATACTGAAATAGCCAAACTAAAGTAATAATGTGGGGTCTCACGGTAGTTCAGTGGCGCACTCAGGGGTGGTTTCCGAGTACCTGGAACAGCCCCTGAGTGCGCATGCCCAGCCTTAGTATCTCCCTCCATCCTCACAATGCAGCTAGTCTGCTCTAAGCCTCCAATGTGTATAGTCAGTCCTGTCCAAATGCGTTTTGTCATCAGACTGGGGGCTGTGCTGAGGCCCAGCAATGTGGCATAATATGAACTGGGGACACTGCAGGCTGTAGTAAGCATCGCTTCTGTGATGTGGTACATCCAAACACTTACTGCATACAAAGTGATCACATTTGTATAAACATATGTGATTAGTAATGCAAAGGGCATCTCTCCTCATAGGAGCTTCCCCTTGTAATGTCAGGACTTCCAAGTTTTGGCCCTGGGAGTCCCTTTGATCATGCTACATCAGTTGGAGGTGCTGGGAGGGATCTGATTGGATCCCTCTCAGAGGGAATTGCAGAGGCACCTATAGGGTAATGCCAGCAAAAGCTGGTGTTACTCACCCCATCCAAGCATCGGGATTCATAACATTTTCCAGCTTGGTACATATGGGAAATGCGGCCATAAATGGCTCTTTTCGGTATTCTAGAAGCAATTTTCCTGTGGTACACGGGTTCTCAAACTCGGTCCTCAGGATCCCACACAGTGCATGTTTTCTAGGTCCCCTCACAGCATCACAAGTGAAATAATTAGCTCCACCTGTGGATCTTTTAAAATGTGACAATGTGTAATGCATGCACCTGTAGGTTGACCTGGAAAACATGAACTGTGTGGGGTCCTGATGACCGAGTTTGAGAACCCGTGCAGTAGTACATCCAGCCCATAATGTAGACTACGGTACTGCTACATTTACTGTATGGTTCATTAAATAAACTAGGGCACTGCTATGGGGCTTAATATTAGCTAGGGCACTACTATTGTTCAGAAACATAACTAGGGCACTGCTATGGGGCATAACATTAGCTAGGGCACTACTATAGTTCAGAAACATAACTAGGGCACTGCTATGGGGCATAACATTAGCTAGGGCACTACTATAGTTCAGAAACATAACTAGGGAACTATTATGGGGCAAAACATTACTAACTGTTGGGTAGAGGTGTCTTTCTAGAAGCATTGGGACAGCGGACCCTTCAAAATTTTGCTACAAAGTTCTGGCTACACCCTCTGATGGCTGCCCTGCTGCCACCCGCTAGGACGTACGGACTGAGCAGGTTCTTTTTAATACAGTGAAGTTGGAGATGCAAAAGGTACTGTAGTTTCCCCTTACCGAATTACCCACCCGCTCAGAGAGGCAGGTTCTCCTACTAGGCCTTAAGGCCCCCTTACACTAGGCTGAGGTATAGCATGCAAGTGACCTGGCAGCTCTTCGGCACTTGGATCGCATAAGATATATCGTACGGGGTCCTTTTGCAAACTATACATCACATGGGATCCCAGCCAAGGCTGCCGTATCTGACAAATCTTTAGTACAGCACTGGCAATCTCCGGCTCCGATACGATGCATGCGGGACTGTGCATCAGATCGGAAATGGAGACAGAACACATATTATTTGCCACTTTTGACCAGATTTCTCGACCCGATCCACTGAAATCAGGTGAAAAAGGACTAAAATCATAAAAGCATATGATCAGCTTTAGGTTTAGGCTTACTGTACTTAGACGCAGGTAATGAACACAAAGGTTACGGCCCTTTGGTTTTATTTGTCAGGAGAGGAGGAACAGGTGTCTTCTCTGGCCATGACACACATTTCAATACACTCTTGAAACAAAGTCATAAACTTGTCTGTGTTGCAGGCATGAAAACACAAGCGGGTACTGCACATAGAAGACACAAAAAAGAAGGAATTCCCGCACCAGTATCTTTTGTTTGGATTCTCCTCCCCCAGTTATTTTCAAAATTTTAGTGGAGATCCAATCTTCCTCTAAACTTGTCCGGGGGGTGCTACCCACTACTTAAAGTTAAACCTATACACCCACAGAAAAAGAAGTATCTTGTTGGGTGCACTGAGAATCAAAATATTTTTTATAAAATGTAACTTTTAATAGTTCCTATAAAAAGGTCTCTTAATCAGACGGAGACCACATGACCTTGTCTCAGAGTGAAATATTAAAAGATAGAACAATGTGATAAGGATTGAAAAAAATGTGAAAGAATTAAAAAATGAAAAGAAAAGGATGAGCGTGTGTGTGTCAGTTATTTGTTTCTTGGCTTAAATTGCCTTTATAATAAGTTTCTGCTTGCTGCTGCTATTATGTTGCAGCTGTGGAGCGCTATGCTCCCCTGTCCATATCGGCGCTGCTATCAAAATGATAGCAGGCCGAATGTATGAACGGTCAGCATCGCTGACCGTTCCGCACGAAGCCTGCTTTGGCTTCGCCAGCATCAGGCTGGCGAAGCCCTATCTAAACAGCAGGGACAGCGCTGTCCCTGCTGTTAGGTCTGGGCTGCGCTGGGGATCTCGCGTGAACAGCGAGATCCCGCGCATGCCCAGTGCGGCCGGGGGACAGGAGATAGCGCATCAGTATTAACTGATGCGCTATCTCCAGAAAGGGACATCGCTGAAGGGGGGAGTTAACGCTCCCCCGCTTCGGCAGACAAGATGTTAATACATCTTGTCGATGTCCCTTCCTGCTTCGCCTCGCTATTGAGGCGAAGCAGGAAGTATCATAGCAGCGCGATAAGCGCTGCTATGATACATCTGCTGAATGAAAGCGTCTATTGCATGAGTTATTGGTAAGCTCTACAGCACAACATAGGAGCCTCCGGTGCATGAGCATCCCCAACAGGGGCAGATTTAGTCCTCAGGGGCCCAAGACAAGTTAGTGGTTTGGGGCCCTCATCGCTCAACCTTTCCATAGCATTATATTTTTGGTGCTGATTGCAGGCGGCATGTATAGAGCACCTTGGCACATGAATCAGGCTCTAGGTGTTTAGTCCGTAGGCTTAATCAGGGTAGCCGAGAGGTAGGCCAGGCCCGGGTAAAATGTTGGGGGTGTGGCCTAATTGTGGGAGGCGTGGCCACCTCCTGCGATTAGGCCAAGTCCTCAAAACATTTAGGGGGGTGAAATCACACTTTAAAGTCGAGGGGGGAGTGTTGTTGTTGCCCCCCCCCCCCCCCCCCCCTCAGCAGCAGCAGCAGCACACACGTACAGCATGTGCTGTGCTGACAGCAGGCTCAGCATGAGCTCTCAAGCTGTCAGTTAGATGCACATGCTGAGCCTGCTGTCAGCACAGCACATGCTGTACGTGTGTGTGCTGCTGCTGCTGTTTGGGAGAGACAGAGGAGGAAGTGGGGGAGTCGGACCAGGGCCCCTCCAGCAAGACTGGGCCCGGGTAATTAGTACCCGCTCCTCCCCCCCCACACACACACCTTTCGGCTGCCCTGGGCTTAATACCTGCGTCACATTCACAGTAAACTGACTGCCCAGATTCGGTGGAGGAAACCGTTTAGTGTGTCCAAACATTTTTTATTCTATCAAAGAACATCAAAGGGACTTTGGGAGTGTGGTCAGGTCCATGTGATGTCATCGTGATGTCATGCGATAGTCAGGCCATGCTCCTCTGGTTATGTTTTAGATGGCCAGGTTACCCTTTGGGGGCCCTTGGTACCTGCTAAGCCCTAGGCAGGCACCTAGGATGCCTTGTGGAAAATCCGCCTCTGATCCCCAGTAAAGTAGGAAAAGTTGGGAATAAGATTCTTTCCTCTCCTAACAGCTTCTCCTCCCTATAGCATATCAAACACACACCGGTATCCCTGGAAAGCAAGAGGAGGGCTTTGCAGCTGCGGAGACATCAAAGTGTGGGAGGTAGGTCAGGGCTGCAACTAGGGGGTGGGGGGCTAGGGGGACTGGATGGAGCAGAGCCAAATTACTGCCTTGCCCCAGGTGACAAAAATCCTAGTTTCAGCCCTGGACAGGTATCTTCCTGCCATATCTAGTTGAAACTTCCCTCTGTGGAGTGCAGGGTGCAGGGGATGATACATCTGTGGAGGAGGTGAGGTTGTTCAAGGTGATGCTCATAGCATGAATAGCCTGTAAGCAGCACCATGGGCCTGATTCAGAGGTAACGCAAACTATATATATATATATATATATATATATATATATATATATATATATATATATATACATATATAAATCCACGGGAAGTTATTCAGTCTGTCCGTTCAAGACATTCAGTCTGTCCGTTCCACAGCACCTGCAGGTGCTGTGGAACGGACAGACTGAATGTCTTGAAAAAGGGTCGCATGAAGACCCGAAACGTCGACTGTCATGTCTGATTTTTATTGGAGAAATTAAAGAATTGGATTTGAACTATTTGAAGCCTGGTGAGTGCGCTCTGTGGATATCTTCCCGTGGATATAAATGGCACATTGTGGTTAATCCAGGTGTAGCCTGGGCTTATGGCACCCCAGCATAGAATTTAGGAATTTTGTGAGTGCAGCTTAAGTATCTTGGATATACATATATACAGTATATAGAAAGCTGAGATGCACATAAAACCCTTAGCAGGCACAGGGCATCGCACAGCACTCCAGGGACTTCACTCAAAACGAGTGATAAACTGTGTTGGCGCCCCCGATATTGATTGTGCAATGTTTTCATCGCATCGCATGCCATACACCCGATGCACTGCGATGCGATTTTAGCCCCCTATTCGATTAAAAAATTGTATAAGCACCCTAATGGGTGCTTACAATGTTAAATGCACCCCCACGCCACCCCCACTATAAACGTGAACACGAAGCGTGGCAAGCGCAGCGAGCCCGCGAGGGGCGGCGGTACGCGTCCTACGACCTTTTCATACCCCCACTATCCACGTCGGCGTGGAGTCGATTTTATAAAGTGTGGCGAGTGCAGCGGGCCCCGCGAGGGGACGCGTATACCTGTGAAGTTATGTGCGTCCCCTCGTGGGGCACGCTGCGCTCGCCACGCTTCGGGTTTGGTGGCTGTGCTCGCCACACTTTATAAAATCAACTCCACGCCGACGTGGATAGTGGGGGTATTAAAAGTTTGTAGGAAGCGTACCGCCGCCCCCCCCCCCCCCCCCGCGGGCACGCTGCGCTCGCCACGCTTCGGGTTCACGTTTATAGTGGGGGGTGGCGTGGGGGTGCATTTAACGTTGTAAGCACCCATTAGGGTGCTTATACAATTTTTTATCGCATCCCATCGCATTGTATGGCATTGTATGCCATATACAATGCCATACAATTTTAAAATTGTATGACATTGTACAACATTGCGTGATATCGCATCGCATACCATCGTATGCCTTATGGTATACGATGCGATGGGCGCCGTGATAACACACAAGTACCACTGTGTTTATTGCAACGTTTTGGGGCACTTCGGCCCCATCGTCAGGCTAACAGTAGCCTGGCGACGGGGCCGAAGCATCCCGAAACGTTGCAATAAACACAGTTTATCACTCGTTTTGAGTGAAGTCCCTGGAGTGCCGTGCGATGCCCTCTCCCTGCTAAGGGTTTTATGTGCATCTCAGCTTTCTACATTCTTCTATGTAAAGGCACCCGGGCAGTTGCTTATTTGATATAGGAGTGCCGGATCTACCAGATCTCTCTCTCTCTCTCGCCATTCCTAAGAATGGGGTACAAAAAGCACCCACTTCCCAGGATGGGGTGCAGTGACCTGTGACCCCTGTGTTAATGCTTAATCCGCCCCTAGTTGTATGCACAAAGCAGCTATGGTGTACAGGAGAGTTGGTGAAGGTAAAACCTGTAACTAAATCTGTATTTCCTATATCAGTACTGGAGCCTTTGCCTTTAATAAACATGGCAGATTTGTAAAAGGAAAAAAATAAACAAATACCAGCTGCAGGAATCTAGAATAAATAAATCTAAACAACCCTCAAATATTTACAATAAAAGAAAGAAAAAAAGAAGACAGATGGCATTGCATGGGCTAATACTTATTCTGCGCGCATTATCCCATTTATCTGCTGGCATTGTCCTGGCTGTAGGTGATGCTGGGTCAGGTAACTCACTGCAGAATTCTGGATTTTCAGTGGATGATGTTTACTTTTATGTCCTTCTGTGTTCCTCCGGTATTTCTTTATTTAGTTGTTCAATGTTTGATAAGTGGATTATGTTGATAAATGGACCATCCACAAACACCTTTCAATCCATAATTGCACAGAGCAGCGTGAAAAAATAATACATAATGTGGCAATATTTGCACTGGGACATTCAGGTGTTGTTAGAGGCTGCAACGTACCTGTGATTAATTAAAAATATCCAATATTGTAAAAAAAAAAAAAAAAGAAGACGAAACGTTATTTCATTGGTATCTCTTTAGAGGCCATAGGAATTTGTAGATGTTTCAATAGCTGGGTGTGACAATTATGTGATGCTATATTTATTGTAGAAATACCTCCCAACATTCTACGGTTAGGAATTAGATCAAGGCCACTCCCCCTCTTATGCTATGGGGCGTGGTCACATTAGGTTATGGGTATGCCACAGTCACCAAGGTTACGCCTAGTTCTTCTAAAGTTGCCGTTAGACTCAGGACAGTCCAGGGGTTTTCAGTGGGTAACATATGTAAGCATAAATATCTAAATAATTTTCTGACCGTATATTCTTATTATATTGCACCAGCACTTGTTCTTGTACATTTGTTACCTATGATTACAGTTATGGTATAAAAGTTATGGTTTAGGAGTACAGATACCTAGTATCTGCTCTCTTTTCTTACTTTGGGGCATATTTATCATAATCATCATTATGAAAAATACCCTGAGATTAGATCCGCGCCGCACTAGAGCCAGCAGAGACAGCTGTGCAGCAGTTGGGGAACCATAGGTAAAACTGTATAATGTTATATGTAGATAACATTATTATCACAGGACTCCCTTTGGCATTTTTTTTACAATTTTGTTTAGTGAATTTGGCCAGATTGCATGTCCTATTACAAGTATGAGAAATGTTTAAGTAAGTAAGTAAGTTTTATTTATATAGCGCACTTTCTCCAACAGGACTCAAGGCGCTTTACAGACCTTAAAAATAACAATGCACATACTGCAATAGAAAGGGTTATCAGTACAAGGAACAGGCAACAATGGCAGTAGAGATGTACATCACACATACAGATATGCACAAGATGCATTCTAATAAGGGACACGGACATGGGGAACATATTTACCAAGCTGTGCAGTACCCAGGCAGCCAATCAGCGGCGCCACATGGTGATTGCACAGCCAGTAACAGTACTGATATATATACTAGATGTATTCTAATGAGGGACACAGACATGGGGAACATATCATTACTGAGCTGTGGAGCACCCAGGCAGCCAATCAGCGGCGCCACATGGTGATTGCACAGCCAGCTAGGTAGCCAATAACAGTACTGATATTTATACTAGATGTACTCTTAATGAGGGACACAGACATGGGGAACATATCATTACTGAGCTGTGCAGTACCCAGGCAGCCAATCAGCGGCGCCACATGGTGATTGCACCAGCCAGTACTGTACATATAAAACACAAAAGAACAGTACAGGGTACACAGAACTAGACATAACACAATGAAAGCACAATTCTTAGTACACAATACAGCCGAGATATAAGGAAGTGAATGAGAATAGATGCAGGTATAGATTGTAGAAGAGCTGTAGTTGAAACACAAGAAGAGTGCTTTGAGAACAGGAGGGAGGAGGGCCCTGCTCTAAGGAGCTTATAATCTAGAGGGAGGGGAAGACAGACAGGTGACATGAGGTGCAGGTAAGGAGACCAGAGGCAAGAAGTGAGCATGGCAGGGATGGTCAGGACACGAGGTGGCAGGTAAAGAGAATGGACAAAGTAGTCCTCTCTCTCCTCCTATCCTCATCTTCCCCCTTCACCTGCACTCTTGACCCTAACAGCTTTGCACCGTGGGCCATGCCACAACACACCCTGCTAGGGGCAGAAAGCATGCAGAGTGAATAGAGAATGCACAGGATTGAGGAACCATGGCTCTGGTACAGAGATTGGTTCAGTAAGGAGTTCATTGTCCTGGCTGTGCAGACTGTAGGTGATGCTGGGCCAGGTAACTCACTGCAGAATTCTGGATTTTCAGTGGATGATGTTTACTTTTATGTCCTGTGTTGCTCCGGTATTTCTTTATTTAGTTGTTCAATGTTTGTTCAACTGTTTCTTTAACTGTTCAGATGCTACCCTTAGTTAAGAACACCCTTGCTGAAAGTCAGCAAGCTGCCTTGCTTCTAACCCTAAAGAAATACTATCCCAAATTAAGAGCAAGGCCAGGCCAGACCATTTTCCCACCTGAATGAAATGCTAATTGTACAGAGATCATAAACTAGCCTGATTGGCCAGCCAAGAGGTATGCTAATATTGGCTTGCTTAGAACCTTTCAATCTATACATACATCTAACAAATACAATTAGCTATCGATATACATACATTTAAAGCAAAAACATGCCAGAAGATAATGCAGAAGCTAGGCTGGGATATGTAGTGCAGTGGATATGGATGTTACATACATTTAAAGCAAAAACATGCCAGAAGATAATGCAGAAGCTAGGCTGGGATCTGTAGTGCAGTGGATATGGATGTTACATACATTTAAAGCAAAACATGCCAGAAGATAATGCAGAAGCTAGGCTGGGATCTGTAGTGCAGTGGATATGGATGTTACATACATTTAAAGCAAAAACATGCCAGAAGATAATGCAGAAGCTAGGCTGGGATCTGTAGTGCAGTGGATGTGATCTGGAATGTGAATTTAAAGGTTTGGAGGAGAAGGTTGCTAATTTTCCTTCAACTGCCTTGTAGTACATATTGGCAATACTAAAATATGTGAAAAGGGTGTCAGAACACACTTTTTCTGATTATTTTAGTAAAAATAATGCTAAACATTCCTGATATTAAAAAGTGGATAAACAGTGCTACTTTGAGGAATAACTCAACATTTCTCCAACTGCAGGGGCCTTAACAATCGTGAGTGGACATTTAATACTGGAAACCATCATCTCCATAATTTTGGCACCCCCCCCTGTGCCAGTACCATGCCGACAGTGCAAGGCACCCGCGCAGAAGCCCTGCACATACGCATAAAGATAATGCGCATGCGCAGGGCATAACCATCAGTCCCCCGTGTGAACATGAGGGGGATGATCCAATTAGAACCAGGCCCAGTATTTTATATATACATTTTTAAGTATTTATATAGCCCATCAAGACTGCACCTTGGGGCCAATTCAGAACCATTTGTTAGGGTCCAAATTCGACCCCTTACCCGATGGTCAAAGTTTGCGCGTGTGCAATTATGCCAATGTGCAAACCCCGAGAGAGAACAGTTTCGTTGAGTTTCATATTGGCCGAACCGTTCGCTCCACAGTGGGGTGAAGGGGGTGGGCAGGGGGCGAGAGCAGGGGATCACCCAGCGTTTTATGGGCATCTCCATAAAATTGCTCGGCATTCCCCTGAAGATGCAGGAGTGGCAATGTCTGCTGGGGGCAAGCGGCTGGCCCCGAAATCGGAGAGCACTGCGTCCGCTAGAAAAGTCAGTCCGAAGGCAGGACAAATCATCAAATGATTTCTCCTCCTAGCGGCCACATGTGATGGGATATGTTACCGTACACATCCCCTAGCATGCTAGCGAGGGTATATGCACGGCGGGGGGGGGCATTCAGCCGGGCAGCAGGCAGCGTTTACCTGTTTGCTATTCAGCGAACATGTGCAGCCTAGCAAACAGGTCTGAATCAGGCCCTTTATAAATCTGCCTGGCAGCAAAGTGTATCAGGAAATAATACTGCGTTGTCCATATAGCTAAATACCTGTTTATGCAAAATCCTCAGCTGGGCCAAAAGTATTCAGTAATCTGGCCAACAGTAATAGAACGTAGAACCCGGGGGACTTCTATAGCGTGAAGGCTACACTCCAGTGTATTCTCCATTGCATTCACAGACACTGCCAACTCTCATCTGAAATCATCTCCCCTCTTATGGCTGGAGCTGTCGTTCTTGGAACAGAGGCAGCTTCCTGGATTCCAGCACATGGGAACTTTCCACAGCGGCGAGAACACGGGATCCTGCTTAAACAAACACTGTAGCATTTTTATTTAAACAATCTTCAACAAAGTAATTAGCTAAATGAATAAACCATATTTATTACTATTAAGTGAACTTAAGTATTTGGTATTTTACAATATTCTTCATATTCTTCTTTCACCACTAGATGTCATGGGTGTTCAATATTTGCTATATTTATGCAGCAAAAAAACAAGAATTATAACTCAGTCCTATCCAGTCCGGATACCTATCGCTGTGCTGGAGTTTTTGGGGAACCCCCCCCAAAAAAAAAGGTTAGAAATATTATCAGCCCATCTATAACTTCCCCGGTATTTCTAGCACAAAAGACGTAACTTTATTATTTTATTTCTGCACTACCAGTCATTTATATAGCACACCCATATTAGGCAGCACCTATTTCCTTACAATAATATTGCTTAGCAGAATTAAATCTAATGTATATACTACTCTGCAAAATAAGGTGCACATGATTTCTAATGCCATACCTCTGTACACTAGTAACACCCTCTAGAACAGGGCTGGCCAAACCGGTCCTAGAGATCTACCATTGGTCCATGTTTTCCAAATCACCTAGCTGGTGCACAGCTGTAGTCATTACTAACTGTCACATTCCCCACATCACCTAGCTGGTGCACAGCTGTAGTCATTACTAACTGTCACATTCCCCAGGTCACCTAGCTGGTGCACAGCTGTAGTCATTACTAACTGTCACGTTCCCCAGATCACCTAGCTGGTGCACAGCTGTAATCATTACTAACTGTCACATTCCCCACATCACCTAGCTGGTGCACAGCTGTAGTCATTACTAACTGTCACATTCCCCAGGTCACCTAGCTGGTGCACAGCTGTAGTCATTACTAACTGTCACATGTCCCAGGTTACCTAGCTGGTGCACAGCTGTAGTCATTACTAACTGTTACATTTTCAAACATGCTGCATTCATTCCTACTATAGATCCACAGGTTGCCTGGAAAACATGAACTGTTGGTAGATCTTGAGGACAGGTTTGGCAACAGCTGCTCTAGAGGCCAGGGCTGCCACCAAAAATTGTGGCACCCAAAACTGACAAAATAGGCAGGGCCCCCGTTCCCTTTCTCAAACACCTAGAATGTCTGGGGAGACCTGTGTCTGCAGCCTTGGCTGAACTACTCAACCTCGACATTGCTTGAGGTAAATGTGTACTGGGCCCCCTTTCTGTATGTGCCCAGGGCCCTGCAGACCCCCCTGATGACTGCCCTGCTAGAGATACAGTATTGCCTATTTCTAGCAAATTCCAATTTTATTCGGGGGCAGCAACCTACAGTTTTACTTTTAAGAAGTCAGTACTCCTACCCCAGGGGTGTATGTAATCATTAGCCAGGATGGCACTCACCAGTCAAGTAGGGCCCGCTACCTGTACAAGAGAAGGAGCAAGGTACGAACTAAGGAGCCCGAATGGACCCTTGTAGGCTCAATTTGCTCACCACGCTTAGCTTACCACACTTTGGGCCTTATTCTGGTTGGAGCCGCCAAACGTGCGTACGTTCGCTATTAACGTACGCTAGCCGCACGCGGCCGTTGGGGTTAAGTCCACCCACAACTCAGCCGCATACGTACGGGCATAAACAACGTAGAAGGGGAGTGGCGTACAAATGAGCGTACGCCAACGTACACGGACGGGCCAGCCCTTACACTCCGTCAACTGGCGTACAACTGAGCGTACGCCGCCGTTTACGGACGTCTCTCGTCCGTCTTCCCACCGCCTTCTTGCGGAGATCTGAGCGTACGCCAGCTTGCACGGACGGGTCCCTATTGTTTTCAATAGAAAAGTCAGCTTATGTCACCGCTCGTGAGAGTGAGCGTACGTCCGTGTACGCTGACATACCCTTCATATATATGGACCTGCAAATTTTGCCTTTCAACTATAATTATGAAAATTAATTAATTGATTGAATTAATTAATGTGCAAAATAGTGGTCATGGGCTTAAAACATTGCTGAAACATCCTTTGTAGGTGTTAGATGTGGTTTATGTTATTGTATCCTAAATACAAAACATATGTTTGTATTAGAGTGAACACGTTGACACATGTCGACTTGTGTAGATTGAGTGTGCTACTGTGAAAAGTCTATGAAAGCACGTAGTGAATGTGTCTAACTGTTTAGCAAATACCTACCTTAGCATATATAAGCAGGTCTTAAAAAGATTCTTACCTTAAATTAAACAAACCTTTAAATGTAGAGAAGTATAGAAAGATAAGCTTCCAATGTGTTTGAGTGCTGTGTGTGGCTTGCAGGTAGTGAAATCATGGTTTGGACTTAATAGACTGCAGCATTGCTTATTACATTCAGGTGTATGTGTTTGAGTAGGAATCAGCGTTAATTAGCAAACTCAGGCGCACGCTGGCATGCGGTATCTGTAGGGGTGGTTTGAGATGGCGGTTGGCGGCCGCCTGTTTTGTGTCCGAAATGAACGGTGCCTTAGTCGATCGTGCGGTAGTAGCACCGCTCATTTTTGGTGCACACCCCCGTGTACGCCCATATTTACGCCCATTTTCCCTCATTATTTCGGCCGCTCCCCTCTTCACGCCCCTATGCCGCCCCCAATACCCGTACACTCGCGTACAGGTTTTTTCGCACGTAGAGACCCGTCCGTAAGCGTGGGTGAGTGGTCGCGCCTGCGCATTAGCGAATGTACGCATGCGCAGATCATAAAAAAACCCGGGACGTACGCGTGCGGCCCGGCCGCTCCAACCAGAATAAGGCCCTTTAGGTATGGCGGCGAGCAGAGCGGAACTCACCACCTGGGTGTGCATGCCCTGCCACAGATTTTATATAATGGATTGCTAAAACTGTGGGCAGGGCATGCTGGGATGTGTAGTTCCACAACAGCTGGAGGGCCATGAGTTTGACACCACTGATGCACATAGTACAGAGGCTGCTGCCATTCTTGCAAGCATCCCACACTTAGCAGGGCCCCTGCATCCCCTCCCTCTGTACCGGCTTTCACAGCTCTTTTGGGAGGGGGCGGGTCTAAAATGACACAAATCGCACCATTTAGTACCACCCCACAAATTACGGCATTTACAGGAATGGGTCGGGGCTTGCCGTCATTAAGCCCCACCTCCATTCCTGTAAATGCCCTGATTCACAGCTCTTCTATCTGTCTATCCCCCAGGCTTAACGTGGCCCTGAGCTTCATCCCCTAACTTTGCCATGGGTTCTTGGACTCCTAGATAAACCCCTACCTATACCTTATGTTTTCAGTAGTGTTCTACTAAGTTATTCTGGTCAGCAATAAGAAGACACAGTCCATGAAGTATATAAATGTCTTATCCTCCTGACGTACATTTATATTCAAATGATGACTAATGGGTTCCTTAGCAGCGTTCAATAGATCTGGTCCCTCAATCTCCCGAACTGAGATTGTAGACCGCATGACTGGTTTATTAGCAGCTATTTAGATAAGAGAAGAAGGAAACTCTGTGCTATAATTCATAATCACATTTCATTCCTGACAACACGATTCTGCAAAATGCAATGTAATTATGCAACCTCTGAAACTGTCAATTAAGTAAGAATGCTACACAATTAATGGGCAAACTTAAAGAAAAAAAAACCCCAGTCCATTTTCCGATGTCTCTATCATGTCATTTTAAAATTGCTGACTAGTGACAATGTATCGTTACATAATTTAAATTACAGCTGTCAAACCTGTACTCGGGAATATATATGTTGTACACTGCTATTGTGTCCATTACTTTATCGGCGGAATGGAGTTTTTGCATCTTTGTTAACAAACATAAAAAAGCCACCTGAGATTAATTAAAGTTTGTATCCCATCTGCCGTCCTTTGAATATAATCATTGGAGCATTTGTAGTTTGGTACGAGATTCCTTGAGCGCCTTTTCCCCAGGGCCGCCAGCTGTTGCCGCAAACCCGCGTGACATTAGTACTTACAATTTCCTTCCTATTATGTAAAAACCGTCAGAAATGTGAACATTTTGTGCAGCCATAAAATGATATCGCAGAAGGAAGATCCCTCTCAGTAATTTAGTACAAACTATAATGTAACAAAGTTTTGTGTGTTGGCAACAGGGCACATATATAATTGTAGGAGACTTCAAGCAGAAACATTTTCTATATGGCAATTTTTTGAGAATATATAAATCCGGATGTTAATTTCCGAAGATGTCAGTATACATATAAGTTTATAATGGTGCTTCCTGTTTAGTGGCGAAGATTCGTCCCAGTTTCCCGGAGGCTAGATAAATATTAGTACCCCCCTCACCTCACCACACACACACTCACACACTCACCTTATATAAAAATATGTACTTGTGTATATATTGTTACATTGAGATACATTAATTTTAATTTATTTTTACATTTACTTAACAGTCATACTGTACCTAGGACTGGAACCTGCAACCTGTCTCACTGGAGGCAGACACCTTATTGATAAAACTATTTGCTCCTGCACTATAAGTCAGCAGATTCTGACTATGTATAATTGTTAGTTCAAAACCATTTCAATTAGGCAGAGCTGTATAGAGTAGTATCTTCATATAAGTAGAATTTACATGCTTCCTATGCAGGAGCAAGTAGCTCAATCAGTACGGTGTTTGCTTCCAGTGGCAAAGGTCATGGGTTCTAATAAAGGCTGACACATGCAAACATTATGTTTAGAATAAAGGGAGTGTGATTTCTATTGTCCTACTAGGAGCGGGAGTCAGCCACAGAAGTAATACTAAAAGTTTTTAATTAACTGATTCAAACTTGCAGGGGAGGAGAGGTGCCCCCTTGGGAGCAGGAGCCCAGTTGCAGATGACTCCATTGCTTCCCAGAGTTACGCCTCTGTTCCTGTTTTATTGCCTTCTTTTCCCATTTAGCACTGTATTATGGGCCACATTCAGTAAAGCAAAAAAAGTAATTCTGTGTCTGAAACAAACCATGTTGTCATGCAAATATATTTTCTCTTTCAATGGTCCTGGTGACACAGCTCAACACTGGGATGTAGGAGGGTCCGAAGGAGCCAGGCACCTATCCTAAAGCTTTAGAGGGTAGGCTCCTCCCCTACTGCATCCCTGGACTCTTCAGTTCGTGTTAGGTGCCCACTGGAGTGGGTGCTATTTTAAAGGGCTGCAGGAGCAGCCGAAGAATTAGAGTAGTTAGGGAATTTTTATTGTTTTATTAACTTTTACCCTAGCTAGGTAGGCACAGTGTGAGGATTCTCATAGTGAATCCTCACACTGCTAGCGCAGCAGGAGCTGACAGAAGCGCGTCCTGTCAGCTCACTGTGCACAGGGGAGACGCTGTCTGGTCTCCCTGTGCAGCGCTTACAGTCTCTTCTAAGAGGCTGTTTGGGCTCCGGAGTACCCTGAAACCGGCTCCACATTTAGGTGGGGATCATGGGGGACAGGCGCTCCGTGATGGCGGCGGCCATTTTATGCGGAGCTTACACGCTGAGCTCCTATATGAGAGGACAGCAGCGTTGTGACAGGCATGTTCCAAGTGATCCCCAGTCGAGGGGGAGACACTGGAACTAGGAAATCCTAACTAAGGAGCGGCTGGCTGGGGGTCGTTGGCGCCAAAAGGTCACAGACCCCGCAGCAGCAGGGACTTGTGGTCTCTTCCTTCACTCTGACTTTGGCGCCTTTCAGAACGCTTGCAGCGGAGCTGAGCTGGCTTACTGATCCTGGCAGAGTGACTTGGATTTCCTGGGCATCGCTTCCCCGCAGTTGAAACCAACAGACAGCTAAGTGACTGGGTGCATTGCCTCTGTATAAACGCTTGTACATTGTTTGCACTGTGTATACTGATAGATATACATTTATCACTTACATCATGTCTGAGCATCAGGCTGTGGTTTTGGGGGAGGGAGCCCTTAGTGCACTGAGCGCGTGCAATGTTTGCACACAAAAGTTTGTCCCTGAGCAGATGGCCAAAGGGGGCTTATGTATTACTTGCGCTGATGTGAGACCCATGGGCAGTGAACCCCATAGGGCAGAGCAGATGGAACCTGCGTGGGCCAGGGCCCTAGGCAGGTCAGTAAACGCTTTGGTGCAGCTTTTGGACAGGCAGAGTGATGGGCTGGTAGAATCACAGAGACCTATGCCATCATCTCAGCAGTCGTCTGGCTCCTTGCCTCTTACCCAGGCAGATCCTGCGCTGATTCAGGTGATGCAGGATACTGCTAAGGGGATCAACAGGTTCAGTGAAATGCTGGACAAAATGGATGATGTTGCAGGGACCCCTAGAAGGTCTTATGCTATGCCTACTGTGGTAGATGAGGAGGAGGGAGAGTATACTGACATCCCCTGGGATCAGGGTGATGATTTGGAAGAGACCTCTGCTGCTGGTATAGAGGATCTCATTGTAGCTGTGAAGCAGGCTTTAAAGCTGTCTGTGGAGGATAAGACTCCTGTTAAAGGTGTTTTTAAGCGACAGCGGAAGGAGGCTGTTACTTTTCCTTCAGATGAGGGGTTACAGGAATTGTTAGAAGGGGCTTGGAAAACTCCTGATAAGAGGCTACAGATGCCTAAGCGATTCCTTAGTCTGTACCCCATGCCAGAGTCTCATGCGGAGCTCTGGGAAAAGGTCCCAGTTGTGGACGCTTCAGTGGCACGTTTGTCCAAGGCTACTGTATTACCAGTACAGGGCGGTGCAGCTTTCAAAGATTCTGTGGATAAAAAGCTGGAGGGTAACCTCAAGGCTATCTTTGAAGGGGTGGGGTTTACCTTACGGCCCCTTATTGCTTCAGCCTGGGTCTCTAAGGCCATGATAGAGTGGGCTGGTGATTTATGCACCATGCTGCAGGCTGATCCTGGTGCGTTACTGCTTGCAGAAAAGATTAAGGCTGCTGCAGAATATGCAGTGGAAGCAGAGGAGGAAGCTATTAAAATGGCGACCAGAGTGTCCACAGTCTCCATTAATGCCAGGAGAGTGCTTTGGCTTAAAGCCTGGGAAGCAGACAATGAGTCCAAGAAGGCTTTGGAAACATTAGCCTTCAAAGGAAAGGTACTCTTTGGTACTGAATTAGAGGAGATTATAAAACAGGCCACGGGCGGCAAAAGTACATTCCTGCCGGCCTCCTCAGCAAAACAGACGTCCAGATTTTCTGCCTTTAGGCCGTCCTTTCGGCCCTCCCCTAGAGGTGGTGCGTCCTTTCGAGGACAGTCTTTCAGGGGAAGGTTTCAGTCCTCTAGAGGAAAGACACAAAAGTCCAAATTTGGCTCTTTTCACAAGAAGCCTGCCGCAAAAGGAGAGGACAAACCCTCCGCATGACTGTCAGGGGATATGCCCGACAGTGATAAAAGTGGGGGGGCGTCTCACACTCTTCAGGGACGCTTGGGCTTCTCTAGGCCAGGATGCCTGGGTGTTAGATATTATAACACAGGGTTACAAAATCCCTTTCAGAGGGCCGCCTCCGAAGAGGTTCATCCCCACATCCTTGCCAAAGCTGGCGCTTCTTCGCACATCTCTTATGAGAGCGGCTCATTCCCTGTTGGAAAAAGGGGTGGTTACTCCAGTCCCCAGGGCAGAGTGGAAAAAAGGCTTTTACTCCACGCTGTTCCTGGTGCCCAAACCAGACGGGTCTTTCAGACCAATACTAAATTTGAAATCCCTAAATGTTCATCTTTGGGTAGACCACTTCAAAATGGAGTCCTTACGGTCAGTACTCCTGAGTCTGGACCAGGGGGAATTTTTGGCGTCCATGGATGTCCAGGACGCATATCTGCACGTTCCTATACACCCGGAACATCAGACCTTGCTGAGGTTTGCCATAGGAGACCTGCATTTACAATTCCGGGCGTTACCCTTTGGGCTAGCAACCGCGCCAAGGGTATTCACAAAGATAATGTCAGTAATGGCGGCGGGGCTGAGGCTCAGGGGAATCACAGTAATACCCTATTTGGACGATCTCCTGTTCAAAGCAGAGTCAGCTGCCATGCTTCAGAGGCACTTGACAGAGGCCATCAGTTTTTTGCAGGCTCACGGCTGGATTTTAAATTTGCAAAAATCTCAGTTAGTACCATCACAGAGGCTCCAATTCTTGGGAGTCATACTGGATACCCATCTACATCGGGTATTTCTCCCGGAGGAAAAGGCCAGGGACCTGGTCACCTTAGTCCACGAGATTCTCAGGGCTCGGAGCATTTCGGTTTGGAGGTGCCTCAAGCTCCTGGGGAAGATGGTGGCGTCATTCGAGACGCTTCAATTTGCCAGGTTCCACTCTCGGAAGTTCCAATGGAACATTTTGTCAGCATGGTCAGGAAACACTCTGACCATGAAGTCCGAGATGATAGTGCTGTCTTCGGACGCTCGAGACTCCTTGAAATGGTGGACAGAAGTAGACTCTCTTCAGTGGGGTCGGTCATTACAGACCTGGGACTGGTTGGTAGTAACTACCGATGCCAGCCTCAGGGGATGGGGAGCAATAGTCCTGGATCTCAGGCTACAGGGCCTGTGGACGGCAGAGGAATCAGCGTTACCAATCAACATCTTGGAGCTGAGAGCTGTCTGGAAAGTGATTTCCTTGGCAGGAGACAGATTAAGGAACCTCCCTTTGAGGATTCAGACCGACAATGCCACAGCTGTGGCGTATCTGAATCACCAGGGAGGTACGCGCAGCAAATTGGCCATGTGGGAGGTCTCCAGAATCTTCCTATGGGCGGAACAGAATGTTCCAGCTGTATCGGCTATTTTCATTCCAGGAGTAGAGAATATAGAAGCCGACTTCCTGAGCAGGGAGGAGCTCAAGGAAGGGGAATGGAGCCTACACCTGCAGGTGTTTCAACAGATCACTTGGAAATGGGGAACCCCGGATGTGGACCTGATGGCATCCAGGTTCAATCATCAGGTGCCCAGGTTCTATTCCAGAATGAGGGATCCACTAGCGGAGGCAGTGGATGCCATGACTTCTCAATGGCAGGGGGATCTTCTTTATGCATTTCCTCCAGTACCAATGTTAGCAAGGCTTTTGAAAAGAATCCAGGACCAGAAGGTTCCGGTGATTCTTGTGGCCCCAGATTGGCCAAGGAGGTCCTGGTACTCCAGGCTTCAGAGGTTGTCTGTGGACTCGTGGCGTCTGCCTCTGAGACCAGATCTGCTAAGACAGGGCCCATTCAATCACCTGGATTCCGATCGATTGATTTTGACGGCCTGGCTATTGAAGCCGCCATTTTGAAAAGAAAAGGATTTTCTGCGGCGGTAGTACAGACTATGATTAAAGCCAGGAAGGCTGTATTCTCGGCAAATTATTATAGAGTCTGGAAAACGTACATCAGATGGTGTGAGAGGCGAAAGGCTCACACATCTCACTTCAAGTTAGCAAGAATGTTGGAGTTCTTACAAGATGGTTTTTCATCAGGCCTAAGCCTTCAATCATTGAAGGTACAGATTTCGGCCTTGTCCATCTATTTCCAAAAAAGGATAGCCATTTTGCCGGAGATTCAAACCTTTTTACAAGGGGTATCTAGATTGAAACCCCCTTACAAGCAACCAGTAGCGCCTTGGGACCTGTCACTGGTTTTGGATTGCCTTCAGAAGGCACCTTTTGAACCTTTAAGGTCGGCGGACTTTAAGTTTCTCACGTGGAAGCTAGTGTTTTTGTTAGCAGTAGCATCTGCTAAAAGAGTATCAGAGTTGGGAGCCTTGTCATGTAAATCTCCCTTCTTAATTTTTCATGATGACAGGGCTGTTCTGAGAACGCTGTTCTGAGAACAGTGCCTCAATTTTTACCGAAGGTAGTCTCTGCCTTCCATTTAAATCAGGAGATAGTTCTACCTGTGTTTCAACCCTCAGAGGGTTCTAAGAAAAGGGACAAGTTGAAGACTTTGGATGTTGTGCGTGCCTTACGCATATATGTGGACAGAGTGAAGAGTGTCAGAAAGACTGACACATTGTTGGTATTGTATGACGTACATAAAATTGGTTGGCCTGCATCTAAGCAGACTATTGCTAGGTGGTTGCGATCTGTGATAGCATTTGCATACACCAAAGCGGGTAGGCCTGTACCGGCCAGAATTAATGCGCATACCACCAGGTCTGTTGCCACCTCTTGGGCGGTTCGACATGGGGCCACAGCTGAGCAGGTTTGCAGAGCTGCCACTTGGTCATCTGTTCACACATTTGCCAAATTCTATAGATTCCATGAGTTCGCGTCGGAGGACGCATCATTTGGGCGAGCAGTGCTGAGAGCTGCAGACCTGAGCGTACCCTCCCAAAGGACCGGCTCTGGAACGTCCCAGTGTTGAGCTGTGTCACCAGGACCATTGAAAGAGAAAAAGGGATTTTTGTAAGAACTTACCGTTCGAATCCCTTTCTCTGATATGGTCCTGGTGACACAGAGATCCCTCCCTTACGCTCAGTAAGTATGCCAGAATTTTCATGATGTTCATGTTAAAATGGTTAAAAGTTAACAGTTACTGTTATAAGATGTGCATTTAATATGTGCAGGCGTTTGTACTGAGTTAATGTATTCCAGTGGCTTTGAAAGATTGAACTGAAGAGTCCAGGGATGCAGTAGGGGAGGAGCCTACCCTCTAAAGCTTTAGGATAGGTGCCTGGCTCCTTCGGACCCTCCTACATCCCAGTGTTGAGCTGTGTCACCAGGACCATATCAGAGAAAGGGATTCGAACGGTAAGTTCTTACAAAAATCCCTTTTATACTAGGTGATTCATCGCGCCCTATGGGCGCTCTTCACACCGTCGTAAGGGGCTGCGCCCCCTTAATTTGTGAACATTTGTATATGAGAAAGATGGTTAGAATTGTATGAAATATGCCTGTATTGCAACTTCAGTTATAGGTGAAATGTGTTAAATAGAGAGCATATGATGTGGAAGGGGGTGTGTATTGTTTTGTTTAATTAAAAAGCGGTTACAGAGTAAGATGTACATTGATAGTGTGGATGGTACAGTGACATTTGTGGGTGTGTGGGGGGGGGGCTGTGTGTGCATGTTGTTTAGGTGTGTGTGTGCAATAGTATAGTAGGGTGTTTCTGAGTCAGCTGCTCCCCACTGGCGGAGGTCACGACACAGGAAAACAGGAGGCTGGGTAGTGATAGGGGTGTGTGGGAATAAGGGGGACTAAAGAGGAGGGTGGGAGATACTGTGCTGCTTCTGCCAGTGGGTGAGGGTCCAGCGTGGCAGCACAGGAGTACAGGATGGTGGCCCTTAGTCAGTGTCTCCTCCTACTGGGTGGGAGTTCGGGTGCATGAGAGCAGGAGGCTGGGCTTTGAGGCATGATAGGGGCATGTGGGCAAAACAGCGTCAGCGACTCCCCAGTGGTGGAAGTTACGGTTCAGGAGAGCAGGAAGCTGGGTAGTGATAGGGGTGTGTGAGTATACGGGGGACTAAAGAGGGGCTTAGGGGTGCCGTGAATTGCGGGAGGGGCGCGGGGGGTGCTGTGAATCAAGGAAAGGGAGGGGGCGCAGGTGTCGGCGAATCGTGGGAGAGGGCGTGAATTGCGCGAGGGGGGGTTGCGAATCGCGGGAGGGGGGGTGTGCGGGGGGTCCGTGAATTGCGGGAGGGGGGGGCAAGGGGCGCGATGAATCACCTAGTTGGTTATATATTCTTGTAGAAGGATGGTAGGATGTTGCTGTCATTCAGAATGCATTTACATAAACAGTAATAGTAGCAGTAAAAGGTCTGACTTAAAACACCTACAGTAAAACAGAACAGGTGTTATATATTATACAAAGAATTGGTTGATGATGTGTAGGTTGACGTGCACATAGTTCATAGTTGTCACTGGAAAAAAATTGCTACAACAAAAAATCAACACAGAAAGTTCAACACATGTAAATGTTGACATAAGTGTGGCACTTCATCGGTGTCCATGTCGACACATGAGAATGAATATGAAAACATTCAAAAAAAGAAAAATAAATCTTCAAAAACTCATGTCAACCTTTTTCATTGTCGACCATAGCCGTGCCAGTGTTTTGCATGTGCCATTTAATCCTGGGGTTGCCGTGAATCAGGCGTGGGGGAGGGAGGAGGTGAGGGGTGTCCGCGAATCACGGGAGGAGGGGTCGTGGGTGGATGCCGTGAATTGCGGGAGGATGGGTCGCGGGGGGGTGTGGGTGCCACGAATCGTGGGATGAGGGGGGCGCGGGGGGTTGCAGTGAATCGCGGGAGGGTGGGTCGCGGGGGCGGGGGGTTGCCGCAATGACAGGAGGGGGGTCAGGGGTGGGGAATCGCGGTAGGGGGGGTCGTGGGGGGCACCGTGAACCGCGGTAGGGGGGGTCGTGGGGGGCACCGTGAACCGCGGGAGGGGGGGCCTGGGGGTTGGCGCGAATTGCAGGAGGGGGGGTGTCACGGGGTGGGGCCGCGAATCGCGGGAGTCCCCGGGGGTGCCGCGAAATGCGGGGGGTGTGCTGCAAATCGCGGGAGGGGGGTCGCGGGGGGTGCCGCAAATCGCCACAAGAAAAAAATCAACACAGAAAGGTCAACACATGTAAATGTTGACATAAGTGTGGCACTTCATTGGTGTTCATGTCGACACATGAGAATGAATATGAAAACATTGAAAAAGTGAAAAATAAATCTTGTCAACCTTTTTCATTGTCGACCATAGCCATGTCAGTGTTTTGCATGTGCCATTTAATTGTGGTAATGCCGTGAATGGGGGGGGGGAGGGAGGGAGGTGCATACCCAATATGACCCTCTCCAGGAGGGACACATTGCTCTGTTTCTGGACTTTCTTCTTAATTTATGGATTACTATCACCTGTGCTTATCAATTACCCTGTTTAAAATGACAGGTGATGACAATCATAAATTAAGATGGAAGTCCACAAACAGAGCATTCTGTCCCTCCTGGAGAGGGTCATGTTGGGAGGTATGGAGGTGTGGGGCGCTCACCTGGTGTGTCTGGTGTGTAGCTGTGTCTTTGCTGTGTAACATGGAGAGGCAGAGGGTGTCTGGCACTGTCTGTGGGCTCACTGGGCTGGTTCTCTGTCATGTGAGTCAGTCATGTGAGTCAGAGGCTCCACCCAGGGTTATATCTCCAGACACACTTTGAGTGACAGATGTAGCCAAATATATAAGAGATTGTTTCTGTAAGAGGTAAATACTGGCTGCTTTTGCATGTAGTCCACAAATGTTAGACAGCTTTATTTTTACACTGCAATTTAGATTTCAGTTTGAACACAACCCACCCAAATCTAACTCTCTCTGCACTTGTTACATCTGCCCCACCTGCAGTGCAAAATGGTTTTGCCCATGTGCGTTCTTTTTTCCTTTGCAAACAAAGCTGAATCAGGACACGTGATCAGAAGTTACAAAATATTTTGGCAGAAAAAAAACAAAGCATTTGCACATATACAGTATACATTAGTCACCCTTAAACCGCCAGAAAACTAAAATGTGACATTGATGTTCCACTGTGGAGAGTGAACCCTAGCCCTGAGTTGTCATAATTGTACTGGAGAGGCTGAGGAGGGGTAAGTCACGAGGTCAACTGAGTGGGAAATGGCGACCTGAATTGCAGTAGCATCATCACCTTGCCGCTGCTGAATAACATCACATTTCTCTATATATTGAAGTAGAAGTTGAGGCCATGGTGACACAAGGAACAAAATGAAATAATATATTAACAGTTCACCAAAAAGAGATTATTGTATACACTTTTCCTCCACTCACATGCATGATGGCTGATAGCCAAGAAAAGTACCAACCAATCAGCTTCTCTAGCACAACCTGTAAAATTACAGATGCAGATTGGTACTTTATCTCTCTTAACTTTATCTATTTTCAAGATTTAATAAATCCCAGGGGGGATCCTGACGGTCAGTATCCCGACGTCCGGAGCTCCGACAGGGGGATTCCAACTTACAGGGTCTATTCTCTCTTATGGAGGTCCACGACCCCCACAGAGGGAGAATAGAACCTGTGGCGAGTGAAGCGAGCCACCGAGCCCGCAGTGTGGTGCACAGCAAGCCCGCATCGTAGCGTGCACAATGAGCCCACAAGGGGCTTGACTGCGCTCGCCCCCCCTGTGAGAACACCAGCAGTCGGGATTCCGACTTCGGGATACTGACTGTCCGGATTCCTCCCTGTCGGAGCGCCATACCACACCCCTCCCTGGTGACAGCTGCCACAGACCCTGGACAGGCAGCCCCGGACTGGACACTAAGAGCACCAGAATGGCAGTTTGATAAAAGGAACCTGTCCGGTCCTGGGTTCCGGGGTTCCAGTTCTGGGTTATGCCTAGCCCCACACTTGCCTCTCTCATCTCAGCAGACACGCTTCTCCTTACAACCCTCTTTAGCAGAATATAATTCTCATATATTTAATAACCCTAAAACTACGCTGGTAGTGAACAAAAACATAGATGGGAACAGTGTGGCTGCATAAAGGGGTCAGGCTAACTGAGGAGTTCCAGAATATGTGCTTTTGGCACTGTGTTACAGTATGTTGCGTTACTTTGTATACATTATACAGCTGTCTGCAGTACTATAATGCTACTTCCTGTCATATGAACCTCTGTCCTCTTCAATGAAAAACAAAAACAGGAAACAGGAGAAGCGTTGTGGCCAAATTCCCCCTGGGACCGAAACACTTCCATTACTCAGAGTACCTCTGACAAATAAATTCTGAATGCCAATTGTTTTATCTTGGGGTTTAAAAATGTCACCCCAAACACAGCAGTATTGCAACAGACACAATGCAACACTACCAAATTCAAGTCTTCCTCTTACCAAAAAATGTCATGGGCAGCACGGATGGTGTAATGGTTAGCATTACTGCCTCACAGTGCTAAGGTCATGGGTTTGATTCCCATCATGGCTCTAACTGTGCAGAGTTTGTATATTCTCCCTGTACTTGCGTGGGTTTTCTTCCGGTTTCCTCCCACAATCCAAAAATATACAGATAGGTTAATTGGCTTCCAACAAAATTAACCCTAGAAAGTGTGCGTGTACATGTGGTAGGGAATATAGATTGTAAGCTCCACTGGGGCAGGGACTGATGTAAATGATCAAATATTCTCTGTAAAGCGCTGCGGAATATGTATGTGCTATACAGGTTGAGTATCCCGTATCCAAAATGCTCGGGACCAGGAGAATTTTGGATAACGGATTATTCCGTATTTCGGAATATTTTAATATTTCAATTATGTATTTTGAAGTATCTTGCATGTATGCTGTATAAACACATAAATACACACAAATATATTTTATTACCACATAAAATACACACAAATATATTTTATTTGTTCAAAAAACAAGGTTTCAAAACATGAAACAAAATTTGTGTACTATCTCAGATATTGAATTTGAATGCCAAGCAATCATTTTCTTGCACATATATAGTGCCAGTTACATATCATGTTACCAGTAGTGCTGTTACAAATGTCCCCAGTGAGTTTTTAGCAAAAAAAATATTTTTTTTTCACTTTCTGGAATGTATGGTTTTCGGAATAATTCGGATAACGGATACTCGGATACGGGATACTCAACCTGTATAAGAAACTGTTAATAAATTAATAATAGTGGTCTTATATATACTGTAGGTTCCTTGATGCAATTTTAGATCTGTTTACAACTGCCCAATTTAAAGGTTTTAAAAAACAGCGAGCTGTCCATATAAGTTTATGTTGAGGCTTTTGAACTGGCTCTAACGAGTTTATTTACTGAGCATTGGGTTGTAAATCCCAGAGCTTTGGGTCGTATTTATTCCCAAAATTTAAAAGGGTTATACTGTACAGTACGTTTGCAAGCTGTGTTTAGCAAGGAAAAACATTGCACATTTTTATGCACAATCTGAAATGTTGTGTTTACAACCCAAATACTCTCAAACCCTGAAGTGTAACAGGAGAAAATTCAGCAACAAATAATAAAATATATATCCAAAAGGTATTATTAATATTATTATTATTATTATTATTATCATTATTATTATTAATAATAATAAGAAGAAGAAGAAGAAGAAGAAGAAGAAATTATTTAATTCCTAAATCAAAAGCAAAGGCAGAGGAAAACTGAACGTTTTGCTACGGCATTGCTACATTGAGTGGCAACATGGGTATGCCAAGCAGGACACAATCTGTGTACAGTTTTTGTGTTCTCTCTATGGGCACAGTGGTTTTCCTTCGAGCGCCACAGATAGGTTTGTTAAGTAATTTCATAACAAATTGACACATTTGCATAATTTAAATTATTTTTAGAAATTTAGCAATAAAAACATCCTAGGAGATGCTGATATTCTAGGGTGCCGCATTTCAAGAAATTTTGATAACCACTGACATAGAAAGTTGATAAACCTGTCCTGCAGGCAGGGCCAGCAACAGAAATGTTGAGGCCCCATACACTGATATCTCAGGGCCCCCCTACCCCCTCAAACGATATCACTCCTTAACCATATGCTGGAACTTAAACTGGATGCCCTGTGACCTGCGTCCTATAACACTAACACACTCCCTCACCCTGCGGTCTTTGTTCTATCACACTGACATGCTCCCTTGCCTGCCGCTTGCGCTCTATCACACTGATGCGCTCCCTTACCCTGTGGCCCACAGTAATGGCGCTTACACACGATGGCCACAGTATTGCTGCCTATGCATAATTCTCAGAGTAATGCTGCTTGTGCATAATGTCCAAAATAATGTCCCTTACCCATAATGAGCCTCACCACGATAGAGTTACCCACCTCTTAATGGTGTGCACTTACCCACCCTCGCCTGGGACACATTTACCCCCCCCCCCCCCTCCCCATCCCCATAGTACACACAGTTAAACCTCCTTCCACATAATACACAGTTCCCTCCCTCCCTAAGGCACAGTTTTGTTATACTGAGATGCACAGTTCTGACAGCAGGAGCCTCTGCCACTCAGGCAGTCAGTATGGAATCTCTGGGATTACTTTCAACAGAGTTACCCAGTACCTGCCTGCTCCAGTGCTGCAGAGCTCCCCCGCCAACTCTAGCCTCCCAGTGTAAGCGGCGGCTGGGAGCTGCAGCCCAGTGAATGGGAGGAGACTTTCCCCGGCCACTGTGTGTCAGTCCTCAAGCAGCACCCTGCCACCGCCATGAACCTCCCCTCCGCTGCAGAGAATATATATGATTGGTATGATTGGCATTGCAGAGGGATACACCTCCGAGGCTGGGTTCTCCCATGGCAGCGGAGCTGCGGCTTTGAACAGTAAGTGCTTGCGGGGGCAGTTTATGTGATCCCCATGGGCCTCTCTGACCCTCGGGGCCCATGGTGTCCCCCTTGACCCCCCTGTCACCGGGCCTGCCTGCAGGACAGACACGGGTCCCCGTGGAAGGCATTGACCCCGGGATTTAGCCTGGACCAAAATGTGGTGAGAATAGATGTAACAATGGTTAAACCTGTGTTCCCATCCTTGATCCAGGGCCATCTTTATGTATGGGTTTACTAGGTAGTTGCCATGGGCCCTACGATTTTAGGGGTCTTCAAGCAGGGTCAGGCTGGTGCCTCCGGAGCTCCTGGTTGGCACATGATAAAGCTGCCTGGTTGCTGCATTTTCGACCTGCCTCCTGTACTGCAGCCAGACAGTAAATGGCTATCAGCATTCTGATTGGTGTTTGACTGGAGCTATCTACCAATCAGAGTGCTGACAGAAGGTAAGTTATTAGTTTTGTTTCATATATTCCTATGCATGAGTGGATAAGAGTCACAGTGCATGGCTTTGCCCAGGGCCTACAATGCTATTAAAAGGCCCTCCTCGGACCGGAGATATAAAATGGTCTTATTAAACTCATGAAAAAAGTAAATACTATACCTCCAAACTAGAAGTGCCCATGTGGGGCAGCTAGAAGTGGGCACTTCTTGTTTGGAGCCTGGCAGGCAGTGGTAGATGGTCCAGTCTAGGTGACTGCAACGTGTCTGGGATTCTTACCATCCTGTGGCCATTTATAAACCACAGATACCGTACCTGCGAACCTGATAAACCCATGCTTCTGAGGAAGGGCCTAGGGGGTGATTCTAGTTTAATCACCCCCCTGCGCATTTGCACCTATTGCACCTGCTGAGGAATACTGCTTCCTCCATCGGTTTGGGACAGGTAGGGTCAGCACTGGACGGCTTCCTCTCACCTTCTCCTAAAGAAGGCGCTCTTCTAAACCAAGCGCTCTTTCTTACTTCCCCTTTTTTATACCTGTTTCATCAAGAGCTGCTCTGATCACAAGCGCGGGTTCTTCACATTCTACAACTATTGTATTGCATCTACAGTATGTAGTATATTGCAAGTTGGTTCAGTGGTGCATTGCCTTGACCGAGTATGCACTCTCGGGGAAAAATCTAATATTTGCATGCAGCAAGTTGTGGCACATCTACTGTACCTCCATCACGCAGCAGTGATATATCTCCCAATTCCCACAATGCTATACCTCCCAGATATTGGGACTGCCCCACCAATAGCAAGATGGTTAGGATATCCCATGCCTGTTACATTCACAAATGCAAAACGATTGAAAAGCGAAAGTGGTTGTATTTCCTTTGATGCCACTTGTATATTTTGCGTATATTTTGAGTAGTCACTTTTTTTCTGTTTTTATGTTGATAGAATATGACAGATGAGTTCAACAAGTTCAACGTCCTCTATCAACCGTAAGTATATTGCAAGTTTTTAGGTGTGTTTTGTCTCTTTATTGAAATATAGTATAATATAAATATTTATGTGTATGCATGATGTGAACTACATGGCAAACTATTCACGTATGTTACTTTTTAGCGCATTCTGCACTGTTCATATTAAACAATTAGATAGATAAATAGATAGATAGATAGATAGATAGATAGATAGATAGATTTACAGTTTCTTATATAGTGCAGCATATTTTGTTGCGCTTTACAACTGGAAACAACAGTGATAAAACAAATTGGGGAGTAACAGACCAATATACAGTAGAGATAGGAGGGTCCTGCTCGCAAGCTTACAATCTATAGGGATAATAGGAGGGATACATAAGGATAGAATTCAATAATTCCATAGCATGGCAGGCCTACAAGATAGTCCTGATGGGGTGCAATCAGATATGAATGCTACTGGAGGTTATGTGCGGGTTCTGGAATATGATAGGCTTGCCTGAAGAGGTGAGTTTTCAGGGAACTCTTGAAAGTTTGGAGGCTATAGGAGAGTCTTAGTGTGCGTGGAAGGGCATTCCATAGGGTGGGTGCTGCCCGACAAAAATCCTGCAAGTGTAAATGGGAGCGAGTAATGAGTGGATGAGAGACGCAGATCTTGTGCAGAGCGGAGAGGTCTGGTGGGGATATATTTTGAGATCAGCGAAGAGACGTATGTTGGTGTAGTCAGGTTAATGGCTTTGTATGTGTATAGAAGTATTTTATATTGAATACAGTGGAATACAGGCAACCAATGGAGGGACTGACAGAGCGGATACTTTGAATGCTCCAGACAGGCACCTAGCAGTATTTACAGCTGCTTGGAGCATACTCTGGCCACTTTAGGCACTACTGCACTTCTATTGCTGACAGCCTTGCCCCCTCTGCACAACATCATGACATCATGCACTCAGGGGGCAGTGGTGGCACACGCTACTCATCACTGATACTACGCTGCTGCGCCGTGTCGGAAAGGCCAATCGGGAGAATGCAGTAGTAGTGGCCCCTGTTTAGAGGTGTGGCCAGTCTTCACACTGCTATGCCTAACCATTAGGTATGTGTTTGACGTCTCCCTCGGGTCCGATGCGCGGTGCCGTGCGCATTGGACCTGAGGCCAAAGGTTATACCTGTTGAATGTCCGACTCGAAACCCCCTCTCGGCGGCGTGGAACAGGGTCGCATGTGATACCTTGCGTGTGAAAAGATCACATGTGATCCTGCTACCCGGAAAGGTCACAGGTGGCTCAGGGGGGTTGGATGGTCATACACTGCTGCGATAAATTACAGTAGAGTATGGCCACCTATAGTCTTGTGCATTATAAGGTAATATATGTACAGTATAAATCAATTGCATAGTCTGGAACTTGATCCATAGAGGATCCTTGATCCCTAGAGGCAGTGGGCCCAACCTCCCCTCTGTTCTAGCCCAACCCTGCTGCTGCCCATGTTGTCAGTTATTGGTATCTGCTGTTAAGGTCTTGAGGTTTCCCCAGACTTTAAAGCCCCATACACACTACATAAGAAATAAAAATAAATTGTTTAGCAGGAACACTCAATATCCTTAACGATGTACGCTCCTGCCGACCGCCTGCTTAACATATTGGATAATTTTAGCTGTCCTGGTGATGTCACTGAATGATATTATTTACCGATTTGTCCACCCATGGCCCTATATTGTATACTATATCGGCCAAGGTGTGGGTCGTCTACATACAAAAAAAAAAGGAAAACCACCAGTGTTGTGTAACAGTACTTAGTTTGTGTAGTAGTGCCATGTAAGATCTGTGTGTATTGTTGGGAGGGTATGTGTATGTACATGAACAGGATTGGGAGAGATAGAGAGGAAATAAAATGTTTTAGGAAAGAAAGATACAAGTCTCTTCTAAATTATGAAAGCGGAAACTGTCCAATACATTGTCAACAGTAACCTGAAATGTAGGCAATGTGCAAGTCTAGAACATCTGGTTGGAGAATGTCTATACCGGTGAGTCCAAAACTCAGTCCCCCAGGGACCTTAAAAGTCTAGATTTTAAGGCTTTCCAAGCGAAATTAATTTATCAGTACCTCAAGTCAGTTTATTTTAACCATCTGTGCTCAAGCATGGATTTCCTTCAAACTGGGAATGTTAGAGTGCCTTCAGGAGTGAGGGGAAGCCAATATCCAATTAGGGCCCAAAAAAATCTTTGGGTGCAAAATATGGACGTTTCTTGCATATTTTTTTCTGAGTTTTCTCCAATGTTTTTTCCTGGCTATCCAATTTGAAGGCCTTAAAAATATATATTTTTAATATATATTTTCGCTCGATAACACACTGCGGGAAATGTAATAGGATGAGAGACTCAGAAAGTGAGAGATTTGGAAAGAAATCTCCAGGTTTTTTAAAGCGGCAATCATTTACACTTCCAAATCAAACTGGATTTGCAGTGTAAAATGATTGCCGCTTTAAAAAAAACCTGGTGATTTCTTACCAAATCTCTCACTTTTTGAATCTCTCATCCTATTATATATCCCAACCGGTTTCAGTGAACCCTATGTGTATTTGCTTGAAAAAGCCCCGTATAAAAGCAGCACATTAGTATTGCAGCTCAGTTCATTTGTAGACAAGTTTGAAGTGAGAGCCACCTAACACCCCCACATTAATAAAGTATAAAGTAGTCATCTAAGACTTCTGTCAAACTGAAGCTAGAGGCTCAGGGGTAGATTTATTAAGCTCGGTGAAGTGATAAAGTGTCGGATTTTTATCACTGGCCAATCAGCTTCTACCTGTCATTTTTCAAACCAAGCCTGTAACTTCACAGGTAGGAGCGGATTGGCCGGTGATAAAAAACAGACTCTTTATCACTTCACCGAGCTTAATAAATCTGCCCCTTAGTATCTTATATATAGACCCCTATGACTCTTGGTTCATATGTAATTCTACATGAAATAAAACTCCTTTTGATTTGCCCAATTCTGCTATAAATTTAGAAACTAACAGCATTGAGAATTTTACAGGTAACTTAATGAAAGCAATAAGGGGGCTGAGAAGCATTTCTAAAGAGTACTTTTAACCACTGGATTGTATAAGAGATTTCTATTTCAGCCGTCATTGCGCGGTTACCCATAGTGACTGTCCCGCAGAATCAGATTAGTCATAGTCCAGCTTAAAAGTTTTGCTCTTTCATTTTTTTTATTCTACTTCTGCAGCATAAAATGGATAAAAGCAGCTTTAAATCTGTGCGACATCATTTGTACATAAAGAAGAGTGAGTCATCCGATCAGCGGCAATGCCGTGTTAGAGAGAACAAAACCAGCCAGAATACAATGTAAAATAAAAGAATTACAAGGAGCGTGGCATGATCCTGTGCAGGAAATGTCATGCACATCAGCACCGGAGATATGTAATGACTTATACCTCTGATCATTTGTCATCACAGAGGGTAACTTTTTACGTAGAGAAAATTTTCAACGTGGTTGATACTCATTTAATTGAAAACAATTTGGAATATAAAGGTGTGTGGCTTCAGATGCATGTTATGATTCATGATTTGATGCAATTGATTATGCAACTGAGTGTAATCTGATTGTTACTAGATGTAAGTGCCCTGTTGCTTATTTATTTATTTATTAACAGTTTCTTATATAGCGCAGCATATTCCGTTGCGCTTTACAATAGCAGACAGTGATACAACAAAACAGGGTATTTACAGACAGTCAAAATGTAGGAGGGCCCTGCTCGCAAGCTTATGACAGAAGATGTACTTTCTCCACTCGTCACATACTTGGTGTAATCTCCCTACTCGTCCCATAAATGGGTGTCATCTCCCTACAACATGCCTACTGCTTTCTGGCTGCCCAATGCACGAGGAGCTGGCAGCCAGTGAAGACCAGTGGGGGGCCATGGCCTTATCAAGAATGGATGTGCAATTGTTCATCGTGACCTGATCCCACGCTATTTACAGCCCAGAATATTGTGTTAACCTTGAAAAGTCAGGTCGGGGCTACGACAACACAATCTAGCATGAATTGTGTCACTAGCTTCCCCATATCGCCCACTTTCAACAATGACTACGGGGTGTAATCTCCTTGCTCATCAATCACTGGGTGTAAGCGCCATGCTGGTCACATCACTGGGTGTAAGCGCCATGCTGGTCACATCACTGAGTGTAAGCACCATGCTGGTCACATCACTGGGTGTAAGTGCCATGCTGGTCACATCACTGGGTGTAAGCACCATGCTGGTCACATCACTGGGTGTAAGCGCCATGCTGGTCACATCACTGGGTATAGGCACCATGCTGGTCACATGACTGGGTGTAAGCACCATGCTGGTCACATCACTGGTATAGGCACAATGCTGGTCACATCACTGGTATAGGCACAATGCTGGTCACATCACTGGGTATAGGCACCATGCTGGTCACATCACTGGGTGTAAGCGCCATGCTGGTCACATCACTGGGTGTAAGCGCCATGCTGGTCACATCACTGGGTGTAAGCGCCATGCTGGTCACATCACTGGGTGTAAGCACTATGCTGGTCACATCACTGGGTATAGGCACCATGCTGGTCACATGACTGGGTGTAATACCATGCTGGTCACATCACTGGGTGTAAGCGCCATGCTGGTCACATCACTGGGTGTAATACCATGCTGGTCACATCACTGGGTGTAAGCGCCATGCTGGTCACATCACTGGGTGTAAGCGCCATCACTGGGTGTAAGCGCCATGCTGGTCACATGACTGGGTGTAAGCGCCATGCTGGTCACATCACTGGGTGTAAGCGCCATGCTGGTCACATCACTGGGTGTAAGCACCTTGCTGGTCACATCACTGGGTGTAAGCGCCATGCTGGTCACATCACTGGGTGTATGCACCATGCTGGTCACATCACTGGGTGTATGCACCATGCTGGTCACATCACTGAGTGTAAGCACCATGCTGGTCACATCACTGGGTGTAAGCGCCATGCTGATCACATCACTGGGTATAGGCACCATGCTGCTAATATCACTGGGTGTAAGCACCATGCTGGTCACATCACTGGGTGTAAGCGCCATGCTGGTCACATGACTGGGTGTAAGCACCATGCTGGTCACATCACTGGGTGTAAGCGCCATGCTGGTCACATCACTGGGTATAGGCACCATGCTGGTCACATGACTGGGTGTAAGCACCATGCTGGTCACATCACTGGTATAGGCACCATGCTGGTCACATCACTGGGTATAGGCACCATGCTGGTCACATCACTGGGTGTAAGCGCCATGCTGGTCACATCACTGGGTGTAAGCGCCATGCTGGTCACATCACTGGGTGTAAGCGCCATGCTGGTCACATCACTGGGTGTAATACCATGCTGGTCACATCACTGGGTGTAAGCGCCATGCTGGTCACATCACTGAGTGTAAGCACCATGCTGGTCACATCACTGGGTGTAAGCTCCATGCTGGTCACATGACTGGGTGTAAGCGCCATGCTGGTCACATGACTGGGTGTAAGCGCCATGCTGGTCACATCACTGGATGTAAGCGCCATGCTGGTCACATCACTGGGTGTAAGCACCTTGCTGGTCACATCACTGGGTGTAAGCGCCATGCTGGTCACATCACTGGGTGTATGCACCATGCTGGTCACATCACTGGGTGTAAGCACCATGCTGGTCACATTAGGATAACAGGGGTGAGGGCATTATATGCTTGCACTTAGTAGTACGTAGCTATACACATTTGTATACCCATATGGTTAGTAGATTACAAGGTTACCTACCCTCTTAGAATGGCCGGGAGGTTCCCGGAAATCATGTCCCCCTCCCGGCCCCCCGGAAAGGGGGGCAACCCTCTCGAAATTTCCCTCAATCTCTCGTGAACCCCAAATGATGCGATTGCTGCATTTTTGCCCCACCCCCCGCAGTGCAATGCTTGAATTACCGGCATTGCACTACGGAGGGCGGGGCTAAAATGACGCGTTCACTCTAGACAAGCCCCCAAAAAGGCAGTCCGTCCATGGCTCCACCCCCCAACCACCCCTTTTTCCCTCCCGGCAATGGCTCCGCCCCACTGCTTCAGTGAGCTGGGTGCCCTCTTCCGGAGAGGGCAGCAAAAAAGTCAGCAACAATGGTCTATTATAAGATGACAGATTTTCGTTATAACTGTCTGCAATACATTCAGAACTTTTTAAAGAATCAGTAGTGAATTTATGCATTTAAAAAACAAATCAAATGAAACAATACAGAATGCATCTGTAAGACTCATCCCATGGAATGTACTTGGTATTACAGTGCATTTATAGAAAAACAGAAAGCCAATGGTTACAAAAATTATTCTTTAAATATATAGAACTTATGATAAGAACCGTCATTATCTGGGATTTATGACCTATATTTCCTGAAGTACAGAGCTCAGTTCTCTAACATATAACCAGGAAACATTAGACAGAGATTTCTAGCCTCACTGTGATGCTACATCAGGTGGAAAAATTTGAATGACACCTTTAACCTCTTCCCAGGTGTGCAGCCGTGTCCAAGATTAGTTATTAGTTATTTAGAAATCAGCATACAGAAAATACACAAGAAACCTGGGTGTGAATGAACAAAATGTTCAATTTGACATTTTGGGTGAGATGTAATAGGGTGCGATTTTTAGTCATGTTTTAAAATCGCCCTAAATTGCATGCGAAAAATTTGGACATTTTGTGAAAAACTCGCAAATGTAATAGGGTGCGATTTTTTAGACAAAGTCGGAATTCGCATGCGATTTAGAGCGATTTTTAGTAAGGAAAAAGTGCGTTTATTTAGACTTGTGTGATTTTTAGTAATGATAATGTGCGATTTTTTAGACGTGTGATTTTTTTTTAGACATGAAAGTGTGCAGTATTTAGTAAAAAAAATTTGAGCATAACCAGCACCGGGCTCATTGAGCCGGACCGGGTGCCTAAAATACGGGGGACAAAAAGCATAGTGGGTCCCCCCGTGTTTTGGAACCAGCATCGGGCTCCAACAGCCCGCGGTATCATGCTACAGCTGGTTTAAAGTTTTTTAAATTTTAACATTAAAACATTTTTTAAGACTGAACCGTCAATATATCTCAATGAGCTGTGCATGGTTCTGTTAAATTCACCAGTCAGAACCTGGTCTATTTTTTTGGCGATTTTTGGTAATGTTTACCAAAAATCGCACCCTATTACATTTGCGAGTTGTAAACTTTATAATGGGAAAACATCTAGATGCAAATTAAATTGTGACCAAAAATCGCCAGAAAAAATGTGAGAATTTTGTGGCAAAGAGTGTGATTTTTACTGCAATTCGCACCCTATTAAATGTGCGATTTTGGAAAAACGTGCGAATTTGGCCATTTTTGACCAAAAATCGCACATTTCTAAAAAATCGCACCCTATTACATTTCGGCCTTTGGGGGAGATTCTCTAAGAATCCCCGCCCCCCCCTTCGCCTCTCTTCACAATTATAATTATCGCATATGTTCTAACATATGCGATTATTATAGCAAAAGACAGCCTTTGCGTTAAGAGCTGTCTTTTGCGGTGAGAGTCGCCGGGTCCCAGCAGGTCCCGGCGGCTCCCCCTCCCTCACACACCCGGCGCTGCTGCTGCTGCGCTGGGCTCTCCTCCTCCCTGCACCCAGAAGAGGATCAGTGCAGGGAGGAGGTCACAGGTCAGGGCAGTACAGCTCTGTGCTGCCCGGATACAGGTGAGGGGGTAGGGGGCGATGCCGGGCGGCGGGGGTCCGTGCGGGGCTGCGGGGGGTCGTTGCGGGGCGGCGGTGGGATGCGGTAGAAGCCCATTGACTTCTATGGGGCATCGCCAGATTATTCTGGCGATGCCCCCCGCCGGGTTAACCCCGATAACGGGGTTTTTACAGCATTTTTAACTTAGAGAATCTTCCCCTTTGTGTTTAATAGGCCCAGTTACAAATATCTAAGCTGGTAATTCTTCTAGAGTATATGCCAGGGGTCTTCAACCCATGGCCCGTGGGCTACGAGTGGCCCGCGGAGCTGATCTCAGTGGCCCCCTGCCCGCCATGCACAGGATTTTTCTTTTAAAGTAAAAGAAAATGCTGCCGAGGGAGGCAGCGTAATGGAGTCCCCCCGGGTGCCGCCTACCCGATTTTCATTGGCTGCAGGCAGGGCAGAGGAGTGGATCCAGCATGGCTGATGGAGGAGGAGGCACATCTGGTGGGAGCTGGGACCCGGCGAAACTGCAGGAGGAGGAGACACAGCTGGCGGAGGGGACCTGGCGAAACTGCAGGAGGAGGCATGGATGGTGGAAGCAGGTGACCCGGCAAAGCTGCAGGTTGCGGAGGTACAGCTGGCGGGAGCAGGGGACCTGGCAAAGCTGCAGGCATTACTGGGGGCATTGTGTGTGGGGCATTACTGGGGGTATTGTGTGTGAGGGGCACTGCTGGGGCATTGTGTGTGAGGGGCACTGCTGGGGCATTGTGTAAGGGGCACTGCTGGGGCATTGTGTGAGGGCACTGCTGGGGCATTGGGTGAGAGGCACTGCTGGGGCATCATATGTATAAGCAGGAGTACTGCTGGCATTATGGTCTGTGGCATAATGGGCATTAGTGTGGGGCATAATGTGCAATGGGCATAATTTTGTGTGGATTAATGTGTAATGGGCATCACGTGTGCGGCATAATGTGTAATGGGCATTACGGTGTATGACATAAAGTACAACAGGTATTACGGTGTGTGGCATAATGTCTAAAGGACACTATGGTGTGATGCACAATGTGTAATGGGCATTACGGATAAACAGTGTAACAGTGTATATTGATTTAAGTAGCCTTTCATTGTTTGGGTTTGATCTGTGAGGCATACTAGTTCACTGTGTGGGCCTTCATGTTTATATGTCACTGTGCAGCCTTCAGTCAACTTAAGCGTGTCAGGACAATGACCATTTCTGCGGTAACCAATGTCTGGTTATGCAGGTTGCAAAAGAGGTGTCAGGTAATTGTTTTCCTGCTAGTTCACACTCCTTATAATTAGACCACGCCCCTTATAATAAGGCCACACCTCTCTTTGGGAGCGCGCCTACGGCGCGTGCAATTTATTTAATATCAAATTATATATGGGGGGGGCACATATTTTACTGTTTGCACTGGAACCCAAATTGGCTGCTGATGACTATTGGGGTATGTGTGTGTGTGTGTGTGGGGGGGTTATGTGCTGAGTATGGGCGGCTGTGCCAATTATCTATGAAGGACTGTGCTGACGTTATAGGGGAGCTGTGATTCTATGGGGCTGTCCGAAATACTGCAGTAGAGTTTAGTGGCCCTCGGGCTTCACTGGATTTTTTTAGGTGGCCCACGCTGTCTTAAAGGTTGAAGACCCCTGGTATATGCAGTCCTCTAACTGGACTGAAGCAAAATAATAAGATGGCAAATAGGAGGTATCTGGGTACTTATGTAATATCTGGACTCCCGTTTTTCTTATGAGACCGTGTCCCCTCGCGGGGCTCGCTGCGCTCACCACGCTTCGGGCACAGTGGCTCGCTGCGCTCGCCACACTATATAAAATCAACTCCATGCGTATTTGGATAGTAGGGGTATGAAAAAATGGGGTGCATTTAACATGGGAGTCCAGATAATACATAAGTACCGGTATCTGTGTTAGAGGAGTACATACTGTACCTGTTAACTCAAGGGCATAATTACCATATGTATCAGGGGTGCAGCTGCTATGGGGCCCTGTAGCTGAGGAGGGCAGTGTGTGCTTGCATACCTACAAACTTTTATTTCGTGGAACAGTCTAGTTTTTTGGGGGGGACTGTTCTACATCCCACCCGGGGCCGGCAGTGTCCCCCCTGCTACTCGCTGAGTAGAGCAGCGGGGAATAGACACTGTGCGCATGTGCACACTGTCTATTCAGTGAGACAGAGGGGCTGAGGGCATGGCCAGCAGCTCTCAGAAAATGGGGGAATGGCCTCACAGAAGTACCACAATCATAAACCACAGCCCATATATTTGCGCAAGTGTCCCTCTTCCACTGCCACCAATGTTGGGGGGGGGGGGATGTGACTGGCTAGCAGCGGGCTTTAGCTGTGTCTCACCGGACTGCCCTGGTGCAGGTAGCAGCTGCAGCATTCAGGTGCCTGGAATCCCGACATAGGCCCTTATTCTGATTGACGCGTACTTTACCGCATACTTTCGGATCGCGTCTTTACAGCGTCTGCGCATGCGTGGAGAACGCTACGCGCATGTGCCACGCCTTGACTCCGTACCTGTTCGGCCAAATCCCGTACAAAACTGGTCACCGCAATCATTCGGGAAATATGGGCGTATTATGGGCGTCATGCGGAATGACACATGGGCGTAGTTTCAAAGTGGGCAAAACGGGGCGGAAACATGGGCGGACACGGGGGAGTACACTTATGTTGGGGGGCGTGCATTCGGATACCACTCCGAATGCACGCGAACAAAAAGGGAAGAAATGTGCGGTGTCCAAAAGGCCACTATTGCTTTGCGGACACCACTCGTTCCTGCGGGAGGCGAACGGACCGCCTAATGACTACAAGCATTAACACCTGAACCCAATAAAATCGACTCCTTTACTCATTACTCACTAATAGGACGCTTGTCAGTGCTTTAATTGAAACCATTGCTGCTTCAAGGAAACCTTACTAATCACCCACATATGCTGTACTTCTGACACACTTTAAACCTGCTAACAATGGACATGACTGAATATTAATACTAGCAATACACATGTGTATGCGACATGTACTAATTAAACCACACAATTGTTGTAAAGTAAAGAAATTTATTTATATACATTTCACAGTCAATGCCACTGTGATGCAATGACAAAAAAATAAAAATACCAAAAAATACAAACCATGGCAGGAATGTACAAAAATAAATTATAATACAAAACAAATATAATTGCACACAGATGGACTCCAGCACCTCCTATGTGCCACTGCACATGCAGCCAGTGGGAAATGAGGAGGCTGCTGGCCCTTCTACAGCAGGCCAACCTGCACCTGACCATTCTACAGCAGGGCAACCTACACCTGGCCCTTCTGCAGCAGGCCAACCTGCAGCTGGCTCATATGCACCATCAGCAGAATCATTTGGAACACAACCGGGGACTTAGCAACATCACATCAAGTGCAGCTGACAGTAATGGCAGGCAAAAGAGGGCAACAGGGGAACCAAAAAGGACATTTGAAGCAAGGGCTCATCTGGTTACCCTCAGCACGTGATTGGACACAAGAAGCTGACACACACAGTACAATGGAAGATTTGGGATGAGATAACGGTGGAGATTAATGCAGCCACAAGTTCATTTTCGACCACGTTTGGCCTTGGTAGGCTCCTTGGCCTGTGCAGCAGCTCTTCGGGCACGGCCAGATGCTGGGGCAGGTGGAGCAGATGCTGGTGAGGGGTTGGCTGGTCTACCCCTCCTGCCAGCAGGGAGTGTTGCTGGTGGTAATGCACCAGAAACGGATGACATTAGGACCCTGTTGCTGGTAACTAGCTCCACCATAAGCTCATTATGGTGGAGGAGGAGATCATTTTGGCGGGTGGCTTGCTCGGCCAGCACCTGAGCACTTGCAGCCATGGCCTGATGCGCCTCAGCCATGGCCTGCAGGCTCCCAGCGATGGCCTGCTGGGTGCTGACCAAGCTCGCCATGATCTCCTCGGTCCTATGCATCCGTTCTGATGCCAACTCTCCCTGCTGGTTTATGTCCCCAAGCATCTGGGCCAACCTGGCCAAATCGGCTTGGGCCGATGGCTGCTGCTGCACAGGCCTACCACTGGGGCCAGGTGGCACGGACTCCTCCACCTCCTGACCAGAGTCGTCACCAAGCAGTGGGGTGTCTGTGGAAAATGATAAACACAATTAGGACACATTCTAAGATAATTACTTGCACAAGCTTATGGCATGACAAATATTTACCTTCAATAAAAGACGCAAACACTTCAGCTGGGGCCTCGCTATCCATCGTGCTCACCCCCCTGATCTCCTCAACTGATACACAGCTCTCGGCCATCAACTCCAGGGGGGTGAACTCTAGCCCTGATGGCATGGGCCCGGCCCCAGATGTCTGGCTGTGTTCCCACCGCTTGGTCATCTTCCTCTTCAGGTTGGATTTGAAGTCCTGCCACCTGCAATGTAAGTTGACATATTAATACATGTCACTCCAGATGTTTGCTGTTGCTGCCATTGCTCTGTGCTACATATTACGACATGTGCTTAATGTCCAAAAGATAACATTACATGCAACTATGATATCAACCGTTACAATACACATTCACAATCACCCTACTCTAACTCTCAACCAAATAACATGTCAATAATGTCTGTGTATGGTAGCAACCTCACCGGCCATTTGCAAAATCCATCTAAGCATGAATTCAATCATTACTTGTCTATTACTGGGCACATGTATCACAAAACAACTTGCCTCTTCTTGACATGGTCGGCCTCACGAACTTGTGGCGCAACTTCATTAATCTCTGCCGTTATCTCTTCCCAAATCTTCCATCTGCGTGTGTGTGTCAGCCTCTCTGATGGACACTCAATCAAATCACGTGCTCGGGGAACCAGGATGGCAAGCTCCTGTGCTTCATATGCCTTATTTCTTGTAGTTGGTTCCTCTGTTGCCCTCTTTCTCCCCTTACCACGTCCATGGCCACGCCCCCTGGCACGTGTCGCTGCACTTGAAGTGCTGGCCATGGTACTATCTTGTGAAGTCCCCGGTTGTGCTCCAAAAGATTCTTCTGATGGTGCATATGAGACAGCTGCAGGTTGCCCTGCTGCAGAAGGGCCAGGTGTAGGTTGCCCTGCTGTAGAATGGTCAGGTGCAGGTTGCCCTGCTGTAGAAGGGCCAGCAGCCTCCTCATTACCCACTGGCTGCATGTGCAGTGGCACATAGGTGGTGCTGGAGTCCATCTGGTCAAATAGTTGCTGCAGCTCCTGGTCCACCTCTGGTTGTGATCCAGACATGTTAGCAACAACATTGTCACATTCTAATACACCTTTATATACTGTTTGTGTATCCTGTTTGGCGGACATCAGCGGCAGCTGCGTTCCGTGCACGAGCGTACGTCGCTGTTTTTTCGCGCCGCATACGGTGGCGGAAATTCCATTGTGTAAAACCTGGCGAAACTTCTACATGAATTACTGGTCACCAATTCTAACATTGCATAGAATCTTCTGATACACCTGTGACTATCGCACAATACACATGCTATTTGCTAGCATGACATGACATTTGGTTCATGACTACTGTGGTATTGTGGCGTTTGATTGCAAGCTAAAAGTAGCCCAATCCCTTAGAAAATCCAGGCCACAAGTCATGCAATACTCATCACTACTGTTATAGACCACACATGTGACAGGCCTATAAATAGTGAGTTGCTGCTAGAATCATTTGTCTCCAGATCTGGACTTGTCAGGGTCTAAGGTAAGCTCTTCCATGGTCCTTGTAGATATGATATCCATTAACAATGTAAGTGTATGAATGTATGCACCATTGCCTCACTGACTACAGATTGTTGGGCCAGCAAAGTCTTTGTAGCATTATTGCAACATGTCACATGTTCACTATTTCACTCACAGGTCTTAAACCTGTGTGTGTTCATCTATTGCAGGACAACATGTCCCAGCAATAGCTGGAATGTCTCATAGTACATGATGTCGGCAACAAATGCAGACACCTTTGATACTCAAGTAGTGTTTAGTAGTTCGATGTTGTAAGCATCTGTGTGTTTAGGACGGTGTGTATTGAGTTCATATTATTGTTACATCATTATAGAGTCAAATGGATCTTCGGGATTTTACGGGGCGGCCATCTATTGTACGTATTGAAGCCTACAAATCTATTTGTAGTGGGATATGGCCATTATGTGCATAGGTGCATCAGTATTTATGTTCATTTCTTTATAGGTTGCTGAAGCAATGATGCGGGACATGGAAAGGAGGCTAAGGGCACTTGCGGCTCTCCCCACTCGTCGCCCAAGGAGGCCAGGACGTGCTAGAATCTATCGCACACGGGTGACTCTGTTTGCTATGCCCGATGATGAGGTACTTACTAGGTACCGGTTACCGCCACATGTAATTCTGGATCTGCTCTCGTTAATTGAGAGTGATCTGGAACCTCTACACGGGATCACGACAGCAATTCCGCCTCACACACAGCTGCTGGCGGTGTTGCATTTCTGCGCCTCAGGATCATTCCAACAAGTAGTGGCAGTACTTGCTGGAATATCTCAGCCGGCCTTCTGCCGAATCCTGAGGCGTGTGACGTCGGCCATGTTCAGGCGCAAGGGGCACTTCATGGCCATGACATTTGCCACCGAGACCCTGCGCAGAAGCCAGCAGGCCTTCCATCAAATTGCTGGCTTCCCTAATGTGATAGGGGCTGTGGATGGCACCCATGTACCATTTGTGCCTCCATCTCGAAGTGAGAAGATATATAGGAACCGCAAATTGTTCCACTCACTGAACGTGATGGTGGTATGTGGCCCATCCATGGAGATTCTCGCCTTCAACTCGAAGTTTCCCGGAAGTGCCCATGACTCTCATGTCATCCGACAAACCGGGATATGGCAAAGACTACAAGAGCTGGAAGGCCGTGATGCGTGGGTTCTGGGTGACTCCGGTTACCCATGTACGCCCTGGCTACTTACGCCGTACAGCTACCCAGCACCGGGCCCACAGGAGGCATTCAATGGGGCGCATGTTGCCACCAGGCAAGTGGTGGAGCGCTCAATTGGCCTTTTAAAGGGTCGATTTAGAGTGCTCCACCGCACTGGTGGTGACTTACAGTATGCGCCTCAAATGGTGTCGAGGATCGTGGGCCTGTGTATATTTTTCCACAACATTGCTGTGCGGCGTGAGATACCCTTTGATGAGTGGGAGGTACCATCTGAGCCGCAAGATCCGCCCATGCGCCCATCCCGCGCCCCTGAATGCCGGAGGGGATACCAGCTGCGGGACTCTGTGGCGCAAAGATACTTCAGGTACATTTTATCTAGTGGACCAGAACACACCAATTGTTGTAAAAATCACCCCTTCAAATAAGTACAGTGTGGTAGTTGTCAGTGTTACAAAACGACAATTAGCCAGCCTGCCCTCCTAATGGCAAAGAAATAGTAGATATTTATCATATGTGATTAGTTTTGGGGGAAGTACAATATAGGTGCTCATTATTATACCTTGTACAAGGGATCTTATGTGTTTGTTATATCTTCATTATTGTAGTTGATACTATCCCTGATGACTGGTGAGTACATTGATTTATTCTCTAATGTGTTGGGGATTTTTTCCTGTGTTGATGTATGATTTGTTTGCAGATATATATATATATATATATATATGATATTTCAATTTATTAACATGTTTAAACATTTCAAGGAGCAGGCAGGCAGGCAGGCAGGCAGGCAGCGCTGGTGTATAATGCTGGACTCAGGATACCTGCAAGTATGTGTATGTGTCTTTTAAACATAAATGCATGCATACACATAGATGCATAGAGTAAGTAATGCTAAGTACAGCTATGCGTTGCTAAGCTATAGCACGCGTTGCTTGGCGGAGCGAGGCCTTATTGGATTTGCTAAGTGCATACACACTGTGTTTTATATATATCAGTTTTGCTCATTCCCATACATCAGCACTACTGTTTTGAAGGCATGCGAATTTGTCACCATTTGTGTTGGCGCAGAGACGCTGTTCATGTAAAGATGAACAATAAAGTTATTAACACAAATAACTGTGATAAACCAATGACACCACCGGATTGGTTGATTGATGCCATTGTTAACATGGCGGAGACACGCAGGGCAGAGCCATTTTCGCCTGCGGAGCTGAGGGCTCTGGTCTCCGTCATGGAGACAAGGCTGGGCCGTGCGGGGCCCTTTATCACAAATGGCCAGAAGCGGCGGGCCTATGCTGCGGCAGGCCGCAGGATTTACGCCCGCACCCGGGTGCGGAGGAGCATCGGCCAGCTCGAGAGGCGGTGGTCGGACCTCCGCAGGCGCCAGCCCCAGCTTCTCCAGCAAATTAGGGGCGAGATAGCTGATTGTGAGTATTTTCGCTATGAAATTTCGCACTTACTTCATACCATCTATAAACCATAAAATGTGTCTCATGATAAGTGGGTGTCCATGGGTTTAAAAGTCCATAGACTGTTATGTGTGCTTCTTCCTGGTTAACATGCAGTCATGTGGCTTTTATATGTAATGACATAGCATTCATGATTCAGATGCATACAATGTGCCAGATCTAATATGTGTTCAACATTGATAAATGCCAGGGTTGTAATGATTGAACAAATTACTAACAATCACATAATAACTTAAATGTCACATTTGGGAGTCCATTAACAGTAAGGAGCTACTTTCAAGCATCGTTTGCCAACATTATCACCCTTCCATGTATGTCTTGTTATGGATTACTACATGTGCCCCAATGACCCGACATTGACCATGATTTTGTTTTCTACCACACAGCACGAGCCCGAGCACGACAGGCACGGGAGCAGGCCGAGGCAGCCCTGGCGGAGGAGCAGGCGCAAGAGCGTGATGAGGAGGTGGCGGCGAGGGTGGAGGAGGAGCAAGTGGAGGAGGAGGAGGAAATGGTGGAGGAGGTGGAGGAGATGGTGGAGGAGGTGGAGGAGATGGTGGAGGAGGTGGTGGAGGAGGAGGAGGTGCCTGAGGAGGTGGTGGTGGAGGAGGTGGAAGAGGAGTTGGTGGCAGAGGAGGAGGTGGAGGAGGTGTTGGTGGCGGAGGAGGAGGTGGAGGAGGTGGAGGAGGTGGAGGAGGTGGAGGAGGTGGAGGAGGTGGTGGTGGTGGAGGAGGTGGTTGAGGTGGAGGAGGTGATGGTGGCGGAGGAGCTGGCGGAGGAGGTGGCTGAGGAGGCGACGGTTGCCCCAGAGGTGTCCGAATCCGAGGGGGAGGAGGCGTGTGAGGCCCCGGAGTCCCATCAGATCGGTATGTTTACATAATGCATCATTCATGAAGTAGTTGGACTGGTATTTGTTATGTAGCACTGGTGATTAAAAATTTGGGTACAATACTATTAATACAGACCCCAAAGTGGGTAGCTACAGATACAGGTATGGGTTAGATGGGGTGTCCAAGGCATCCCTTTCATCCAGGACACCTCTGAATTACACAGGTTTGTGGGATGGGTTGGAGCTCCTGCCACATAACCGTTGCAGTTAAACAGGATCCTGGAGTAAAGGGATGAGTGGATCATTTGTGGATTAAATTCACCTGCTGCAAGCGTTGATTATGACCCATCAAATAGTGGAATCTATATTTTTGTTGAATGTTATTTATAAACTATAGGATGTATGCTATAAATGGAGTATGGCCCGGCCTACCTTGGAATGGAGTCACAAGTTGCCAGTGTCCCAGGAGCCTCCTCTACCTAAACACCCCCTGTAGTTCAGATTGTTTTTTTGGCCTCACAGAATTGTAGGTTGGTTTAGACTGAATTATGATTTTGAGGATGTGTACTGTGCATTCCTGACATTTGCATAACTCCCATGCCACGAACCATCACTGAACTTAGACTGAGGAGATTGTGACAAGTTCTTATTGACGGAGGCCATGACATGCTTGTCATTGGTTAGTCATGGGTGGGTTGTGACTGAAAAGAAACACTATGACTGTTATGTCTTCTGCAGAGTAAAGGGTAGAGGGAAAAAAACACAGTATGTAGTAAATAAGTTTGCATGTATGTATATATGTATGTGTCATATCTATTTATCTATGTGTGTCTCTATCTCTCTACATATATATATATATATATATATATATATATATATATATACACACACATGTCACCTAGCATTTCTGCAATGTATGTAGCAGTATGTGAAATGTATGCATGAATATCATGACTAATTTTTGCCCCTTTGACATGCCCACAGATGCCACAACACCGGCAGATGAGGGGGTTCGTGGGGCCCTCCTGCGTGCTGAACACCATTTACGGCTATTATTGGCCGATCTGCAGGACCTGCGCGATTTACTTATATAATTTTTTCTTTGGTTTTTTTATATTTCAGTGTTAATTGTTCCTGGTAATAAATAATTTATGCAAGTTCAACGTTGTTGGTTTTCTTTGCACATTAAACATTATATGTGTAGATTTTTTATAATATTTTACACAGGGTCTAATACAAACCATTGCACTTCAATTGCTGTAAGGGTTAATGTGTGCAATGCATGTGTTAGGCATGCTTGTAAGGATACATTGGAATCTAATTGATTCCAATTCCAAATAAGCATTTTTTTATGAGGATAGGTAATTGAATAAGTGGGTCATGTGATGTATTGCAGAATTGACATAATAGTGGGTTGTTTGGCGTAAATACACCGCTTACGGGCGGTAGCACCGCTTGGCTCCCGTTCGGATGCGGTATTCCCGAGCATACTCTGTAATACTCTGTAATACCGTGCAGAATCGGAGTGTTTCTTCCGCACACGCATGGTTTGTATGTCGTCCGTAAACACGCCCTGTTCTTAAAGAGTGAGTCCGTCCGAATGCGGAGGACACGTGGGCGTTTCTACGGACGATGGCCGCACGCGGCAGAACACCGTGGCGTGCGGACCGCTCCGTAAGAATGCGGGAATATCCGCACCGATCAGAATAAGGGCCATAGTACCTATCTACTAATGTTTTTTGTTTATTACAAACTTCTGTTATTACTATTTTTGTTAATAAATATATTAACGCAGGGCTACAATGACGCACTTCATTTGGTACCACGGACCCCTCTGAGAAGGGGGGTCACGAGAGCCAGTCAGGGAAGGTTGTGCTAAGCATTCAGGCTGCACTACGGGCAAAGATACTACCGGGTAGTAGAAGGCTTTACCTAATAGAGTGGGCATTGGCTGTATTTTATTTGGGTTTCCCTGTCAGGGGGAGTAGTTTGGACTTTGCTTTGTAAACAATGCATTTTGGTTTCACTTTAGTAGCACTCCCAGCAATCAGTGTAATAGAAATGGGCCACATCACAATAAGACTAGAACATTTAATAATTAACATAAAATAAATGAGGAAGTATGAAGCTCGTCTGTAGCTAGCTACAAATTGATCATTTGCATCCAGGGAATTGGCAGAAGAGCTGCAGATCACAGTGCAGTCAACAACAACAACAGCGCCATATTGGAGAAACATTCCATTTACTGGGTACTAGAGACGGATTCTCAGGTGGATAAAGATGTACACCGGTCAGGCGAAAACAAAAAGCTCATGGTACTGTATGTCTGTCATTATTTATCATTTCCTCCTCATGTCACCTGATAGTTATATGTAGAGTGATACATATGCACTTATCCAAGTACGGGATTAGTCCAGGAGGAATGTCAGAGTTGAAATAAGAACATTATTTACCGAGGTTGTTTTACTTTTGTAGTTATTGTTAAATAGATTTTGTTTTTACATTCTGTAAGATTTTTTTTATTATGATGTCATGCTTTGTATTACATTTGTTTGCTGATCATAGCCCCAGGGCCTGACCAACCAATAGGGGATCAAGCTGCAGTCTGGATCGCTGGGTCCTGAGGGGAGCAGCGCTGGCACAACAGATGCTGTGGTCGTACCTACTACTTGTGTAACTATGGCAGAGGGGGGAGCTGGGCCTCTGCAAATTCTAGTGGATGGCATGGAATCTGCAAAACTGGCCTCCCAAAAATGGCCGCTGCCTTCTTGGCCAGCAGTTTACAGAGTGCTGGGCAGCCACCATAGTCAGGGCAGTGGGGAGCCTGGCTGGGCCCAGGTATTTATCTGAGGACATGGTTTAATCATGGGAGGCATGGCCATACACACTTAAAATAAAATACAGAAGAAATAGTACTTTTAGCTCCTCCCTGGCCACCCTGCACCGCAGCACACAGCAGCATGTGCTGTGTTAAGGAGAAGATCTGCTGCAACTCCTGCTTTCATGTAATTGGGGTACCAGAGTCCCCACTGGGCCACTCCAACAGACCTGTGCCTGGGATATAAGTACCACCCCCCCCCCCCCCTCCTCTCTGGGCATGAAAATGGGGGCATGCCCCACGGTCACAACATTCCTGCTGTGCCACTCACCCTTCTGCTGAGGTCACGCCCCTTTTTCGAGAGTCCCAATTCACCCAACATCAATGTTGGGAGGTACGATAGTGTTAAAACATTATCTGACAATGCCCTTTCATTCCTTAATACATATCTGCGCTAGGTCTTGTTGTACAGTGTATTCTTACTTGTCCTTACATTAAAACAGGGATCTAACATGGTATTGCTGTGCCTCCATAGCAAAACGTATGCAAGTCTGCCTCACCACCATACACTCCATTGTCATTATGTACAATAGCCTCTTCTCCCCTCCACCTACATTTATGCACCCTCAATGTAGACTTGATCTGTTATTGTAAATCTAGGTCAAGAGGTCAGTTCCCAACATGGCACAATCTGTGTGACGTTTGTTCCAAGTCTTGTAGTTTCTTCCGAAAGCTAAAAATATGCTGTTAGCTTACTGCTGTCTGTGACCTTATATTCCACTGTGTAATGAGAGATAGTCAGCTGGTGCTCTGGATGAAGAATACATTTCTATGCTGCCGTGTGATAAGGGTTTGGGGATTCTGTACAAGAATATGGCTGTACAACAAAGCATGGAGGATTTAGGTGTTAAGTACCAGAATCATTACAAAAGATTTGTACCAAGACTTCAATTCGGCTGAAACTTTTATTCAAAATATTTCCCTACATTGCCAGCTTGGGTGACACCTTTCACAAAATAACCTTATATTTAAACTATCATTAAGAAGATTCAAATTAGTATTATGATTTGGTCTGTTAAATGGAGAAATCTTTCCTAATAGGCTTTAACCCTTTCAGGTTCAACGTCTAGTCAGGCTAAACAGCCCTAGCGCTAGTAGCAGATCCAATGGTGAGCCACTTTAAAATAAGAACATTAACATTGTTCAACATTCAATGTGGACCGTTTCATTGAATAAAAAAATAAATGAAAAAAAATGACAATTAATTATAAACATTTAAACCAGACTGTTTGAATTGCAAAAAAAAAATGGACTGCAAAGGGTTAAGAAGACTACTCTGAGTAAAACATTTCCCAACAGTTCTGCAGACAGATGTTCAGCTAAATGCGTGGTCAGTAAAATATTAATAATAAAATGATTAGCATGATAAGTAAAAGTGCGCCATTATAAAGGAGAGAAAATGACATACTGACAGCTAAATGTTATATTTCGGCATGAAAGATCCTACTGTACTTGCACATTTGTTTTCTAAATGGAAAAAAAACAATAACAATAATTGCTTTTATTTGTATATTAAACAATGAAAGACAATTTTTCCAATCAGGCAAATCAGTGACAATTCTGAAAGATTATCTTGCAGTATGTGGACATGAAAGATAATCTGCCAATGCTGAAAATGGCAAAATTGGCCCTGATCTGTCCATTTGGTTTTCCCGCAAGGTTGATCTGCCAGACTGCCATTCTGCCCATTTCCTGCTGGGTTACCGGTGTACTGTAAAATCATGAAACTAATCCCTCAGTGGAGAATGGAGACCTTCTCTATCTGTCAGACCATTGCTCATACATTATATCAGATTATGTGAAAAATGTATGGCTTGCACCTCAGGTCTACCCCCCCTCTAGTCTGTAAGCTCCTTGGGGCAGGGCCCTCTTCCCTCATGTTCTCACAGCCCTCTTCCCTCGCACTTCAATTACATACCTCCCAACTGTCCTGATTACAGCGGGACAGTCTCGCTAATTGTAGACTGCACCGATGTCTCTCCTACAGCTGAGGGGTAGATTTATTAAGCTTGGAGAAGAGATAAACTGGAGATAAAGCGGAGAAAAGGTAAAAGGAGATAAAGCACCAGCCAATCAGCTCCCAACTGTCTTTTTCAAACACAGCTGATTGGCCGGTGCTTTATCTCCTTTTACCTTTTCTCCGCTTTATCTCCAGTTTATCTCTTCTCCAAGCTTAATAAATCTGCCCCTCAGTGTCCCGCGAGTGGGTGGGGGGGGGCAGTTGGGGGGAGTCGAAGAACACTGCTGTTCTACGCTGAGCAGCCAGTACCCTGTACTGTTCTAATGTGTGCCCTATGTATGGTGCTGCCAACCACTTGTGGCGCCTTATAAATAAAATGTAATCATAATAATAATATATGCATATACAGTAGCTATGTACAGACCACATGTAGTATGTTTGTATGAGTTGTGGCTCATTTGGACAACTACAACTAGGTCAACATTCAATTGGTCTACCCCGTATGGTTGGCATGCAAATGGTCAATAGGTCAACATGTACAAGTTAGACACCTGAAAAGGTCTACACAGTCAAAGGGTCAACATTGAAATGGTCAACACAGAAAGGGTCAACCCACTTTTATATTGGATGGGGGGGTTGGATGCCCATTTACCATTTGAAACCTCATGTGACCGTGTTTAGTGAACCGCATTCCCTCGCCACAATTCTATCTCTCTGTATCATGTAGGGTGGTATTCAAATGTTGTATTGCACCCGATCTCCCGTCTAAATTGATGGAAGATTGGAACACGATATTCAATGGATCTATTTTTTTTTTTGCACATATCGCGCTCATTATGTTCAGGTTTAGCCATGCATTTGCATATTTCAGCTCACCACCCCCTGGGGGATAGAGAGCTGAAATGCTGGTGAAAACAATTGAATACCATCCATAGTGTTAAATGATTACCATCATAATCACTTTTTTCATTAAAAAGCAACCAGTACCAGTATTCTGCATGTTCCCAACAGTCATGGCACTAACCTGTCCCTGCATGTCAGCTTAGCACGAGGGCGCAGCACTGCTCTGCCAGCCGGACCAGCCCACCAGCTCTTCTGGCATTTGCCAGAAATGCCAGATGACCAGGGAGGCCCTGCTCATGCCTGTAATGCAAGATTTCTGTATACAGACTACATGATAACACGGGGCAATACTCTGTCGGCAGGAATGAGGGGACCATTGGTGGCCCATTGCAGGCATCAGGTGAAAACCGCACCCCCAGACAAGTAGTGTTCCAGGGCGGTTAATATACAGTAGACCAGTGGCTCTCAACCTCGGTCCTCAGGACCCTCCAACAGTGCGCCAGGTCTCCACACAGAGTCACAGGTGAAATAATTAGCTCCACCTGTGATCTTTTAAAACGTGTCAGTGAATAATCTGTACACCTGCTGGGTGACCTGGAAAACGTGCACTGTTGGGGGTACTCGAGGACCGAAGTTGAGACCCAATGCAGGAGACCAGTTTAAAATCCCTTTTTGTTTAACATTCATCTAATTTATTTGACTTTTTATGTTGTCATTCTGCTATTAAACAGAACTTTGCTCATGAAAGTAATTGGCGGAATAGAAATACGTTTTATGTAAGAAAGAAATATACGCGCACACAGAACGATCTCTCGCTGTCATTTACACCTATTAATCTGCCCCTTCATCTTCGCATCAGATGTACATGAGGCCACGGGATAAATGTCACAGCCATCATTTCATTGAGCAGTTTATTTTCTTAGACTCCTGACATCCTAAAAACCAGGGTGCAAGAGGCAGAGTCTTCCCCGAGCCCAAAACCCAATATACTTCTAAAACTGGTGTGATGATAAGCCCCTTGTGTTTGTGGGCCCTGGGCTAATTTCTTATTCATCATTAATTAAAGATGAATCATTAGTCATTATGCAGAAGTAGGGCCTTTTGTTCATCTCTGCCATTCTGAACGAAATTGGTCAAAATATCTTTCAATATGACTGCGAAGAACAACGAATGATGATGCGCATACCCAACAGTTGTTCATCAAGATTGTTTGTCAACCGTGCATGCAGTTCAATTTGGATATCTTTCAAAAAGAGCCTATAAAGTGTAGCTAGATCTTTCGTCTTTCGTCTGTGGTCAATATGTTTCGTGAACATCTTTCGTCCAGGACTCTGGGTTCAAGGGAAATTTCTTTCAACGAAAATGGTCAAAAAAAATTGTACAGTGTGTATGCACCTTAAGAGTGGAATGGTGGTTCTCTACGCTGCACACAATGGCCAAGAGTGGTACTGCAGTAGCTGTGCTCACATAGAAGGCTTCAGGCAATCATCACAGCTGATCCTTCACATACTGTATGTCTCTGCTTCAATGAGTCAAGTGCAATATACTGTCGGCAAATCTTTCCTATGAGTGCCTCTGACCCCCTACCCATGAGTGCCTCTACCTCCCCATATGCACCTAAAATCCCCCTCCCCATATCTACCTCTGCCCCTTGCCTCACCAAGCATGCCTGTGACCCCCCCCCCCCTGCCCCATGAGTGCCTCTACCTCTGCTAAACCCATCTGCAGCTATCAGTCCTCCTCCCCGTATATACCTTAGTCCCTGACTTCACAATGTATGCATTCTTTGGTTAGAAAGGAGATATGTCACATCGTACCGTGCACATGCATGGTCATTTGTAATCATCAGGGCTACAAATTCGCAGCTCTACATAAGGGTCTGAATCAGGCCCAAAGTAACAGCCAATCAGTTTAAAGCTAATATACAGCAGTAGCTTAATAAAAGGGTGAGGTGGAAAATAACTAGTGCTGGGCACATCAAGATTTTAACACACTTAACGCGGGAAACGTGCAGGGGGGGGATGTGGCGGCAGGCAACAGGAGACGGGGCTGGCGGGCAATGGGAAATGGAAGGGAAACTGGGCTGCGCCGCAGGGGTGCAGAGTCTCCTTCCACATGCAGACGGAGACCTTGCACCCCTTCAAAAATGGCCACCGCTGTGAAGGAGACAGACGATAGAGGTGCTCCTTTACCTTTAGTGTCTGTAAGGGAAGTGCAGAGAGCCCAGTGCTACCTGGAAGTGCGGCTTCCGGGAGCACTGTGGCCCTGCAAAACCTGACAATGAGCAAGTAAACCCAGCTGGCATGGACCATGTAAACCTTCCGGGTATGGAACACATAAATCCCCCCTGGCAACGAGCAAGTAAACCTCCCCTGGCAACAAGCATGAAACCCCTGGCAACAAGCATAAACCCCTGGTAACAAGCATGTAACCCACTATGGCAACAAGCATGGAACCCCTGGCAAAGAGGTTTTAGGTAAGCAGCACCGATGTGCCTATTAGTGCGATTAATCGCAATTAAAAAATTTTAATCATTAACCACCACTAAAAATAACATAATATATGTGTGTGCAAGGGCCAAGCACTGCTATAAAATAAAAATGTTAACAAATAGCAATGACATATCCAGGGCCGGCGCTGCCCGCTCAGCAGAGCCTGCAAAGCAGGGAGGCGCCAGGCTGGAGAGGCGCCGCTGTCCCTGCTCTGCGACTCTGCTGCTGAACATATCTGTTGCTACCACTGCACCTGTCAACAGGCGCTGGCAGCTGTGTGGAAAATATGGTGTGTTCTAAAAACAAGGCAGTGGCACCGCAGCAGTTATATTGCAGAATTGACAGTCATGCTTCAGTCAGCTCAGCGAACACAGCGCGCTCCCCTCCCTCCCCCTGACCCACGCGAGATTACAGTAAGTTCTCCCCGCCCAGCAGAGCCAGTCATGTTGCTGCTGCGGTCGGCCACGCTGTGCCTTTCCGCAGCTGGCATAAAGCCCCCAGAGTCCCACAGCTGCAGTCATTGGCAAATGAGGAAATGCTCTCCTGTCTCCCAGCTACACAAGGCAGCATTGTGGCTGCTGTGGGCGCCGGACGCCGGTGCCAGAAACAAGGTGCAACGAGCGGGAAGTGCTCTGAATGCTGCAATGGAATTCACGTCACTGGTCAGTAGGAAGGGGCACGGGAGACACTGCCCCCTCCCCCCTTGTTCTGTCACAGTCACTGTCACTTTATTACACCATAAACTGTGTTCTCCCCCCCTCCCTCATTCTGTCACTCTAACCCTCCCCTGTGTTCTATCACTGTCAGCCCCCCCCCCCCGTGTTCTGTCACAGCCCCCCCATTGTTCTGTCACTGTCAGCCCCCCCCCCCATGTTCTGTCACTGTCAGCCCCCCCCCCCATGTTCTGTCACTGTCAGCCCCCCCAGTGTTCTGTCACTGTCAGCCCCCCCCCCCCCCCATGTTCTGTCACTGTCAGCCCCCCCAGTGTTCTGTCACTGTCAACCCCCCCATGTTCTGTCACTGTCAGCACCCCTCCATGTTCTGTCACCCACCCTGTGTCCTAGCACTCTCACCCGCCCTCCATGTTCTGTACTCTGTCACTGTCTCTGTGTTGTCACCTTGACGTTGACACCCATGTGTTGTGTCACTGTAAGACACCCCGTGGGGTTTTTTTTCTAAGTGTGACACACAAATCCTGAGAAAACAGGGTGGGCTGCCAGGCAGCGCACGGTAATCGGCTTGCGGGCGGCCGGACAGCAGGTCAATAAACATGGGTAAGAGATGTTTCCACAGCTCATTTTACCTGCTAAAAACCCTGCTTGAGTCTTGGGTAAAAATCCTGGGTCAATAGACTTGGGATGAAGTCACTAGACTTTATTTTACCACTGACAAAAATCCCAGGTCGGTGCACGTTCATGTGAAAAACCCCAGGATTTTTAGGTCACTGGAAAAAGGGTGATAAAGTGTAAAGGGAATTACTGCGTGGTATAATTTGTTAAAATGGGGCATTACTGTGTGGCATAATGTATAGGAAGCACTACTATTGTATGGCAGAAGAGATACTACTGTTTGGCATAATGGAATAAAGGGCTCTACCAGGTGGCGTAACATGAATAAGAGTCGCTACTGTGTGGTGTAATGCGACTAAGGGTCACTACTGTGTAGCATAATTTGATTAGGGGTACTATTGTGTGGCCACACGCCTTTCTTGTGAGACCACATCCCTTTGGAACATGCTGTTTTGTTTTCTTGAAATATGGGAGGTAGGGCGCAAATTTATATTCTGCAAGGGGGCGCCGAATACCCTAGCACCGGCCCTGGACATACACCTTTCTAACCAAAGAAGTGTCCTTTATAAATAGTAAATAGTATCATGGTAACAGGAAAATTCCTAATATTACCTGCTGATTAGAAATCCCATTTTTCTTTTTAGCCGATTCTTTCATTTATTGAGAATATACTGTACAAACATTTATACTTTTGAATACGATTTAAATTCAAAAGTTCATTTATATACTGTGTTACACTGGACAAAAAAAAAGAAAAACAATGGTGATGATATTTATTTAATATTACATGTAATCACAGTTAATGGTAATTACAATACATCGGCATGGCAGATTCTTGCGCTCTAGTTGTGGAATGTTTGAGATTCTTGTATATAAAGCAGTAGCGCACGCAGGGGGGGGGTTCTGAGTACCCAGAAACCCCCCCAGGAGTCTAAGGACCCTAGGCTGAAAGCTGAGGGTCCCCTCTTTCCATGGGTACAAGAATTTAAAAAATCGGCCCTTGGGAACCGGAGATATCTGACTTCAAATCAGTGGTCCCCATCCAAGCCTGTTAATTGCTCTTCCCAGTCGGATATTTCAGGTTCTGTCTGACTTAGAGTTTTTCTGAAGGTATATTCCAAAAGCTGGGATTCTCTCCCTTTGATGGACACTAGTAGCTTGTCTCTACTGTTCCCAAAATCAGAGCTATCAGCCTTCCAGCAGCTGGTTACTGCTCCAGCTCCACACACCTGGTACTGTATGTAGTTTTATATACTCGTTGGCAGATTGCTCTGCCTCCTGAACTCTGATCCCCTAGTCCCCAGTAACATTTGGTAGGTGGGATTCTCTAGTTTTTAATTCCATTAAAATCTAAGAAATCTATTTCTGGGAACTGGAGATATCTGCAGTCAAGCAAGCTGTCCTCCCACCAGAAAATTATGAATAATAAGCCCACTCCACTATACACCCCTCCTATCCATATTAAACATCCTCTACCACCCTGGAAGTTATGTATCAGGGCCCCTTCATTCAGCCCAATGCCCCCTTCTCCCACCCCATCTCCCACCATCTGTGCAGTAAAGGGGTAATTAGTGGAAATTACTGATCTAGGCCCTACATGCTGAGCAGTTGATATAATACCCCCTACCACCCGGGGCAAAGCTTCCCCCACCCCTACCGCTGGAGGATCGGTAAGTGCCCCAATACATTGCTATGCCCAGGGGTCTACACTGCTGTTGATGCCCCTGTATGTATATATATATATATGTATGTATTGTGTTTGTGTTTATGTTATTGATGCGATGGTGTGTTGGTGTGAACATCGATGCACCATCGATTATTTCGTGTTATATGTGTGTTAGTTATAAGTCTGTAATATTCTGATGTTTTTAATATAACTGTAATGGCATGTGTTGAATATGAGAAGGGACCCAGATTACCCTGGTAATGGGTTTGAGATAAATAAGCATAATATGATTACATTGTGCTGTGGGCTGAATGCACACAGAGCTATAGCGCTGGATTATTGAAAACATGGCCGTGCGCTCCACCTGTTGTAATGGGTGGAACGCAGGTCAGCTGATGTAGAGCGGAAGCTCTGGATCCTGGGTGACACGCAGGATAGAGTTACTTCCGCCGCAGTGGAACGCACGCCGCTATGGATGTGCTTGTTCGTGGCTGCAGCATGGAGCACGGCTGTGACATTTGCAAATGACTGGATAAGTAAGTCAATATGTGCGCTGTTGGCTGTGTATCATTGTGCTTACAGTACTATGTGATATGTTTTAAAGGTTTTTTGCTTTGATTGGTAGCCTTTGGTGGGCGGGACTGGGGTTCCCATAAATATCGACACATGTCAGTAGGGATTTACCTGTGTGTCTTTTGAACGAGGCGGTCATGAGTAAGGCCACGTTCTGTGGCCGAAACGTCGACCAGAATCTATGCCTGTAATTTTTTCCTGATATATGGATTAAAAACCCTTTGCTGGAAAGATTGAAGCCCTGGTGAGTTCCATTTCTTCTGTTGGACTGTATTTGTGACCCTATCTTAGGGATATCACTGATGTGCAACCCCAGGCGGATGTATTTGTAACTGAGTGTGCCAGCCCTATCCAGGATATGTATGTATGTATATATATATATATATATATATATATTTTTTTTATTATTATTATTATTATTTATATACATTTGGTCTATCTATAATACTTTAACTGACCCGGCATATACTGGGTCACCTAAGTGTCCATCTCCGTGCTTTGCTCCGCCCCTCTGGAAACCCCCTTCTGAAAATCCTGCATTTGCCACTGTAAAGCCCATGGCACAGTGAGAATAATGACACCATTACAATGTTGTGTGCCATAGACAGAGCAGTAATAATATCATGTACAAGTATTACTAGGAGCAGAATACCATTATAGCAAACACAGCTATGAAGATTTGAAATAAATACTTTCTGTAGCCATTTTTTTGTCTATTAAGCCCATTTTTCTTCAGTCAGCATCCCGTCGGGCAGGGTGCTGGCATTCAGTGTACTGACGCCGCCGACGGCATCCCAACTGTTGTCAGAACACCTGCTCTGAAGCTTCAAAAATGTTCTGGGTTACAACGCTGGAATACCGACAGCAGGCATTCCCAATCGGTTAGTATGAGGGCAGTGCTAGAGGGCTAGGTTTATGCACTAGTGGGGGGACTTAGGGTTAGGCTTCTGGGAGGGGAGGGTGGTTAGGGTTAGGCTGCGGGGAGGGGAGGAAGGTTAGGATTAGGCTGCAGGGAGGGGAGAAAGGTTTGGGCTAGGCTGCAGGGAGGGTTAGGCTTCTGGGAGGGGAGGGTGGTTAGGGTTAGGCTGCGGGGAGGGGAGGAAGGTTAGGCTTAGGCTGCGGGAGGGTTAGGCTTAGGCTGCAGGGAGGGGAGGAAGGTTTGGGCTAGGCTGCAGGGAGGGTTAGGGTTAGGCTGCTTGGAGGGTTAGGGTTAGGCCCTTACAAGGGGAGATTAGGGTTAGGCTGTGGGGAAGGAGGATTAGGTTTAGGCACTAGTGGGGGGACTTATGGTTAGGCTGCGGGGAGGGGAGGAAGGTTAGGGTTAGGCTGCGGGGAGGGTTAGGGTTAGGCTGCATGGAGGGTTAGGCTGCAGGGAGGGGAGGAAGGTTAGGGATAGGCTGCGTGGAGGGTTAGGCCCTTACAAGGGGAGCTTAGGGTTAAGTTGTGGGAGGGAGAGTTAGGGTTAGGCTGCCTGGAGGGTTAGGGTTAGGCCCTTACAAGGGGAGATTAGGGTTAGGTGGGGAGGGAGAGTTAGGGTTAGGCTGCATGGAGGGTTAGGGTTAGGCCCTTACAAGGGGAGAATAGGGTTAGGCTGTGGGGAGGGAGGGTTAGGTTTAGGCACTAGTTGGGGGACTTATGGTTAGGCTGCTGGGAGGGGAGGAAGGTTTGGGTTAGGCTGTGCGGAAGGAGGGTTAAAGATCGTCACTTACAAGGGGCAGTTAGGGTTAGCCTGCAGGTGGGGGGGTTAGGTTTAAGCACTAGTGGGGGGACTTATGGTTAGGGATCGGCACTTACAAGGGGCATTAAGGGATAGCCTGCGGGCCAGGGGGTTAGGTTTATATGGCAGGGGTGGGGGTTATGTTTAGGCACTAGCAGGGAGGCTTAGGGTCAGGCTACAGGGGAGGAGGGTTAGGCTGGTGCAAGGTTCAGGTGAGGGGAAGAGGGTTAGGTTGCTAACAGATCCACTGTCGGGATTCTCTGTATCAGGATGCCGGGATCAGTCTGTTGACCTATAGCATCCACACTGCCAGGATATGATATTTATCCCGCCCACTGGGCCCCGTTTCCCCCCCAGGACCCAATCTGTATGTGCATGGCATATTATGTTACCCCCTTTGCAATGCTCCCTTGCTTATTATATGCATTACATTGTATTATTTTCATTATACAGTATACAGTAGCTCCCTCTTTATAATGCCATCATCTCTATAAAGCCATATTTTACCCATGTCTGGTCCTTTGTATATGGAGCACTGCAAATACTTCTAACTGCACATATAGATATATACAATAGTATAGTATTATATAATTTTATATTATATATATATATAATAATATATGGCAAACCCAACCCTGAACTGAGAACGATGATGGTGAGATGTACAGTTCCAAGTAACTCATAACTGAACACCCTTATACACTACAATTGTCCTTCTAGATATATTGACATTGGCAAAATTATTTAACGGTATCGCCCCAAGAAAGTTTTATTTTTCAAAAGTATTGGAGTGAAAATCTGATGTCTAGATATGAAAAAATCCTCTAAAAATGTAATGAAAAATAATATCCTTAACATAAACATTGCTTCATGCACATAGTGCCATCTTGTGGCAGAATGGAGAAGTGCACTATACATGAAAGGTTAACAAAAATGTGTACAATGTTGTACATTGATATAAAATGTAACATTACTCATTAGTTAACATTTTACTAATATTTTATTTTGCCCTGCGGTTGATCTTTTTCAGGTATGCAGCAAATTTAGCAATATGCTACATGACTGTTATCAGATTTGTTATACTGTATACTATTATTTGTTTATCACGCAAAAGTCACCAATTGTGATTATATTATATACAGTCTAGTGTTCTAGTATAGTCAAAAGCCATAGTTAAAATCTCAAGTAAATATAGTCAAGATTTTATGGTTCTGGGCTCCGGGAGTTCAAGTGAAATCGCATAGTCAAAATTGTACATATCCAAAATCTCATCATGTGTATACACCTTAAGACTGAGCCCTAAGGTACTCCAACTGATAGAGAAGCAAAGTGAAATCAAAGAAATGAACATGGAAAGAGCAATTAGATAGGTAGAATGAGAACCAAGAAAGGGCTGTGGTTCAGATGCACAAAGCTTAAAAAATGATAAAATGTAGAGTGATAAACAGGCAGCCAATCAGCTCCTACCTGCCATGTCACAGACTGTGTTTGAAAAATGTCAGGCAGGAGCTGATTGGCTGGCTGTTTATTACTCTCCATGTTATCACTTTTGAAGCTTAGTGCATCTGGCCTGTGTCTTTAAGACCTTGTGATTGTAGTGTTAGAATGAGAAGAGAGTGGTCAACGGTGTCAAATGTAGCAGAGAGATCTAGAAGAATAAGAAGAGAGTAAGGGTGAAATGTAATAGGATGAGAGAATCAGAAAGTGAGAGATTTGGTAAGAAATCTCCAATAAAAGCGGCAATCATTTACACTGGTTTTGCCGTGTAAGGCCCTTATTCTGGTTGGTGCGGTCGAGCCGCATATGCGGCTCCGACCGCACCAGACGAATCCCCGCCTACAAGACGGATCGGCACGGCCGTCCGTACACGGACGGCTGCCGATCCGCATGAAAATGGTGGAGGCGTACGCCTCCACCATGGTGGGAGCTGCCCCCTGCATTCGATGGTCGTCGACCATCGAAGGCAGGTCCGCACGCCGCGGCAGCTCCCGCAAGCTGAGACCACACGGACAATCGTCCGTGTGGTAGCTTGTATGGGGGCTGAAAGCTGACATCCGGCGACGTCAGCTTTCCGCCCCCATGAGTTGCGTCATGGCCTCATTACCATGCGTACGCCCCGCGTTTGCATGGGAACGCCCATGAAACGCGGGGCGTATACATAGGGAAATGAGGGCATGAAGCCCCTCACGCCCCTATACGCCCCCTTTGCGGCGTACTAACGTTATGTGCGGCGAATTCGCCTGCACATGCGCAGATTGACCTCTGCGCATGTGCAGACGGAAAACATCGGCGGTACGGCCGCACGCGGGCCGTACCGCACGAACCAGAATAAGGGCCTAAATGATTGCCGCTTTAAGAAAAACTATAAAATTTCCCCCTAATTGTCCTTTAGACTTAGCAGTGACCAGATAATTTACTACTTTAGTCAGCGCTGTCTGGGAACGAAAGCCTGACTTAAGTGGGTCCAAAAAGAATGGCCGAGAGGGTCACGGAAATAATAAATATCTTCTATACAGGGCTTTGTAATATTATGTACCCTATACATAAACTAAAACTACTGTATATACTCGAGTATAAGTCGACCTGATTATAAGCCGAGGCACCTAATTTTACAACCAAAAAACTGGGAAAACTTATTGACTCAAGTGGGACCTCACTCGAGTATAAGCCGAGGGGGGGCTTTTTCAGCATAAAAAATGTTCTGAAAAAGTAGGCTTATACTCCAGTATATATGGTATATACTGTATACAGGACCAGCACCACTACTAGGCAGCTTTAGGCAAATGTCTATGTGCACCGGTCACTGGAGGGCTGCAGCGCACACAGCCGATGAATGCTTCTTTTAGCCGCGCTCCTCCTTTTCCTTTGGGCATGCGGAGCGGGCATTCCGCAGCCAGCATCAGACCGCACTGTAAGTAAAATAGCGATGCGTGCAGAATGACTGTGATAATCTGGCTCTTGTTTTCTGCTGCTACACTCCATCTACGATCGCAGTTATGACAGCCGCCCCCCTCTGCCTTCCTGGTCAGTGCCGTGCCAGTGAGTACTGTTTATCACTAGGGTGCTGGGAGCCAGTGGTCTGGCCAGTGCTATAATTCTGCGCTCAAGCTTTCTCAGAGCAGCGCGGTTCTCCTGCTGTGGAGTGAGCAGTGCAGTTCTTCCCTCTTGGCTGTGTATGGACATTGCAGCATGACAGGAAGACAGTGACCTCACAGAACTTTCATTAGTTGTTCATTACCCTGAAGGTGTTCTGCAGGTGCATTGTATTCCGCCATGGCGCCTAGTAACTGATGTGCCAATGGTTGTTACCTCATGGCAGGGGTGTCAGTGTTCTACCTGTACACTGACAGCTCTCCATGGGCAAGATGCAGGAAAGTAAAACCATTTCGGAGGTCCGCATATGCACCAGTTGCTAAGTAATCCATGATGTTATGACCATGTTATATATTTAGGATCACTAATGGCATATTGGGCATTACCCCTATACAAATGTACATGTTATGAGCTATGCTATAGTTTATTTATTTATTTACAGTTTCTTATATAGCGCAGCAGATTCCGTTACAGTTTCTTATATAGCGCAGCAGATACCGTTACAGTGTATTATATAGCGCAGCAGATACCGTTACAGTGTATTATATAGCGCAGCAGATTCCGTTACAGTGTCTTATATAGCGCAGCAGATTCCGTTACAGTGTCTTATATAGCGCAGCACATTCCGTTACAGTGTCTTATATAGCGCAGCAGATGACGTTACAGTGTCTTATATAGCGCAGCAGATGACGTTACAGTGTCTTATATAGCGCAGCAGATTCCGTTACAGTGTCTTATATAGCGCAGCAGATACCGTTACAGTGTATTATATAGCGCAGCAGATTCCGTTACAGTGTCTTATATAGCGCAGCAGATACCGTTACAGCGTCTTATATAGCGCAGCAGATTCCGTTACAGTGTCTTATATAGCGCAGCAGATTCCGTTACAGTGTCTTATATAGCGCAGCAGATACCGTTACAGTGTATTATATAGCGCAGCAGATACCGTTACAGTGTATTATATAGCGCAGCAGATTCCGTTACAGTGTCTTATATAGCGCATAAGGGTAAAGAAGAGAAAGAGTCTCCTTGTGTGGGTGCACCGTAAAGATAAGGTAAGTATATAAAAAATAACTTTTATTTCACTTTATATAAAAAGCTGCGAAAAATAGTTAAAAAACATATAACATGACTGGGTGGGGTAACACATTTATATTAAAACTAAGGTGGCAGGCAGACGTGGCTGTAAGTTTATTATGACGTATAAAGGCTGGTCAGTGTGTAGATGCCCCGGTTCGTGCAGTGGATCTGAGATCTCTACCTGCTAGACGAATAGCTGGGGTACCCAGGGGAGCTCAGCTATCAAGTTGCCAATAGCTCTATCTGGGGTAAGACCTCAGTGTATCTCAGTGTACCATGACACAAGACAGAATCTGAAGTGCTGTGTATATCAAGAATAGGCACATATGTCAGGCAGTGGGGTCATAAGAGTCTTGTGATAGGGTGTCGCCTCTGTCTCAATGGCAGAGAGACCTCGACCCTATGGCCAATAATGGTGTGGCCCAGTGCCTGAACAGCTGATAGTAGAGATTCTGGGGTAAAGTGTGTCCCCGTCCGTGGACCGGGGAAAACACAGTCACCACTGATGCCTCTCTGACCGTCTGAATGCAGGATCTCAGGTGCTATGTAAGTCACCTGGAGTAGGTATCTCATAAGCTGGAGTGTCCAAAATGGGGTGTCACCTCTGTACGAATGTCAGAGAGACCTCAACCCCAAAATACTAGTGACACGACAAGTAAATAAGTAAACCAGCTCAGGGTACGAATTCTAGGGTGGAGTGTGGAGACACAACCACTACTAGTGGCATTCAGGCGGAGAGTGGCAAAGAGAGTTGGATATCCCACGGTGGGGTATATCCAGAGGTACAGGTATGCGTTGGAGCCCTTATAAGGGCTTCCAAGGTTACACACTGTGGCACACAAATCAAAATGCAATAGTAAAGAAAATAATAAACAGCACAGCTGCCTGCGCACCGCTAGCCAGCAGTTGTGCTGTTTATTATTTTCTTTACTATTGCATTTTGATTTGTGTACCACAGTGTGTAACCTTGGAAGCCCTTATAAGGGCTCCAACGCATACCTGTACCTCAGGATATACCCCACCGTGGGATATCCAACTCTCTTTGCCACTCTCCGCCTGAATGCCACTAGTAGTGGTTGTGTCTCCACACTCCACCCTAGAATTCGTACCCTGAGCTGGTTTACTTATTTACTTGTCGTGTCACTAGTATTTTGGGGTTGAGGTCTCTCTGACATTCGTACAGAGGTGACACCCCATTTTTGGACACTCCAGCTTATGAGATACCTACTCCAGGTGACTTACATAGCACCTGAGATCCTGCATTCAGACGGTCAGAGAGGCATCAGTGGTGACTGTGTTTTCCCCGGTCCACGGACGGGGACACACTTTACCCCAGAATCTCTACTATCAGCTGTTCAGGCACTGGGCCACACCATTATTGGCCATAGGGTCGAGGTCTCTCTGCCATTGAGACAGAGGCGACACCCTATCACAAGACTCTTATGACCCCACTGCCTGACATATGTGCCTATTCTTGATATACACAGCACTTTAGATTCTGTCTTGTGTCATGGTACACTGAGATACACTGAGGTCTTACCCCAGATAGAGCTATTGGCAACTTGATAGCTGAGCTCCCCTGGGTACCCCAGCTATTCGTCTAGCAGGTAGAGATCTCAGATCCACTGCACGAACCGGGGCATCTACACACTGACCAGTCTTTATACATCATAATAAACTTACAGCCACGTCTGCCTGCCACCTTAGTTTTAATATAAATGTGTTACCCCACCCAGTCATGTTATATGTTTTTTAACTATTTTTCGCAGCTTTTTATATAAAGTGAAATAAAAGTTATTTTTTATATACTTACCTTATCTTTACGGTGCACCCACACAAGGACACTCTTTCTCTTCTTTACCCTTATGCATTCAATTAAAGTGTCCAGAGGTAGCACACCCCTACCTGGATTGGTATTATCCATTTACATTTTTACAGGGGTTCCACTATATACAGTCTTGTGCGTATGACCATCAACCACCCTTTCTTCTTATATAGCGCAGCAGATACCGTTACAGTGTATTATATAGCGCAGCAGATTCCGTTACAGTGTATTATATAGCGCAGCAGATTCCGTTACAGTTTCTTATATAGCGCAGCAGATTCCGTTACAGTGTCTTATATAGCGCAGCAGATTCCGTTACAGTTTCTTATATAGTGCAGCAGATTCCGTTACAGTGTCTTATATAGCGCAGCAGATTCCGTTACAGTTTCTTATATAGCGCAGCAAATTCCGTTACAGTTTCTTATATAGCGCAGCAGATTCCATTACAGTTTCTTATATAGCGCAGCAGATACCGTTACAGTGTATTATATAGCGCAGCAGATTCCGTTACAGTTTCTTATATAGCGCAGCAGATTCCATTACAGTTTCTTATATAGCGCAGCAGATTCCGTTACAGTGTATTATATAGCGCAGCAGATTCCGTTACAGTTTCTTATATAGCGCAGCAGATTCCGTTACAGTGTCTTATATAGCGCAGCAGATTCCGTTATAGTTTCTTATATAGCGCAGCAGATTCCGTTACAGTTTATTATATAGTGCAGCAGATTCCGTTACAGTGTCTTATATAGCGCAGCAGATTCCGTTACAGTTTCTTATATAGCGCAGCAGATTGCGTTACAGTGTCTTATATAGCGCAGCAGATTCCGTTACAGTTTCTTATATAGCGCAGCAGATTCCATTACAGTGTCTTATATAGCGCAGCAGATTCCGTTACAGTGTCTTATATAGCGCAGCAGATTCTGTTACAGCGTCATATATAGCGCGGCAGATTCCGTTACAGTGTCTTATATAGCGCAGCAGATTCCGTTACAGTTTCTTATATAGCGCAGCAGATTCCGTTACAGTGTATTATATAGTGCAGCAGATTCCGTTACAGTGTCTTATATAGCGCAGCAGATTCCATTACAGTGTCTTATATAGCGCAGCAGATTCCGTTACAGTTTCTTATATAGTGCAGCAGATTCCGTTACAGTGTCCTATATAGCGCAGCAGATTCCGTTACAGGGTCTTATATAGCGCAGCAGATTCCGTTACAGTGTCTTATATAGCGCAGCAGATTCCGTTACAGTGTCTTATATAGCGCAGCAGATTCCATTACAGCGTCTTATATAGCGCAGCATATTCCGTTACAGTGTCTTATATAGTGCAGCAGATTCCGTTACAGTGTCTTATATAGCGCGGCAGATTACGTTACAGTTTCTTATATAGCGCAGCAGATTACGTTACAGTTTCTTATATAGCGCAGCAGATTCCATTGCGCTTTACAACTGTAGACAGTGATAAAACAAACTGGGTAACAACAGACAGACTTGGAGGTTAGAGGGCCCTGCTGCAAGCTTACAATCTATAGGGATATAGGAGGGAAACACAAGGACAGGCACCAGTAATAGCATAGCAGTCCCACCAAGTTACAAGTCCAGAAGGGAAGCTATATAATACATAAGTGCCTCAGAGGGTTATGCGTATGGTACTTAACTATGATAGGCTTGCCTGAAGAGGTGAGTTTTCATCGGACACTTGAAAGTTTGGAGGCTAGTGGAGAGTTATTGTGCATGGAAGGGCATTCCATAGGATGGGAGCAGCCCAATGAAAGTCCTGTAATAGTGAATGGGAGCTAGCGATCCGTGCAGAAGAGAGACACAGATCTTGTGCAGAGCGGAGTGGTCGAGATGGGAGATATTTTGTGATAAGTAAAGAGATATAAGCTGGTGCAGTATGGTTAATAGCTTTATATGCGAGTAGAAGTGTTTTATATTGAATGCGGTAATATACAGGCAACCAATGGAGGTATTGACAGAGCGGATCAGCAGACAATGAGCATCTTGCAAGAAAGATCAGCCTCGCAGCAGCATTTAGAATGGATTGCAGTGGTGAGAGTCTGTTCTTGGGAAGACCAGTTAGGAGACTATTGCAATAATCAGTGCGGGATATAATGAGTGCACGGATAAGAGATTTAGTAGTGTCTTGTGTGAGATAGGGTTGTATTTTTCAGTTATGTTTTTTAGAAGCATGTAACATGATTTGGAGACATATTGAATGTGGGGAAGAAAGGACAGTTCAGAGTCGAGGATCACCCCTACGCAACAAACTTGTGGGGTAGGGTAGATTGTCAAGTTGTCAACAGCGATGGAGATATCAGGAAGGTAACTGTTCTTAGTTGGCGGGAATATAAGTAATTCCGTTTTGGAAATATTAAGTTTGAGTTGGCAGCAATAAAAGTAATTCCGTTTTGGAAATATTGAATTTATAGTGGTTATTGTTGTGTAGTGGTGTGTACATATGTGTTTCCCAAGCTACTATTTTGAAGGTTTATCTTTAAGAAGTCTTCTCTGCTCATTGGCCAGTGCCGGCTCTATCATTCAGCAGCAAGGTCACCAGGATGTGTGTGTGTGTGGGGAGGCACCAATGAGTATGCCCATCACAAAATAAAGGATGGCTAAGAGGAGGACATTCACATTGCATTTAATCCGTGGGAAGTAGGTTGAAGTTTTGCCTACAGTGCAGAGAAGCCCTATACCAGTCCTGACTGTATATGTATATATCTATATATATCTAAGATATATAAGATATATATATATATATATATATATATATATATATATATATATAGATATACTGTATATATCTATATATATATATATATATATCTATATATAGCTATATATATATATACACACACACACACACACACACACTTATAAACCAGTTACTGCCTTGTTTCCCACATACTGTATTCACAGCACAGCCTTTAAGCCATCTGGCATCAGCAGTTTGACAATAGACAAGTTGTTTCATGTATCTGTAACAATTCCTCCTTTAGTTAGACACTGTATCGTCTAAGAAAGTCTATTTAAAGAACAGGAAGTTGTGTAAATTCTTGGACTGCTGCGTGTTTTTATTTTTTAACATTAAAGTTAAAATGCTGTAGAATGCTGTTACTGCAAAACCTGTTCCTCTCTCAACAATCACCTCAGTGTAGTGTCCTCTAGTCCGGGACAAGTTATGACTTGCAGCACAGCCCTTTATTTATAATATTGGACTTTGGAATTACTTGCTAGATCTAATTCATCATACAGAATTCTTTTTCTTAATACAGGTAATTGCCTTCCAGGTCTTATCTCTGAATTGAATAAAGTTAAATGTCAGCCAGGTAACAGTCCATGACTTCTAACAGGAAGTATCAGGGAAAATAGTATTACATAAACTTGGGCTTTGTGGTATCAACTGAAAAACATTTTGTTTGTTTTCTGCTCTTGCCTCGAGACAAATGCAATATGAAATGGTTTCTCCCGCTGCCAATTTCAGAGAATAAGGGCAATATGGCTGCTTGGGAATTTCCAGATCGGTTTGCTTCGTAAATGATTGCTTCTTTAATAATATGGACAGACTCACAATAATTCCAGAAAATCCTGAACCGGAAAACAGTCAATTTACCGACAACCATTAGCAGACAGCCAAAATGCCATCACATTTAAAATGCTGGCATTTATTATGCCGACATTGTCAATGCCGACATGGTCAAAATCTTGACATTTAAAGCGATATGAGTTGTTCGTTATTTCTTTATTTGAAACCGATTTGTTCTTATACTGTGCCTCACACACTTTCTTAACTCTCACACCCTAATAGACCCACTTCAGTCAGGCTTTCGTTCCCAACACTCCACTGAGACAGCACTGACTAAAGTGGTGAATGATCTGGTAACTGCCAAGTCTAAAGGCCATTACTCACTACTTATTCTTGTAGATGTTTCTGCTGCGTTTGATACTGTTGATGACATGCTTCTCATACAAACACTACACTCCCTATGTCTTAATGATACAGCCCTTTCCTGGTTCTCATCTTACCTATCTGATTGCTCTTTCAGTGTTCGCTTCTGTGACTCTACCTCCTCTTCACTTCCTCTGTCAGTTGCAGTTCTGCAAGGCTCATTTTTAGGTCCTCTGCTTTTCTCAATCTATACTTCATCTCTTGGAAAAATAATCAGCTCTTTCAGATTTCAGTATCACTTGTATGTGGACAATACTCAAAGTTATCTATCAACCCCAGAGTTGTCCCCAGTGGTCTTGGGCCGAGTCTCTGGATGTATCTCTGCCATCTCATCTTGGATGCCTTCTTACCACCTCAAACTCAAACTATTTCCAAAACTGAATTACTTATATTCCAATCGGCCAAAAACAGTTACCATCCTGATATCTCTATAACTGTTGACAACTCGACAATCTACCCTACACCACAAGCTTGTTGCCTAGGGGTCATCCTCAACTCTGAACTGTCCTTTGTTCCCCACATTCAATCTCCAAATCATGTTACATGCATCTAAAAAACATATCCAAAATACGACCCTATCTCACACAAGACACTACTAAATCTCTTATTCATGCACTCATTATATCCTGCATAGATTACTGCAATAGTCTCCTAACTGGTCTTCCCAAGAACAGACTCTCACCACTGCAATCCATTTTAAATGCTGCTGCGAGGCTGATCTTCCTTGCAAGGTGCTCATAGTCTGCTGATCCGCTCTGCCAGTCCCTCCATTGGTTGCCTGTATCTTACCGTATTCAATATAAAACACTTCTACTCACATATAAAGCTATTAACCATACTGCACCACAATATATCTTTTTACTTATCACAAAATATCTCCCATCTCGACCACTCCGTTCTGCACAAGATCTGCGTCTCTCTTCTGCACGGATCACTAGCTCCCATTCACTATTACAGGACTTTCATTGGGCTGCTCCTATCCTATATAAAATGCCCTTCCACGCTCAATAAGATGCTCCACTAGCCTCCAAACTTTCAAGCGTTCCCTGAAAACTCACCTCTTCAGGCAGGGCCTATCATATATAAGTACCATACGCATAACCCTCTGAGGCACTTATGTATTATATAACTTTTCTTCTGGACTTGCAACTTGGTGAAACTGCTATGCTATTACTGGTGTCTGTCCTTGTGTTTCCCTCCTATGTCCCTATAGATTGTAAGCTTGCAGCAGGGCCCTGACTGTTGTTTCCCAGTTTTTTTTATCACTGTTTACAATTGTAAAGCGCAACGGAATCTATTGCGCTATATAAGAAACTATGGTACTTGTGTATTATCACGGCGCCCATCGCATCGCATACCATAAGGCATACGATGGTATGCTATGCGATATCGCGCGATGTTGTACAATGGCATACAATTTTAAAATTGTATGACATTGTATATGGCATACAATGCCATACAATGCGATGGGATGCGATTAAAAATTATATAAGCACCCTAATGGGTGCTTACAATGTTAAATGCACCGCTTCGGGCTCGATGGCTCACTGCGCTCGCCACACTATATAAAATCAACTCCACACTGACGTGGATAGTGGGGGTATGAAAAGGTCGTAGGACTGACGTGGATAGTGGGTGTATGAAAAGGTTGTAGGACGCGTACCGCCGCCCCTCGCGGGCTCGCTGCGCTCGCCACACTTCGGGTTGACGTTTATAGTGGGGGGTGGCGTGGGGGTGCAGTTGACATTGTAAGTACCCATTACGGTGCTTAAAACCACCAATTAGGGTGCTTGTACAATTTTTAATCGAATAAGGGTGTAAAATCACGTCGCATTGCATCGCATGCCATCGGGTGTATGGCATGCGATGCGATAAAAATATTGCACGACCAACATCGGGGGCGCCGTGATAATACACAAGTACCGAAACTATAAATAAATAAAACTGTGCCCGACTTATGTCAACATGGTCACCCAAAAAAAAACATGTTGACTTTTTGACATGTCAACATTTTAAATGTCAACATGTTGAACGTGTAGGTATTTTGGCCATGTGTCTCAAGCTAACATTAAAAATATGGTTAACAATATCGGCGGTACTCCTGGGCAAATGATATAGGGCATACACATACCGTTAAACATGCAGTCGTTGATTATATAGGCCGATTTGACTGTATGTTCAGACAACAGGGGAGCGTGCATCGCTAATGATATAGTGCATACACACAAGACGATATACACAGTTATAACATTGACGATATCTTTATCGCACATATCATTTCAAATCCCAGTGTTTACACACCTTTGTTGTGTTAACCATGTGCTCCGTAGTGTGTAAATGAAGGACGGTGGAGGAGAAATCATTACCATCCCATGTAAGCGTGCATTATTGACGATATTAAGCGCACACACTAAGCAATATTATAAACAACATCGCTCAGAGGGTTCAAAATGAGCGATATCGTTCAAAATATCGCTTAGTATGTATAGGGCTTCAGTGGCAAACGCAGGATTTTTAGAGGGGGGGTTTCCAAATGTAATCCAAAATCTCGCACTCTGCAGCACATTGGAGTAAGTACATGAATCTGGGGGAGCGGTATCAGCCCTGAATATTGGTCTTTTTATACACTGGATACTGTATGGAATACAGAATTAACATTCAACATTACAGATGGGCTGTTTCGAACATTTAAATAAAATAAGTGGTCAGGAAAAGGTTAAACATATCATAATAAATACACAAACATAAAATAACCAGTACGGCACTTTCTAAACTCACAATCTCCCACTTCATGGTAAGGCTCCTGTCTCTTCCATCTACCAGCTACTCTCTGGTCCATTGCAATGTTTGAGATACTGTACACACATACAGTAAATGTGGTAGAAGAAGCTGGTACACTGGGCATGTGCAGCAGCTCTGCTCTGTCCCTTACACTGCATGATGTGGTGGCAGCTCTATTGATCATATTATATACCAGTGCTATTGTTGTCATAATTTAAGGCACTTGTCAAGAGGAGGGGAGTTTCCGGGCAACCAGAAAACCCACCTGAGTTTGCCTATGGGCTTTAAGCTCGTGCATGGAGTTTGTAAAAAAAAAAAAAAAGTCAAATTTATAAGAGAACGATTATCCTTCAGTATTGCCGACAAAGGCCCTTATTCTGGTTGGTGCGGATATATCCGCGTGCGTTCGGGCCGCCGATGTTTTGTGTCTGCGCATGTGCAGAGGCGTCTCTGCGCATGTGCGAGCGGGGCGTACGGCCAAATCCCACATGATATGTGAACACTCCGAACAGGGGGTGGAGAGGGGCGTGAAGGGCTATTTGTGCTCATTACCATATGCATACGCCCCGCGTTTCATGGGCGTTCCCATGCAAACGCTGGGCATACGTATGGTAATGCGGCCGTGACGCACGTGTAGGGGGCGGACATATGACATCGCCGGATGTCAGCTGCCCGCCCAGATCCCTGCTTTTGCACGGAAAAATGTCCGTGTGGTCTGAGGTTGCGGGAGCTGGTGGAGCACTCGGTCCTGCATTCGATGGTCTGCGACCATCGAATGATGGGGGAGGTTCCCTTAGATGGAGGAGGCGTATTCCGTGTAAAATACACGTGCGGTCCGTTCGGCCAGCTTCTTACCGCGTACGGACGGAGTTGGCGATCCGTATGGAAGGCGGGGTTTCGCACGCACGGTCCTGGCCGCATAATCGGATCCGGCCGCACCGACCAGAATAAGGCCCAAAGTGACTCCGCATGTGGTCCGGAGGCACAGAACTCCGTTAGCGGTATTGATCGCGTAATTGCCATAGCCCAACTCTCTGCAGGAAATACAGGTTTAAAATGTAATTATTTTGGAAGCATGTCCATTAACAGCAACCAGGGTTAACACCTTAGTGCAAATTTTACTGCACTTAACAGTTAACGCAAGAATGAGGGACAGAAGTAAATATGGAATGAATGTGTAACGATGTACTGATGCTTCATTAGCATTTCATTTGCATCTCATTATCGCTGCAGTCTAAACCATCAATGTTAGTGAAATATTTGCATCTTTAATGTTCTAGAAAGTTATATAAAGTGGTCAGAATGTTGCACAGAAAATAAAAGTCCAGAAAAATCAGTTAACCATTTATCCCCCAGCCCCCTCCCTGGACTATTAATGTGTATTGTTGAAGCATGAAAGACAGGGGAGGGCAATCAAATGGAATCCATAAGCCCATAGACTTTAAGTATTTAAAGTTTGTTTGGGCATTTAAACAAACGAAACTGCTTCCCGGCCTCCCCAGAATAATATACCGAATAGCTGTTTGCATAGGGCGTATTAAGACAATAATCATTGTACAAATTCAATTATATTATCAGCAGGAAATAAATACATTATTTAGCCCTCACCTTCGTGCTGTTTTAGCAAGTCAGTTTTTGTAATGAATACTTCCTCTCGTCCCAGTTTCTGTACATCTATACCTAGCAGGACACTAATTACATTCAACTAATTACATTCAAAGACAAATTGGAAGCAAAATCAATTTTAGACAACAGAACACGTCCGGTAAGATGTCCCGTACTGAACAGTTTATAATCCATACTCCATACATACTGTACTGTGTGTGCTGGATAATCTCAGGGCACTTTTTATAGTAAAAGTATCCTTTCATGGAACACCTGACTGTATGTACACAGTAAACAAGCCACTCCTACTACTTAACACTCACGATTATTTGGATTGAAGGTGTTTCACAGTGGAATTTGATTTTACCATGGCATGTTCAAACACGTTGTATAACCCAACAGCCACTTAGGTAGATGTTTTAAAATACACTATGACCCTATGTGATGCAACAAGCTGCATTCTATAGTGTATACTGTATGTTACCTAGGAGACTAACAAGCTAAACCAGCAAGCAATGGTTTTATTGCTGTGATCCATATTATTTAGCTATTTAATGAAAAGACCTTTATTTTATAACTATCAAGTCCAACTTTTATATTATAACTGTAATAACTATAATAGCTATTTAATTAAACAACTTTTATTTTATAACTGTATCAAGTCCAACTCTATTATAGTATTGCTAAGTTTTATACATTTTGCACTTATATTACATGTAATCAAAAGGCAATCAGGAAAATTAGGATTTGCAGTAGCTCATACTGAATAGGATTATATGGATTATTTATCATTATAATAAATGTCAGACTGCGGCGTGAACTAACAATCGGGGTATTGCAGTGGTAAGGGGCCATGTTTAGGGCTGTGACCAGTCTCAAAAGGGGGCATGGCCAGTCACCAATTTAAATATACATATATAAAATACTGCTAGTGCATGCATGATAATGTACCAGATTAATATCAGCATTGCACTGTAGAAAATACACCACCTGAGCAGTGTAAAGCATACTTGCCTACCCTCCCGGAATGGCCGGGAGGCTCACGAATATCGAGTACCCATCCTGCCCCCCCCTTTCCCCCAGGAAGGTAAGCAAGTCTTCTGCTTTCCCTCACCCCCTTCCCCGCTACACCAAGTACGGGATTTTGCGGGTCTGCGCAAAGGGGAGCATCTAAATAACGTGAATCGTGTCAATTCACATAATTTTAGCCCCTCCCCCAACCCACGGACCCGCAAATTTCCACGTTCGAGTGGCATGGGGGTGGGGCTCGCTGGCATCAGCAGACCATTTTTTTGGGTGCTAGAGGAGGCTGCGGCCTCCTCTAGCATCCAAAAAACCTGTCTGCTATAAGGGGGCAGACATTTTGTGTAGGAGATTTTTTTTACAATAGCAGGAGCCGAGCCGAGCGAGCAGGAGCACCGGGACCGCAGAGTAGATATGCGTGTCCCGGTTACAGGCAGGGATGCGTCGGCAAGCGGCAGCAGGGAAGGCAGGTGGGGGTTAACTTTTCTCTGGGTGGGGGCAGCAGTGGAACAGGCAGGCAGGAGCGTAACGATAGCCCCGCAGACCCCCGGCGCCCACACTTTACTCAGCTGCGGGGCTATTGTTACGCCACTGATCAGTATATAGGATACAGAAAAAAGTGAAAAGGAAAATAAGATGGACAAATATCTTATATATATTGCGTAAATATGACTATTCATGTAGAACGTTATTATAAAAATGTATTTCTCTCTGCATATGTCTGTGATCCAGACTGCAAAAATACCGCTGGTGACTGATTAATACCCACACTGACCCCATGTACATAGAAAATATTTATTTCTGAATATGAAAATCTTGTACACTTCTCTTTTCTGTCTCTTGAAACCCAGTTACCCAGACATGTTTTGCATCACTGGTTTCCTTTTGAAAAAAATCAGCTATGCACCTGGAAGCCAGGAGGATGAGCAAAATAATGTTCTGTTTATGTGGGCAGTGAGCCGTGGAGGGAGAAAGAGAGCGGCTAATGGCTTCATCTGGCCGCTAGACTTGTTGAATGCATACATCCTTGATAAGGAAACAGATACTCTGGATCTGTGCTTTCATTTCAAAGAAATACCCAAATGTAAAACCAAGGTCAGAAAGAAATAATAATAATTGTAAATGTTCAGGACAAAAAGTGCATTAGTGCCAAAAGACTAAGGCCCTTATTCTAGTTCACTCCGAACGCAACGCACCTCGGACCGTCAATTGTAATCAATTATAGATTTGGGTAACACAGTTATGTCCATTGAGTGCAGTATAAATGTGGGCCAGATACCAACATTAAAGTAAATGTGTTTTCAGCATATAGATAACACAATACTCCACGACGCGCTTAACAATATCAAACAGAAGAACTTTCTTTTAACAATATATACTGAGGCTGCTATACCACAATGTTACCCGAGGGCCGGGAAACTTACATACAACAAACTTCAAAGTTTGATTGACCATCTGGCCGTACAACAGAATCCCTGATCCCGGATTCTGTTGTACGGCCAGACGGTCAATCAAACTTTGAAGATTTTAATAAATTGTTATCTTGGAGAAAAGACGTATGGACTATCAATTGAGTAAAGGGCGCTGAACCACATTTGGGAAGTGTGTTTGCAGCATATATTCAACTATTTTGTATTTCCTCATTTAGCCAGCAATGACTTAGTGGTTCCAAATGAACCTGTGGAAAGTGTTTAATTAATCACTAATGACCAGAGGACTGGATTGTATTGTGCTCAGCTGCAAGTATTTAAGGTGCGGGCGTACTAATTAGGCTATCCGAATGCCTGGCGCATGAACCATTGCCTTCCGAGAAGTGAAAGCTGCTTGTTTTCACTGAAGATATCTGCCGTGTTGGGTCGCTTGCGCTCTGTGTCTGGTCCGAATGCACACCTACCACTGGTCGTACACTCCCATGTCTACGCCCACATTAACGCCCAGTTTCGCCGACATTGAAACCACGCCCTTATACACGCCCACATGACGCCCATATTACTCCCATATTTCCAGAGAGTGTTCGGTGGACATTTTTAGACTGTATTGTTGAGAACAAGTGCGGGGACACAGCGTTGCACATGCGCACGCGCAGTTAGCTAAAAGTCTCCGTCCGAAAGAATTTGTAACGGACCGCCTCAACCAGAATAAGGCCCTAAATGTTACAGATTCAAATTCAGCTGAAATCAAATAGCAAAGGTGACATACAGTATATAGAACTGGTTTGACAAGGTGTGCAGCAATGGTCTATATATACACTACCAGCATGGTGCATGTACTTGCGATAAAATATTACTGCATACTGACATCACAACTGTATGGTGACCTGAAGTGTAGAGTAGTCTACCTGCAATCCTCACATGACTCTGCGGAGCAGCAGAAGTGTGTCTTTACTCACTGCACTGGACATAATCTGGACAGACAAGGCAATGAAATACCAGGGTGGCTTCCTGTAATTTAGATACTCTGTTTATCATTCACAGTTAGAACAGATCAGATGACACTCCACGGGTTTAGACACATAACGAGCCGGATAGGGTGACATCAACGTTTCATGGCTACCAACGCCATTTCTTTAGGATGTTGGCTGCAAGGGAGAGAAAAGTGCATGTGCAGAAAGGAAAGTTCCTTTCTGCACATGCACTTTTCACTCCTTGCAGGAGCGGGAGGCAGGCCCTGAGCAACTTCGCCCTCATGGTGAGGCTGCTGGAGGAGTGAGGTGCCAAATCTGCTAGGTGGGAAAGAGGTTAGCGCATATTTCCAGTAGCTGGGGGGAAGAGGGTGGTGCACATCTCCAGCATCTGTGGGGAAGAAGGCTGAGCACATCTCCATCGTGTGGGGGGAAAAGGGTGGTGCACATCTCCAGCATGTGGGAGAAAGAGGGTGGTGCACTTCTCCAGTGTCTGTGGGGAAGAGGGCGGTGCATATCTCCATCATGTGGGAGAAAGAGGGTGGCGCACATCTCCAGTGTCTGTGAGGAAGAGGGCGGTGCATATCTCCAGCGTGTGAGGGAAAGAGGGTGGCGCACATCTTCAGCATCTGTGGGGAAGAAGGCTGAGCACATCTCCATCGTGTGGGGGGAAAAGGGTGGTGCACATCTCCAGCATGTGGGAGAAAGAGGGTGGTGCACTTCTCCAGTGTCTGTGGGGAAGAGGGCGGTGCATATCTCCATCATGTGGGAGAAAGAGGGTGGCGCACATCTCCAGTGTCTGTGGGGAAGAGGGCGGTGCATATCTCCAGCATGTGAGGGAAAGAGGGTGGCGCACATCTTCAGCATCTGTGGGGAAGAGGGCAGCGCACATCTCCAGCATATGTGGGGAAGAGGGCGGTGCATATCTCCAGCATATGTGGGGAAGAGGGCGGTGCATATCTCCAGCATGTGGGGGGAAAGAGGGTGGCGCACATCTTCAGCATCTGTGAGGAAGAGGGCAACTCGCATCTCCGGCCTCTGGGGGAGGGGGGAGGGAGAGGATGATGCACATCTCCAGCATCTTGGGGGAAGGAGATAGTACTAGGAACAGGGGGTTTTGGCTTGCACTTACTTAGATCGCTACCATGATTAGAACCAACTTTTATACAATTAGAGATATAGATAAAAAGCATGTACTAGTTGGTGGTGCTCCCCTGAGTTATGGGTAACCATACATTTGGGGAAGAGAAAAGATAACTCTTTTTTTGGGGGCACTAACTTGAATTATTATAATTTTACTTTCGTAACATATGAGGGATAATCCAAAACCTCATACAGTGAGAATTATGGGAGTAAATGGGCTATTTAAAGGGAATTTGAGCAGTTGGGGAGAGAAAGAGAAAGAGAAAAGGGAAAATAATATAATTTTTAGTTAATTTATAATATAAGTGGGATGGATTGGGTGTGTAATGTCCACAAGACTATGATGTTAAGGGTCAACACACATATTTAAAATTGGTGAATGTTTCAGCTTATTTTAGTCAAATTGTCCATTCATGGGGTTCCTTGGAATTCCCTGGACAGTTGATCTATTAGGCTGATTTTTTTGGTTTTTTAATGCTCTGTGACTGTGCAATACTCTTATTGCTTACTGGGATATTGTCCCATTTAGCAAAAAACTTGTGAAAGTGAAAATATATAACATACTATGTGATATTAAAATGGCGATGATGTTCTTGTTCGGTGGCGACGGCAGTGGCGTAACTTGTGTAAGGCAGCCCCCGCCACTGCTTGGAGGAGCGGGGGCTGCCTGGGCGCCGGCTCGGGCACGGAGAGGCCAGACAGAGGAGCCGGGAAGAAGCTGAGCAGTACTGTCAGGAGGGGGCCTGCAGCTGCTCGTGAATATACACAGCCGGCCACTGCTGCCGCGCTGTACATTGTTAGAGGAAGTCCGTGCAGCTTGAGGAGCAGGGGAGCTGTCAGTCAGGGCTTCCCTGATGCTGGCTCCGCCCACCACACTCATGGGCTCCGTGCAGCAGGCCCCAGCCCTGCTCTCCCTGCTCCTGTGACCGGCATTCTTATGGGCTCCGTGCGTGCATTAGGGTACAGTCCTGACTCCTGCTCTCCCTGCACACTCCTGTAACATGCTGATGCTGGCCTCACACACTCACCACAGTGCCAGCTCCCTGCACCTCCAAGGAATGGGCAAGCCAGGTGAGTGCTGTATAGTGGGGGAGTGAGGGGCTGTGTTTTATCTACTGTAATGTGGCACTTTTATTATTGTGGTGCTGTGTGTGTACTGGGGGAGTGGGGTCTGTAATATGATGGGGATTTAGTGTGTGTGGGGGCTGTTTATAATGTGGAATGGGCTGTGTATAATGTAATATAAGGGATCTGTGTATAGTTTAATATGGGGAGGGCTGTGTATAGTGTGACATGGTAAGGGCTGTGTATAGTGTAATATGGGGAGGGCTGTGTAAAATGTGATATGGGAAGGGCTGTGTATAGTGTAATATAGGGAGGGCTGTGTATAATGTGATATGGGAAGGGCTGTGTATAATGTAATATAGGGGGCTGTGTATAATGTAATATAGGGGGGCTGTGTATAATGTAACATAGGGGGGCTGTGTATAATGTGATATGGGGAAGGCTGCATTCATTGGGCCAGATTCAGACCTGTTGATCAGTATAGTCTCCGCCGCGCACCAGTGAAATCCCACCTTGCAAATCAATGTGCCCCCTGTGTGACTGGATTTGTAAGGCTGCACATCCGTTTGCACCCGCCCGGATATTTACAAATATCAGGGACAACCAGTGTTTTTATTGGACTCCCAAAAGCGTTCGTTGTCCACCCCCACATGCCCACTCAATGACAATTACCTTTCAAACGGCAGCCAACAAAAATAATGGCAGGATTTTATTGCAGCATGGCCTCGTGCATGTATACTGCATACCCTACACATATGCAGTTCAATGATAATCATCCGCTATGCAAATTTGCAGCCATGCAAGCAGGTCTGAATTAGGCCCATTAAAATATGGTGCTATGCGTAATATGGGAGAGGGGCGGCTGTATATAATGTGATATGGTACTTTGTGTACGGGGTGTAATATGGGATGGGTGTGTGTACTGGGTGCGGCATCTCTTTAGTGCAGGAACAGAGGTAGTGCAGGCAGATAGCCGTGGGTGCTCACCTGCTAGGAATGACGGAAACGGGGGTCGCAGTGCTAGGCCTCTCCCCATGGCCATACCCACCTGGCATGTAGCTCCGCCCTTCCTGGGGTCGGACGCGCCTTCGGTGCGGCAGGTTGAGGTATGCTATAGTTTTCACCTGCCATTGCAGAACACACCACTGAGTGTATGTACATGGGTGGAGCTAGACACAACCTTTGGAGCGGACCACGATATCCCCCTCTCAATGGGGCAGCGCATTTTACTAGCATCTGGAATCTCCCTGAAACTAGTTTTCAAAAGTAGGCAAGTATGAGAGAAAACAGTATCCCACCCAGACCCAGTATGCTACACTGACAGCGGGCAGTCTTTTTCTTCTGGGCCCCGCTGGAAGTTGTAGCGCTATGTGCCGGCAGGGCGGGAAGCGCTGCTGACATTGAAAAGACTGAGAATTCTCTCAGCCAATCAGCTTCCGGCCCGGCCAGTCTTTTCAAATTCAGTAGCGCTTCCTGCCCTGCCGGCACATAGCGCTAGAGTACAAGCTATCTGCCGCCGCCCAGATCATCCCCACTGCTGCACATAGGTGAGGAGGTGGGGGTCAAACAGTCTGCTGGGGGCAGTGTGCAGTGCGCTAGCAGCCAGTCCCGGGGGAGAGGATGTCCAGGTGGCCACGGTGCTGGGCGGAGGGGAGAGTGTTCTACAGGGGATGGGTTCTGCCAGTAAGCTCGCTGCGCTCTCCCTGCTATGCCTCCCCAGGGATGCTTCTCCGCCAATCACAGCGCTCCCAGCCACATACTGTATGTGGCAGACAGACAACAGTAATTAGAAGCAGGTTGGTAATTCACCTTTTTCTGCAGCCATTCATTTAAATTAAGTCCCACCAGGGTGGTCAGTGTGGACCAAGGGGGGCACATATAGGCATGTGGTGGGAAGGTACAATGGGGGGGGGACAGCGAGGCATGTAGTGGGAAGGTACCAGGTGGGACACAGCGAAGCATGTGTTGGGAAGGTACCAGGGGGGACAAAGAGAGGCCTGTGGTGGGAAGGGACCAGGAGGGACAAAGAGAGGCATGTGGTGAGAACGGAACAGGAAGGACACATGTGCATATAGTGGAAATGGACCAGGGGACACACAGAGAGGCATGTGGGGGAAAGGGACATGGGGAGAGACAGAGAGGTAATGTGTATGGGGCATTATGGGGGGGGGGGGGGGGGCGCCTAAAAATATTTTGGCTTGGGGGAGCATCATTTATAGTTACGCCACTGGGCGACGGCCACTATGACAGGAGACCCATTAAATTAGCGCCCATGCGCTTAGTTATGCAGAGTGCAAGTTAGTCTAAGATGTCAATATTAGTCTGAGATGTCAGTCTGAGATATCAATAATAGGAAAATTAGAAGTGCACCCCTAGGGTCCCAACTGTCCCGTGTTTGCCCGTGTGCCCAATCGGGCAGTGAACGGGTTAAACAGTACACAGGTTAAGGGGCCACTAATTGGGGGCAGCAGAAGAAAGAAAACTGGGATCTGCTTTTGGGGCTCAGCTCTTGGATCACCCCTGATGGAATACCAGCGCAGGGGGTCACTCTCTGGCTGGCCGCAATGAGAGTCCCTTAGCGAGAGTAGTAAAATATTGATAACAGCACAAATAGATATAGCAGGTTTAGTCAGCTCTGTAGGTATTGTAACCAAATTGTAAATAGTTTGTCTTATACATTCCACAAGGTACCTATACTAATTGCACAATTGCAATGGTTTTCTGGACCTTTGAACGCACAGATGCCTGGGAATGATAATTATAATAATGGCTGCAAGAAAAGAACCTGCTGATAATGCTCTCTCACAAAAAGAAAAGAAATACCTTCAAGGAAATTTTTGTACACTTTTATGATCACAATAGTATGGATTTTGTGATCATTATATCCCTTAATGGTTACTCAGACACTAATATTCAATTAATATTCAATTACTCATACATCGGAATACAGGTGCTCGATATACACTATCCAATTTGGACTCATTCAATCTATAGTTTTATAGATGGTCTGTATAGCTTTAGGTGCCTCTCACTATATTCCTTAATAGTCCCTTAGACAGAAAATTCAGTCAATCATATATAGAACTTCCGACACTTAGGGCGAAATGTAATAGGGTGTGATTTTTGGACATGTGCGATTTTGGGTCAAAAACGGCCGAAATCGCACATTTTCCGAAAATCGCACATTTAATAGGTTGAAAATCGCGGTAAAAAAATCGCACTTTTTACCGCGAAATCGCACTTTTAGAAGTGCGATTTTTAGTCACATTTCAATTCGCATCCAGATGTTTTCCCATTATAAAGTATACAATTCGCAAATGTAATAGGGTGTGATTTTTGGTAAATGTTACCAAAAATCGCAAAAAAAATAGACCAGGTTCTGACAGGCGAATTTGACAGAACCATGCACAGATCATTGAGATCTGTGCATAGTCCTGTTAATAAAAATGTGTAAAAGTGTTTTTATAAAAAAAAACGGCGTAGGGTCCACCCTCCTAAGCATAACCAGCCCCGGGCTCATTGAGCCGGACCTGGTTCCAAAAATACGGGGGGACAAAAAGCATAGGGGTCCCCCGTATTTCTGAAACCAGCCCCGGACTCTTGGACCGGTCCTGGTTCCCAAAATACGGGGGACAAAAAATCTGGGGGTCCCCCGTATTTTGAAACCAGCACCGGGCTCCAACAGCACTCGGTGTCATGCCACAGCCGGGGGACACTTTTTATACAAGGTCCCCCGGCCAAAACATGAGCACCGTGGCTGGTCAGCCTTGGACGGGGTACCTGGAGGAGTGGGGACCCCCCCAATAAAGGGGTCCCCCCCCCAGGCTTCACCCGTCCAGGGCTGAAGCCCGGGGCTGTCACCGGCGTCCGTGGCCAGTGGACGCCGGCCTGATAGGGTTAAATCGATCATACATATCATTACATTGCTTTATACCGGAGAACTACAAGTGCCAGCAGACCTCCCCCGCATGCTGGGACTTGGAGAACCACAAGTCCCAGCATGCGGGGCATTAATGGGCCCGCTGGGACTTGTAGTCCACCTGTAAAAAGAATGTTTATAAAAAACACACACAGAGAGAAGTAAAAGTTTATTTCACACACACACCTCACTTTTACACCAGCGTTACTTACCATTCCTGGATCCAGCGCTGGTCTGGCTGCTTTACAGCCGGCTCCCCCCGCACTGACAGGCAGCAGGGAGAACCGGCTTTCTCCGTTGCCTCTAACAGCTTCTGTAGCGCTGTCCGAGTGCTACAGAGGCTGAGAGCGCGATTGGCTGAGCTATGCGTCTCCATGGAGACGCATAGCTCAGCCAATCAGGACTGAGCTATGCGTCTCCATGGAGACGTATTGGCCAATCGCGCTCTCAGCCTCTGTAGCGCTGGAACAGCGCTACAGAAGCTGTTAGAGGCAACGGAGAAAGCCGGTTCTCCCCGCTGCCTGTCAGTGCGGGGGGAGCCGGCTGTAAAGCAGCCAGACCAGCGCTGGATCCAGGAATGGTAAGTAACGCTGGTGTAAAAGTGAGGTGTGTGTGTGTAATAAACTTTTACTTCTCTCTGTGTGTGTTTTTTATAAACATTCTTTTTACAGGTGGACTACAAGTCCCAGCGGGCCCATTAATGCCCCGCATGCTGGGACTTGTGGTTCTCCAAGTCCCAGCATGCGGGGGAGGTCTGCTGGCACTTGTAGTTCTCCGGTATAAAGCAATGTAATGATATGTATGATCGATTTAACCCTATCAGGCCGGCGTCCACTGGCCACGGACGCCGGTGACAGCCCCGGGCTTCAGCCCTGGACGGGTGAAGCCTGGGGGGGGGGGACCCCTTTATTGGGGGGGTCCCCACTCCTCCAGGTACCCCGTCCAAGGCTGACCAGCCATGGTGCTCATGTTTTGGCCGGGGGACCTTGTATAAAAAGTGTCCCCCGGCTGTGGCATGACACCGTGGGCTGTTGGAGCCCGGTGCTGGTTTCAAAATACGGGGGACCCCCAGATTTTTTGTCCCCCGTATTTTTGGAACCAGGACCGGTCCAAGAGTCCGGGGCTGGTTTCAGAAATACGGGGGACCCCTATGCTTTTTGTCCCCCCATATTTTTGGAACCAGGTCCGGCTCAATGAGCCCGGGGCTGGTTATGCTTAGGAGGGGGGACCCCACGCCGTTTTTTTTTAAACTTTTTTTTTTTTGCACAAAATCGCATTTATGAAAATGCGCACATTTTCATGACTGAAAATGCGCACATTTTCATGACTAAAAATCGCCCGAAATCGCGGCAAATCGCATTTTTTGCCGCTAATTCGCATCTCATTACATATGCGAATTCGCGGCAAAAAACACGATTTTTAAAGGTGCGATTTCTGGCGAGTTTGGAACTCGTCCAAAAATCACACCCTATTACATTTCGCCCTTAGTATACACCATCCAATTTAAACTTATACAATCTGTAGATTTTTTAGGCAGTCTATATCACTTTAAGAGTCCTGTATTAACTTTTCATTGAATATGCACGCTACAAACACCAATACTCACACTTCTATAGTATATGAGGGATATGCACAGGTTTAGGTTTGACCAAGGTCCTTATACCCGGTCAGACAACGACATTTGTATATACAAGTATTTGGACATCACGTCCCAAACCACAGCATTTTTACTTATCCTTCTGATGTGAGTTCAGTCACTGCTTAAATAGCACCTGGGTCCTCTCTGTGGCCGTCCTTCCACCCTGCTGTACGCGCGTTTCGCCGAGTAGGCTTGTTCACCAGTGTATTGCTGTGTCTAAAATGTGTGCTTTATATACCTAATATATTAAGCGGCAATTGCCGTCAGCTGTTATAGTTCCAAGTAGTAAGCCCGTCCATGCAGGTGTTTCATTGGTGGTTGCTTGTGGATAATCACTCCCCCGTCCATCCCTGTCCCCTCATTGGTTACTAGGGGTCAAGCCCCTCTGCGTTTACGTCGAGGTGACGCGCGGCTCTCCCACACTGATGTGGGGAGTGATACTAATACAGCGATCGTCCTCCTGTGAGACTACATGTCCCACAGTGCTTTGCTCCTGCACATCCCGTGTCTTAGCAGGGCAAGTAGTACTAATTTCTCTGATACTCTCTATTCTAATTGATACGCTCCGAATGATGACCAAACTTTACACCTATTTTTTTAGTGGAATCATGCCATTTTACATACGCTGTGGGTATCTATATAAGACTACATTCCCCACAATCCTTCACTCGGATTGCTTTCCTCTGTTACGTATTTGCATCTCATGTTGTCATGGTGATGTTCGTCGGCATATTTAGGACTGTTTTCTGATATGCTTGTAATGAGTTGTGTCAGGAGGCATTTTCAAAGGTAAATAGCCACAGCGATTTATTATAATTTGTATAAATATAAGGTGTTAGTCTACTTTTAATGAATTGTATCAGGAGACATTATCGGAGGTAGTTAGCCACAGCGATTTGTTATGCTTTGTATGGATATAGGATATTGGTCTACTTTTATTTGGTGAGACAGGACTTGGCTGTGATACATATATGTAAGTTATTAGACATTATATCAAAAAAGATTGATTAATCAATAAATAATTAGCTGCATCAGTTAATAAAGATGTTCTTCTACTGTTGTTCAGTGAGACTGGATACTATGACTGGGAAGGGTTAATATACTGATGTTTTAATATTGTGGACAAATTTGGGGTCTGGCCGAGGAATAGAATCAATATGTCACTTCATATACTCATGAGGATATTATAAGGAGGGTGCTATGCTCTCATACCTGATATAGAAAGATAAAGTTTTGTATTATTTTACATAAGATAAGTGGTTAATTTACAGTGCTATTTAGTACTTATTAAGAAGTGCTGGTGCTCCTAATTATTGATTAATCTGTGATAGTGAACGATGAACTATTAGTTTATGGTGTTAAAATGTGTTATATTTAATTCTTTAAGTAATCCTGTGATGTTCGTATGCTTGTTACATTTGATCTCTTGAGTGAGCCAATTATTAGTGAAAAATGGTGTAAACCTAACTCGGTGTGACACTGCAAATTAAAACGTGAAAAAGTGAGAAATTAAATAGGGATATGAGTTGTCTGTGCCCATGAATACATAAGTATCTTCCTTTTGAACCTATGTTAATGATGTATTACTTTTCAAAAAATTCATATTTTATTTAATTTATTGATTCCTCAGATAAAGACCTGATAATTGATGTACTCATTTAATCCATCCGGCGTGAGTCCATCAAGTTTAAAAGTCCACTCACTTTCCCGTTGCATAAGTTTTTTCTGTATATCCCCGCCTCTAATCCCTAGGCTGACTTTTTCCAGTCCGCATATGCTTGCTTCTTGAAAGGAGCCTCCATGTTGCCTCAGGAAGTGGCGTGCCACTGACATAAATTTTTTGAATTTAGCCAAGTCTGCTGTCGCGTTTCTTACTGATCCTGCATGCTCTAATACCCTCTGCTTAAGTGGTCTTGTTGTCATGCCCACGTAATTCTTTTTGCAGGGGCAGGTTATACAGTAGACTACGCCTGTGGTGTTACAGTTGATATAGGTGTTAATCTTGATTTTGTTTCCATACCTGTCCTGTACTTCTTTGGTTTTCCGCATGTATTGACATGCTTTACAATTTCCACATGGGAAAGAACCAACCACCCTATCTGGGCGTTTAGTAGCTGTCTTAGTAAAGTGGCTATGGACGAGTTCGTCTTTTAGATTTTTCGAACGTCTCCAGCTCATGGCCGCCTTCGGATCCAGTATTTGAGAGAGATCTTCATCCAATAGGAGAACAGACCAATGCTTTTGGATTATCTGCTGAATATTCTTCCATTCCCTGCAGTAGTTTCCCACAAACCTGATCTTAGTCTCTTTTTCTCTTTTTTTATCGGGGAAAATCAATGTTTCTCTCCTCAATTGAGATGCTTCTCTCCTTGCCCGTTTGATCCTCCTCCTACTGTATCCTCGCTCCTTCAATCTCTCCCCCAGTTCTTCACTTTGTTGTTCAAACTGTTGTCTATCGGAGCAGTTCCTCCGAAGACGTAAAAATTCGCCTTTTGGTAAATTATCCACCGTAGGTGGGAAGTGCGAGCTGGACTGATGCAAGATGGAGTTTGTTGCCGTATCCTTTCTATATAGTTGCGTCTGGATCGTATTGTCTTCGCCTCTATATATATTTAGGTCCAGAAATGGTACCATTTGCCTACTGATGTGGTGGGTAAGCCTGATGTTTATCTTATTTAGGTTGAGGTGACTGATAAATGATAGTAACATGTCTTCGTCTCCCTCCCATATCAGTAGGATATCATCAATATACCTCCACCATCCAATGATGTGTTTGGTATATCGATCGTTCTCTTCATTGAATACGGCTTCTCTCTCCCACCATCCCAAAAAAATATTTGCATACGTGGGGGCACATGCACAGGGTGGAAGGACGGCCACAGAGAGGACCCAGGTGCTATTTAAGCATTGACTGAACTCACATCAGAAGGATAAGTAAAAATGCTGTGGTTTGGGACGTGATGTCCAAATACTTGTATATACAAATGTCGTTGTCTGACCGGTTATAAGGACCTTTGTCAAACCTAAACCTGTGCATATCCCTCATATACTATAGAAGTGTGAGTATTGGTGTTTGTAGCGTGCATATTCAATGAAAAGTTAATACAGGACTCTTAAAGTGATATAGACTGCCTAAAAAATCTACAGATTGTATAAGTTTAAATTGGATGGTGTATACTAAGTGTCGGAAGTTCTATATATGATTGACTGAATTTTCTGTCTAAGGGACTATTAAGGAATATAGTGAAAGGCACCTAAAGCTATACAGACCATCTATAAAACTATAGATTGAATGAGTCCAAATTGGATAGTGTATATCGAGCACCTGTATTCCGATGTATGAGTAATTGAATATTAATTGAATATTAGTGTCTGAGTAACCATTAAGGGATATAATGATCACAAAATCCATACTATTGTGATCATAAAAGTGTACAAAAATTTCCTTGAAGGTATTTCTTTTCTTTTTGTGAGAGAGCATTATCAGCAGGTTCTTTTCTTGCAGCCATTATTATAATTATCATTCCCAGGCATCTGTGCGTTCAAAGGTCCAGAAAACCATTGCAATTGTGCAATTAGTATAGGTACCTTGTGGAATGTATAAGACAAACTATTTTTTTTGAATCAAGTATTTTTTTATTCGTTTTTGAAAAGTTGCATATAAAACAATTACATAACTTACTAAACAAAAAGAAAATAATAATAATAAACAAATATATAAAACAGGTATTTGTGTGTTACATTATTCCAAATTATAATATATATAGGATATATTTATCATGCTCCATATTGTACATGTATACATTTACATTAGTCAATGTTTATCACATAGAGGTGGGTGCAATGGTTTCATACGACATAGGGTCTCAATGAACTCTTAGCCGAGTCTTAAATACTAAGATGTCCTTGGGGGTTCCATAAACTCAAGGCAGGATCATGATAATTCACAGGCTCGAGTCCTGTAGGTATAGGGGGGACGATTGCCACAGACTCCAAACCTTGCCATATTTCCCCATGCAGTTCCTCTTAGTGTACATGAAGCGCTCGTGGGATACAGTAGTGTTAACCAGGGCTATCCATGCTGCGTGCGCTGGGGCAGAAGGTCCCATCCAGGTCCTTGCGATGCATACACGGGCCAGCGTGAGAAGGGTGTTAACATAAATTCTGTGGTACCTAGGGAGCAGCTCCTCCAATTCAAGCCCAAAGACACATACCCGGGGGCTAGTCAGTGGGGCCTGTATTCCCGTATCCCGTATGCTAGCCAAAACAGCCAACCAAAAGGAGTGTACCCGTGGACACTGCCACAACATGTGCCAGAAGTCCGCATCTGGGCTCTTGCATTTGGGGCATACATCAGACCCAGCACCACCCATCTTCATAAGTCTGTGAGGGGTCCAGTAGACCCGGTGCAGGACATAGAACTGGATCTGCTGAAATCGTGCAAATGCAGTGGCATCTCTAGGTGAACTTAGCATATGTGACCATTCCTCATCCTCAATAGGCCCCAGGTCCACAACCCATCTGGCCCGCAAACCCTCCAAACGGCCCACCCCCGAGAAGGTGAGCAGAGGAGAGTACAGAGCTGAGACCTTCCCACGAACCGGAAGTTTACTAATCAGTGTGCGGACCGGGGCAGCAGCCAGTTCAGGTGTATTCCCCCTCCACTGCGCACCCACCGCATGTCTAAGCTGGAGGTATTTATAAAAAAACTGCCTCGGTATTTCATATTTATCAACCATTTGCTCAAAAGAACAGAATGTTCCGTCCTGAAAGAGGTGGCCCAGTTCAGAGACCCCAAATGACATCCAGTCTGTGCCTGTTTTTAATTTATGTAGTTCAGGAAATTCTTTATTTCTCCATATAGGAGAGCAGGAGTCTATTACCGGGTCTCCCCGTATGGTTCCCGCTGTCACCCACACTCTACGGGCCTGCTGTAAAAGAGGTGGAAGCGTCCCCATCGTAGACTTTGCTAGTAAGAACTGCAAGGGAGTGAAGGAGAGGCCCGCCCTGCTCAGAAGAGCCATAGACAGGTTCTCACGGTTTGTTGGTGTGACCCATCCGGCAAGCTGGGCTAGTTGTGCCGTCAGGTAGTACAATCTCAAGTCTGGGAGTGCAAGGCCTCCGTCATATCTTGACCGACATAGGGTCTTGGCTGCCACCCTGGAGCGCTTACCTCCCCATACAAAAGAAACTATGTGTCTAGTAATAAGCTGGAAATAGGAAATAGGTATGTAGGTGGGCGAGTTCTGCAGTATATATAGAAATTTGGGCTGGACTGTCATTTTTATAAGGTTCACCCTGCCTGTCACAGATAAGGGAAGTGTTTTCCAGGTACGGGCCTTCTGGCGTAGGTGGTCAATCTGCGGGATCAGATTCAGGGATATGAATTCGGCAGGCGCGTGGGTAACCTGGATACCCAGGTATTTAAATTGTGTGCACCAGCGGAGAGGGCAACTATAAGACTGTGGTCGTTGCGTGCTAGATAGTAGGGGGAACACCACCGACTTATCCCAGTTTATTCCGATCCCTGAGAATCTAGCATACTCCGTCATCAGGGTCAATAACGCTGGGAGGGAAGAGGTCATATCAGATAAATACAAAATCATATCGTCCGCATATAACCCGATTTTTTCCACGGTGTCTCCTATCTCGTACCCTTTTATTAGGGGGGACGCCCTAATGTGACAGGCCAACGGCTCCACCGCAAGTGCGAAGAGCAGGGGGGACAGGGGGCATCCCTGCCTGGTTCCCCTACCCAAGCTAAAGGATTCTGTGGTGTAACCGTTAACCAGCATGCGAGCAGTCGGTCCTGTATATAGCAATTTGACCCATGAAAGGAAATTTGGGCCTATTCCGAACTTACGCAGGACCTCCCACAGGTAGCCCCACTCTACCGAATCAAAAGCGCGGGCTGCGTCCAAGGAGACCACCACCGCGTCCTCCATTCCCTCCCGGGCCCACTGCAAATAGGTAAAGAGGCGACGTAAGTTTAGGGTCGTCGATCTGCCAGGCATGAAGCCCGTTTGGTCAGCGTGTACCACCTGAAGCACAACCGCGTTCAGGCGTATCGCAAGCAGCTTGGCCAGTATTTTGACGTCAGTGGATAATAGTGAGATGGGCCGGTAAGAGTCAGGGGACAACGGGTCTTTGCCAGGCTTCGGAATAAGGACAATTAGCGCCTCCGCCATAGACACAGGCAGGGAGCCCTGTTTCAGCAAATGATTATACAGGGATAGTAGTTTGGGGGCAAAGAATGTAACATGGGTTTTGTATAATTCTATTGGGAGTCCATCCACTCCCGGGGACTTAGAATTGGGGAAGGTCTTAATTGCCGCCTCAACCTCTTCCAATGTAAGGGGAGCATCCAGGAACTCCCTAGAGTCAGTGTTTAAGCTGGGAATCGTGATGTCATTAAGGTAGTCGGTTAGTTCTGTCGGATTATAGGATACACGGGTGTCATATACTCTCTCGAAGTGTTTATAAAAGGAGGTCGCTACAGGAAGAGTCCCCGAACATATTGTACCGTCCTCCCGTCGTATATTATGCACTATTGTTGGTGGAAGGTTTTCCCTGGCCAGGTAAGCCAGAAATTTACCCGATCTGTCACCCTGCGTGTAAAAGTCATGTGATTGGAACAGGAGACGTCGCTTGGTTTTATCCAGCAGCATCTCCGTCCATTGCTTATGTACAACGAGCCACTCCACACGGTCCGCCTCAAGCCCGGTTGTCAAGTATTTCTGCTCAAGCTCTGTACTCTGCCCCTCCAACTCAGTCTCCGCCCTGCGACTAAAGATCTTCAGCTGTGCGACCCGGGAAATTAGTGAGCCACGTAGGAATGCCTTAATTGCGTCCCAGACCAGGGAAGCATCCCCCTCCACAGGATTATTTACAAAAAATTCCTCCCACAACACCAACAGTTCAGAGGCTGCTCCCATCTGCGTCAGCCAGAAAGGGTTAAAGCGCCAGAATTTTGCGCCCCTGGTTCCCCCCAACTCCACCTCAAGACACACCGGGGAGTGGTCCGAGACGCCCCTGGGCAAGTACTCAATAGCAGTCACAGAGGGGACCAGCCGCCTAGAAATCAGCGCCATATCAATACGTGAGAAAACCCCGTGGGTGCCAGAAAAACATGAGAAGCAGCTGGCCGTCGGGTATCTTAGCCTCCAAACATCTATCAAGCCCACCTCCCCAATGAGACGAGCAAAGGGTGTGGCCCCGCTCCGTCCCCCTCCGGGAACAGGTCTCCACCTGTCCAAGGATTCATCCATCACAGCGTTAAAATCCCCGACACTTATAACTGGGTATGATGGGAAGTCCTGCATAAAGGTACACGCTTTGTTGATTATAGTGGGTTGATATGGAGGCGGGTTATAAATGGCCAGTATAACAATGGGGGAGTCACTCAAAGTACCTGCCAGGAATACATAGCAGCCCCTAGGGTCTATTTGCACTTTTTGACATTTGAACCCCATACATTTATGTATTAATACCGAGACTCCTCTGGAGTTGGGGTGGAAGACCGAGTGAAAGGCCCAACCCACCCATGGCTTTTTAAGTGCAAGCACTTTGCTACCCACAAGGTATGTCTCGAAAAGGCATGTAATTCCTGGGGAACGCGCCCTGAGCTGGTTTAATACCAGGGTACGTTTAACTCGGTCATTAAGACCCCTAACGTTCCACCCGATAACCTTCACCATTGCACCATACAGTGGAAGATAATGGGTAGGAGGGGGCCGCATGCAACAAAAGTGTCACGTTTGGCCATCCTATCCCACCCAGCATCCAGGAGCAAATATATAGGAATAGTACACACATTGCAAAAAAAATAAAAAGAACTTAGAAATATAAGAAAAACAAGAAAAACCCGTCCCACCCGGCATACCCACCCAAACATAGGTACACTTTGCTTCCCTAACATTAAACCCCGAATCGACTCCTCTTAAGGAGACGTTTCAACCAAGAAAAGTAATCAAATGAAACACGCCCTTAGGGGGCAACTATTATTTATAACCTAAAGTACATGGTAGTCCTGACCTAGACCAATATTCATTTAGTCGGGTTGAAGAGAATATATCTCTTGTTAAGGGATTATCCCTAAGTATCATTATCTTATGTGTCATACATTACCAATAGAAGTGCCTATAAGAGACAGAAAAGAAAGAGAGATTTTGCAAATATCGGGCAGTCTCCAGCATATACAGCAGAGGGCCAGCTCAAGGAGGGAGCTCTCTCTGGGCCGGCTGTGTGTCCATCCATGTCGAGGCCGCCTGAGGCGTATCGAAGAAATGGGTACGGGTACCAGCCACCACTCTCAGCCGTGCAGGGTAGAGCATTGAGTATTTCAGCTGGAGAGATCGTAGGCGTTGCTTAACCCCAGTAAACTGAGATCGAGATTTCTGGACTTCCACAGAAAAGTCTTGGAAGGCCGCCACCCGTTGGCCCTCGTAGATAAGGGGACCCTTCAATCTTGCAAGTCGAAGAACAGCATCTCGGTACTTGTAGTGGAGAAGCTTCGCAATGAATGTGCGTGGTGGTGCACCAGGAGGCAACGGACGCGTGGGTACTCTATGTGCTCTCTCCACTGCGAATTGTGGGGTAAAGGCGTCCTTACCAAACAGGGATATCAGCCAAGCCTCGAGGAAGGATTCAGGGTCTGTACCCTCCGCCTTTTCAGGAAGGCCTACGAATCTCACATTATTCCTCCTGAGCCTCCCCTCCATATCCGTCAGCTTCTGCTGACATGTTGTCATTTGGGATTCCAGCGTGGAGAGGCGGTCAGGGATAGGTGCAGTGGTGTCCTCCAGTGTAGAGATTCAAGTCTCAGTCTCTTCGACTCGGTCCCTTAGTTTCTGCATATCTTGCCTTATGAAGGATATGTCGATTTTCACCTCCGCAACCCTGCCAGCAAGTCTCTTCTCTGAATCAGTAATAGCCTGTAAAAGCTGAGCCATTGTTACCTCTGGTGATTCCGCCATATCAGACCCTGAAGGAAGGGGCTCGGCAGGGGGTGGTGCAGGGTCCGGCACAGGTTCTATCCTGGCAAATTTTGCCAGTTTTGCCGCAGCAGCTGGCGTGTTTCTTCGGGACATAGGTTATAACGTGGTCTGTCAGTAAGGGAAAGTTCACAGCAGTCTTTTATAACTGACCAGGGTTACCAGCAGTACAGGCACAATATTAGGTGAGCAGAGTATGAGGCAGTGTCCACAGGATAACTCACAGTGAAGGGTGCTGCGGTAGAGGGGATAACAGGTGTGGGTCCAGCGTAGGGGATTGAGGATGCAGTATGTGCACAGTGTTTGCACAACTGTTTGCACTAGTCACAGTTCTGTGTCTCCAGGGGGTACCAGTGGGGCACAGATCTGGTGCAACAACACTTTATGCGTGGGGAAGGGAGGTCTCGCTGGGGTCCCACCTCTACAGGCAACCCTCCAAGACAGGGTGATGTGGGAGCAAATCCTCATGCAAAAATCTCCCCCCCACCTTATGTATTCAGCCCGGTGTGGGACAATAGGAGCAGCAGCCCTTATCCACAAGGCACTAGGTTCCCAGCGGTGTGCAGGGCTCCAGTGTAATTTTGGGTACAGGGTGAATGTTTCTCTATTGAGTGCTCCCCTCCACAAAATGGCGGCAGGCACTCACCGCTCTCTCTAGGGCCCGGCTGGCCGAGTGGGGTCCATAGATGTTCCTCAGCCCACGAAGTTGTCACTCCCCCGTCACCTCAAGCCCCCCTCCGCCGACAATGGCAGTATAAGAGAGGCTTCCAGCAGAGAAAGGGTTTCCCCGTTGTCGGGTCTATCTGCCGGCGGGGCGAGTCTGGCGTCTCCGACTCCGTCTGATCTGTCACAGGGCTGTGGGGTGTGCTGCGCTCCGATGGACAGGGTCTCGAGGGCAGAGTTACCTCGGTAGCAGCCGCCGTTCTCCTGGCGCGGTGTCCCCCAGTCGGCGCCTCCGCGTTCCTCTCCGTCTCCCCTTCCAAGATGGCGCCCGGCAGCGTGTCGCGGGAAACGAGCTCAGCGGGGATCGGCACCGGGCAGCCAGGCAGCACAGGGTCACCTCCTTCGGCTCAGCACCGTCAGGGGCAGGTAGGGTGTTGAAATCTGCCTCGATAGCGGTTCTCTCCCCCCGGTAAGGATAAATTCAGGATCTTGCGGTCAGGAGCTTCGCCGGCACGCGTCCTACTCCATATACCGCTAGGCCACGCCCCATAAGACAAACTATTTACAATTTGGTTACAATACCTACAGAGCTGACTAAACCTGCTATATCTTTTTGTGCTGTTATCAATATTTTACTACTCTCGCTAAGGGACTCTCATTGCGGCCAGCCAGAGAGTGACCCCCTGCGCTGGTATTCCATCAGGGGTGATCCAAGAGCTGAGCCCCAAAAGCAGATCCCAGTTTTCTTTCTTCTGCTGCCCCCAATTAGTGGCCCCTTAACCTGTGTACTGTTTAACCCGTTCACTGCCCGATTGGGCACACGGGCAAACACGGGACAGTTGGGACCCTAGGGGTGCACTTCTAATTTTCCTATTATTGATATCTCAGACTGACATCTCAGACTAATATTGACATCTTAGACTAACTTGCACTCTGCATAACTAAGCGCATGGGCGCTAATTTAATGGGTCTCCTGTCATAGTGGCCGTCACCACCGAACAAGAACATCATCGCCATTTTAATATCACATAGTATGTTATATATTTTCACTTTCACAAGTTTTTTGCTAAATGGGACAATATCCCAGTAAGCAATAAGAGTATTGCACAGTCACAGAGCATTAAAAAACCAAAAAAATCAGCCTAATAGATCAACTGTCCAGGGAATTCCAAGGAACCCCATGAATGGACAATTTGACTAAAATAAGCTGAAACATTCACCAATTTTAAATATGTGTGTTGACCCTTAACATCATAGTCTTGTGGACATTACACACCCAATCCATCCCACTTATATTATAAATTAACTAAAAATTATATTATTTTCCCTTTTCTCTTTCTCTTTCTCTCCCCAACTGCTCAAATTCCCTTTAAATAGCCCATTTACTCCCATAATTCTCACTGTATGAGGTTTTGGATTATCCCTCATATGTTACGAAAGTAAAATTATAATAATTCAAGTTAGTGCCCCCAAAAAAAGAGTTATCTTTTCTCTTCCCCAAAGGGAAGGAGATAGTCGCATCTCACATCATCAGAGCAGTGTAATTGGGTGCAGGGGGAGAAGCGGGCCCTACAGACAGCTTGAGCTCCATAGCAGCTGCACCCTCTGTAGTTACGCCACTGACTGTCAGGTTTGCGCACTGTGTAACCTCAGGGATCTGCTTGGTTGTTAGGGTTGTGTTATAGCTGACTTCTAAATTACAGTGTAAAAATAAAGCTGTCCACTATTTCTAAGCAACGTGCAAAAAAAGCAGCCAGTATTTATTACATTGCAGCAATTCCATTGCTACAAGGTTTGTTCTGATTTAAAGCTGTTCCTGAAACAGCCACAGAGTATTCATTGGAGCCAGTTGGGTTGTTACCTCCGCCATCCAATCGTGAGCCTCCACAGCTGGCCTTCAGGAGATCGGGGGTTCCTGGAGAAACATCCTGAACACAGTTCTTCTGTCCATACTGAGTAGAGCAGGATGAATGGTGCTTTGTTGAGATCAGAACCAGGACTATTGCATTTGTATCTCTAGCACTGATGAACTCTTTAAAGGGGCCAGATGAGGGTTTCAAAGTGGAGGAGAAAATAACTATTATAATTCAGGAATAATTCTACATCTATGGATGTTAGAAATAAAGCATGTTTAACTGCAATTTAAAAAGAAGGGTTTTGAAAGAGCAGAGCTGCAGAGATCCATGTTTATATTGGCTACAAGTTCCGCATTGATCACAGGTTCAGACAATGAAGCACTGTATGTGCGTAATGCATACAGACCACAACGAACTACACAACCAGAGTCTCTCTCTCTCTCCTATACACACAAGAGGTGTGCAATAGGTTTCCGGATGCACAAAAAGTATTTTACTTACAATCAAAATGAACATTACATTTTTCCAAAGTATATGTCAGAACAGTCTATACAAAATTGCATGGGCTGAAACTACTTGGTGAACCAGCTGGACCCATCTGAAGTTGGTGTGGGGTATACAGTATGTATAAAACAGTGATGAGGGAGGGAGCCAGAGGAGAAGTAGCCCATGGAAACCAAGCAGCACTGAAGTAACATCTATAATTTGCATATTATAAAATTATACAGAACAGCTGATTGGTTGCCATGGGCCACTTCTCCTATGACTCACTTCTCCTCCCTTATCACTGCTTCATACATCTGCCCCACCTTTTATACGCTGGATGAAGCTTCCTGTGACTCAATGAATTCCATACATCTTGCATTTGATTTATTGGAACACAAATAAATTGCAGGGGGCCAGATCAGCACTGTCCACCAGATGACCAAGCTCCTGGATGCATTTATGGGCCAGAGAATCCACCACTTTTCTGGACTTGTGGGCAGGTTCGTTGTCATGATGGAAAACGGCATCATGAGCACGGACATGGCTTCCAGGACGTGCAGCAGGCATCGATTGTTGTACCAGTCCTCGTGATGTTTCACTGCTGCACAAGTCTTGGCCACAAAAACAGCCACCGTCTGCTTGGCTACACTCTGCTCAAGTCGGAACTTCTGTGGTGGAGCATGGGGATCACTGGGCCCCCACCAGCCGAATCCTCTCAGTATGCTGTGAGCGGATGTGCCCGCACAGATGCACAATCATTTAATGGTTACTCACCATCAAATCATTTTTCATTGTTCGTTATGAAATGTAAGCCTGGAGTTACTTTTCCGATGGATGATTTCCGTCAAATTCAGGGCGGGTGCTGACATCATGTGATGTCATCTACCCACCACAAGCAGGCAGTTTTTGTGGACACACCCATGAAACGCTGGGTGGACCCCAGCGAAAGCCTCCTGCCTGTCACTCTGAGAGCGCCTCGGTGAAGAGAAACTTTGCCTGCACATGCGCATGTGCAGACCGAAAACTTCGGAGATATGGGGCAAAATTCTGAAACGACCCTCAAGTCATCAGAGCCTTCTTCTGTTCTCGAGTCAGCTTATGTGGTACCCAACATGCAGATACAGTACCTTACAGGCCACACTTTACGTGGAGTATCCCCTGGGTGGATCCTAAAAACATGATTCCCTTCTCTAACTGGGCCATGGTCTCCATGGCATCCATCTCAACTATGGCTGCATAGCAGCAACCTAATCCTCGGTGATGGTGGACATCCATTTGGACACAGTACTCCGCACCTTCCTGTATCAAAATTCTGGGTACTTGTGTATTATCACGGCGCCCATCGCATAGCAGAGCCCGATTTTTCATCGCATGCCATACACCTGATGCACAGCGATGCGATTTAAGCCCCCTATACGATGTTAAATTGTATAAGCACCCTAATGAGTGTTTTTAAGCACCCTAATGGGTGCTTACAATGTTAAATGCACCCCTACGCCACCCCCAGTATGAACTGCGAGCGCAGCGAGCCACCGAGCCCGAAGCGTGGCAAGCGCAGCGAGCCCCGCAAGGGGACACGTATTACTTTACATGTATTCCACGTTTGCTCGCCACGCTTCGGGCTCGGTGGCTCGCTGCGCTCGCCACACTATATAAAATCAACTCCACGCTGACGTGGATAGTGGGGGTATGCAAAGGTCGGAGGACGCGTACCGGCGCATTGTATGGCATATACAATGCCATACAATTTTAAAATTGTATGATATCGAGGGATATCGTGGAACATCGCATCGCATACCATCGCATGCATTATGGCCTGCGATGCAATGGGCGCCGTGATAATACACAAGTACCAAATTCTGCAAACCACACAAAAACAATGGTTCGAGACAATGCTTCCTACCCAAAATCAGCCTGCAGTTGATCCAAACTCTTTTGCTGTCGCAGATCACTCTTGTAGTTGTAGACGATCATGGCTCTCCAGCGGTCTACGTTGAGCTTCATTAAGAGTTTGCGAAGGAAGTGAACATGCCGACTTCCTTGGTGTGCAGTGCTGCTTATATACAGTCCTGTGCTATGGCATTTCACAAGAAATTTAGTCAGCATTTACAGTTCACAACCAGACAGTCACTGCACATGCAAAAACGTATTGCATGCTCCTCGTGTACTTTACACTTTCCTACTTGGAGAGTCTGAAGCATACTGGGGTCTTCTGGGGCGGAGCCGAGCAGGTGCATCATTATGCATATTGCCATCATTTTAGTCCCATACCCTCCACGAAAACTCACAATTCCCTTCTTTATTTGTGTATCCTGCCCACTTCCCTGCAGGAGTCTAAAAAACATGAGTCTCCTGCAACTTCTGGTAGAGTAGGTAACTATGAGTACACACACACATAAAATGTATTTATTAACAGTTTCTTACACACATATTCCGCAGAGCTTTACAGAGAATATTTGAACATTCACATCAGTCCCTTCCCCAGTGGAGCTTACAATCTATATTCCCTAGCACATATACACGCACAAACAGACATTCTAGGGTTAATTTTGTTGGAAACCTACCAGTATATTTTTGGATTGTGGGAGGAAACCCACGCAAGTACGGGGGAATATACAAACTCCGCACAGTTTTGACCAATGACCTCAGCAATGTGAGGCAGTAATGCTAACCATTACACTGTCCATGCTGCCCCAAAACACATTCATATACTGTATGTTATTGCAGGGTTGCCGACCCTCCCGGAATTTCCGGGAGTCTCCCGAAAATCGGGTACCCCCTCCCGGCCCCCGGAAGGGTGGGCAACCCTCCCGGATTCAGGGGGGACCCCCGCTGACCCCCGGATCGCGGCATTAAAATGCCACAATCCTCGGGTCTCAGAGGAGGGGGCGGAGCTAAAACGGCACAATTGCGTCATTTTAGCCCCGCCCCCTCCATGGAGATCCCTGAATTAGCTGCTTTTACCAGTATGGGGGTGGGGCTTAGTGATGTCACTCGTAAGCCCCGCCCCCTGAGCGGCTGCTGAAACTCTCCTCTCCGGGCTTCTCCCGGAGAGGAGAATGTTAAAGTCGGCAACCCTGTGTTATTGCAAAATATATTACAAGAAATTCTTTATCTAAGAATCCTGAAATGTGTTTTCCATCCTCAGGTGATTGATATGTATCAGCACTATTATTAAATACATTTTCTTATCATGCTGGTTTCTTGTGTTCCTTTTAAGCCTTGCCTTCATAATGATCAGGCATGGTGGTTTATGTCCCTGCCCGAGGACATGGCACAAACCTGCTTCTTGGGTGCAATTGAGTCCAAAGCTGGGCGCACAGAAGTCATAAAGATGCAGCAATGTGTAGAGGACAGTAGCTGCAAGGTGTTTACAAGGCAGTAAATGAAAGAACTCTGAAGTCTAATAACCTCTTTAATCATAAGACCCAACGAGGGACACATTTGGTAGGAGAGGGGGGTTGGATGGGAGATGAGGTGTCAAAATTTGGCCTGAGGGCATTATGTCAGTTTTGGATGTGTATGTGTTTCCTATGCTGAGTTCCATCTATTGTCAGGTGCATTGAGGACGGCTGTGGAAACTCTGCAGTAGGGTATACATGGTTCTCATGGGGAGATATACTGTATCACAACATTTATAATCCATTACATGTATAATGGGGGTTATTCTGGTTCACTCAGAAAGGCACGATCACTATCTAATGGACAAAACCATATACACTGCAGGTGGGGCAGATGTAACATGTGCAGAGAGTGAGATTTGTGTGTTTTTTTGTTTCTGTGCAGGGTAAATACTGGCTGATTTATTTTTACACTGCAATATAGATATTTATTTATTTATTTATTAGCAGTTTCTTATATAGCGCACACAGATTCCGCAGCGCTTTACAGAGAATATTTGACCATTCACATCAGTCCCTGCCCCAGTGGAGCTTACAATCTATATTCCCTACCACATGTACACGCACACACAGACATTCTAGGGTTAATTTTGTTGGGAGCCAAATTAGCCTAGCAGTATATTTTTGGATTGTGGGAGGAAACCGGAGTACCCGGAGGAAACCCACGCAAGTACGGGGAGAATATACAAACTCTGCACAGTTAGGGCCATGGTGGGTATTGAACCCATGACCTCAGTGCTGTGAGGCAGTAATGCTAACCATTACACCATCCGTACTGCCCCGATATCAGTTTGAAGTACAAACCCCACCCAAATCTAACTCTCTCTGCACATATTACATCTGCCCCACCTGCAGTGCATATAGTTTTGTCCATTAGAGAGTGATTGTGCCTTTCCGAGTGAACCAGAATAACCCCCAATGTGTGTACTGCTTGGTAAAGGTTTCTCTACTCAAGTGAAAAGTGATTTTATAACAATACAATTTTGCTAATTTACTATTTCACTTACCAGCTGACTGTATGTACCCAGCAAACAGACCACTCCCACTTAACTCATTGGGGAAGATATATCAAGGGTTGGAGAGAGATAAAGTGGAGTAGTTGCTCAATGCAATCAATCAGCATATGTCATTGTAAGGACTGTGCAAGATATGAGTGGATGGGTTTTTATGAGTTATACGTTGTTGGGTTGCTCTGTACAACTTCTCCACTATAGCTCTCTCCAAGACTTCTGGGCAAAGGTTGGTGTGGGATTGTTAAATGCAATAATGCAAGAACTGCATGTTGGGAGTGGCCTAACATCTTGTAAGTGCCATACTCAAGTCATGTGTGCCCTTTTATAATCCAAGTATAGGAACTAATACCTCTTTTCAACCTACTGTAAATCCTGTATCTGACCTGTTCCAAACTGGGTCAGACCTGGGACTGGCCCCTTTCCACTATGGCTCTGACTCGGATTATTCCTTGGTCGGAACTGTTTACACTGCACATGGGTGCAGTAGCTCTACGACAGATACTACAGCTCTGTCCCCTGATGTCACTGACCCTGCAGAGAATGACGTCATAAAATTATGTGAATCATCACATAATTTTAGCCCCGCCCCCTCCCAAAAGTAGGAAAGCATAAGTACAATGGGTGAAATGTACACCAGAGAAATGAGCACTGAAAAAAGGCATACAGTAGTTTCTCACTTATGCATCTGCTGCTGTCTAAATAGCATAGTGAACCGGTTTGACATTCATAAGTTTCACCGGTAACACCTCTTGGTGAACTGAGCCTGCAGTGGAGGCATAAGCATGCTCCCAAGATGGCTTGGACACTACCCCTCTCAGCATGCATAGTGTACAGTGCTCGATACATCAACCTCATAGGTTCCTTTGCGAACAAATCTAATGCCATACTTGACAATATTCTGGTGGCCTGGTTGGCACTGCATGGGAAGAGCGTCATGGCACAACATATAGAATGGTGCCAGCAGGCACGATGATGTGAAGGAGCAGAGAAGGGCATGTCCACAAAGTCACATTGTGCCCCCGGGCCCCACCCCCTGCTAAACAACGTGCATCATTGGTCCCTTCCGTCTGTAAGTAAGTAAGTAAGTAAAATTTATATAGCGCACTTTCTCCAGCAGGACTCAAGGCGCTTACAGACATTAAAAAAAACAATGCACATAATACAGAGGATGTTGGAGGTACAGTAACAGACATGTCACAGACAAAAGCCCCTGAGCACACAGTAAGCATAATGCAGGAGTGGTGCAGCATTTTGGATAATAACTTCCATGGGTTGTGTACTCCACCCTGACAAGGTACCAAGTGCGGCAGCCATTTTAGGCGCTCTGCGTAGAATTACCCTGGGTGAAATAGATTACCCCTAAAAGAAACTACCCAAAATGGATGATTTCAATGTATACTCAGGTCCATGTATTTTTCATCCCATTCACAAGTGCACCAGATGAGGCAGCCATGGAGGGCGCACTATGAAGGTTACACTGTAAGGGGCGAGCCATACAAGGACCCAATGCATATATTGGAAAGCAAATACTTCTGTAGTAGTATGATAAACCCTGCACAGAAACATCCACGTGATCCACATCCTGTCCGCGGAGATACCATCTGAGGCAACCAGCTTGGTGCACTGCATAGGTCAGCGCTGGCAGGGTGTGCAATCTGCGGAGGTACACAATACAGTAAAAAGCACATGGTGGGGTTGATGTGTGCTGCAGGAGAGGAGGGGGGGGGGAGAGAAAAGACATGAACACACATTTGCAGGGGACTGACACTTTTACAAGGGATTGATGGGTGAAGTGTTGGTGCATAGGCTGACCCTGCTGCTTCCCCTCACAGCTCCATGCTCACCATGAGGGGTAGGGCTGGGGGTAGTCCAGGTGTTCTCAGCCGTAGGGGTGGTGGGCCTGGTCCACTCATGGCAAAGGTGAGTTGAGGCCACATGATATTCCTGAGTTTTTTGGGTATAATGCAGTCCTTCAGCAGTAATGATGGTTTGTTCTTTGCCTTCTGGTTTCCTTCGGGTTAACGCGGGTATAACGCTGCTATTAATTTTAAGATGACCCTTTATAACTAGACCCTTCAGATACTAGACCCCTAAAGGACTGACGTCCCAAACTATACTCAATATATAAGCCTAAAACAAACATATGTCCATCCTGAATTAGCTGCCCCTCCCAATACACCTCCCCCACCAGCAAAAGGTGCTAATCAGACCAAACCAATGTAAGAGCAGTAGCACTATCCCAATATTTCTAAGTTCTTCACATAGCACAGATAAAACCACAATAGCAGCTTTTACAGATTTAAAGCGATGTTCTGCAGTAGAAATCTGAAATAGGTTTACCCCGTTTAAATCAGTGCAAACAGCTGCGATGTTCTGCAGTAGAAATCTGAAATAGGTTTACCCCGTTTAAATCAGTGCAAACAGCTGCGATGTTCTGCAGTAGAAATCTGAAATAGGTTTACCCCGTTTAAATCAGTGCAAACAGCTGCGATGTTCTGCAGTAGAAATCTGAAATAGGTTTACCCCGTTTAAATCAGTGCAAACAGCTGCGATGTTCTGCAGTAGAAATCTGAAATAGGTTTACCCCGTTTAAATCAGTGCAAACAGCTGCGATGTTCTGCAGTAGAAATCTGAAATAGGTTTACCCCTTTTAAATCAGTGCAAACAGCTGCGATGTTCTGCAGTAGAAATCTGAAATAGGTTTACCCCGTTTAAATCAGTGCAAACAGCTGCGATGTTCTGCAGTAGAAATCTGAAATAGGTTTACCCCGTTTAAATCAGTGCAAACAGCTGCGATGTTCTGCAGTAGAAATCTGAAATAGGTTTACCCCGTTTAAATCAGTGCAAACAGCTGCGATGTTCTGCAGTAGAAATCTGAAATAGGTTTACCTGTTGATGGAATATAGAGAGGAGTCAATTCACAATCGATATCCAAGGAAGTTATAAATAATATAACGCGGGTATAACGCTGCTATTAATTTTAAGATGACCCTTTATAACTAGACCCTTCAGATACTAGACCCCTAACGTCCTAAAGGACTGACGTCCCAAACTATACTCTGGGGTGTTATGTTTATGTGCAGTGGGTGGCGACCACCAAGGAGACTTGCCCACTCTTCCGGAGGGCCAGTAGAGCCACCCAATTATCATGAGCCTCATTGAGATTCGAGACAGTAGGTACTGTACTGTAAGTATGTATTTGGCATAGGGCTGGATCTACCATTGAGTAACATTGTTGTCAAAGCCCACTTCTCTTCACATGTCACTCACAGCTCTCCTATACTCCAACACTCAGTGACCATCTTCGTCTGCATACTCATCTCCATCATTGGCCTCAAGCCTCTAGTTGTATGTTGATTGAGTCCTCACTACTTATATCCAAGCTGTAATGTGTATTGAACTGTGGCGCTCTTTGTCTCCCTGTATTGTTCCTTTGTACGGCGCTGCGAAACACTTGTGGCGCCTTATAAATAAAATAATAATAATAATAATAATAATAATAACTATGTAACAATATTAAGGAAGAGATGTATCCTTGCTGATCTTAATGCAAATGGCGGGTGTTGAGCTTCAAGCTTGCACCTGGGGTTCTGGAAAGTCAGTAATTGTGTGTGGGTGGTGGTGGGAGCTGTAAGCTGATGTTTGCCGCTAGGTTGACGAAAAAACCTTGCACCGGCCTGGGTGGGCATGAGGTACTGTAAATGGTTTAATTTCCCCTTTATAAAAACCAGCAGTGTCCCGTGTGCGTGCGTATAGGGACATCTGGCATGACCAGAACTCTGATAGCGTTTATGTCAGTATTGGTAACATATTTGACTTGTTTCCATATAATAGAATCGCTCTATGGTCATCAGCTTTCCTGCTCGTTAAAAAGGGAAAGTACAGTATACATCTCACGTATTTATCATTTATTATGAAATGTAGACTAACAACTGCACGGACTGAATCATCTCTGTAAGCCGCAAAGTATAATTATCCTTCCTGCACACACCCACTATAGAGAATGTGATGTGATGAAATCCTTCACAGTTCTATCAGAGCAATAGAACACAGTGGGGGAAAGTTACTAATCCCATTTGAATTAGAATACACATCTTAGTAAATTTCCCCCACTGACTGTAATTCAACACTGTTAGTCTCAAAAGGGTTTATTTACTAAGATGGGAGTTCTATTAAACATGGGATGTTGCCCATAGCAACCAAATCAGAATCTACTTATTATTTATTAAGCACCTTCTAGAACGGCTTTTCCCTGTCGGGCCTTGATGGTGTCCCTCGGCAATTTAAAAGCCTTGTCGGTGTGCCGAAAAAGGTTGAAAAACATTGTAGATAATAGACTCTGATGGGTTGCCCATAGCAACATCCCATCTTCAATAGAATTCCCATCTGAAATCAAACAGCAGAGCATCATTGTTTGTAAATGGAATAATGTGTACATTGCCCACTGCACGCTGACATATTTCCAGAAATGTTCCTCTCACGCCTGATTCAGTTTGGTTCAGTCCCCTGCGAATTCGCTGCGAGCGGGGTCCGAAGTATCGGGAATGCACATGCCTATCGGAGAATATATGCATGCGATGTGTGAACGCCTTTGGCAAATATTACATTCGCCGGGCGTTCATACACTAAGGGGAGGGGAAGGGGTTGTAGAGCGGTGTCCCAATGAAACCGCTGGGTGTGCCCCTGGGAATGCAGACAGGCCGATGTCTGCATCGGGGCAGAGGGCTGACATCACATGACGTCAGCACCCGCCCCCTTTTCGGCCATCTCGGGGCCAGATAAAAGTCAGTTCAGACCGACTTTTATCTGCGAGCTGGCAAAAATGGTCGGCGACCATCAAATTATTTTTTTTGCAGATTTGCACAAAAGGGGGGGGGGGGCATTCGGCAGGGCAGCGTTAAGGTGCTCGCTAGGCAGTGAATATATGCTACCTAGCAAGCCAACTTGAATGAGGCCCTTAGGTCACTGACTTGAATAAACAGCTCAGAGTCCTGTCAGCAGTCATCTATGATAGAATTATATAATATAAACATCTATTTACTTATTTTCGTTTATTTTGTATACAATTACTTTATAATAGGCCAGAATACAATCATTTGTATCTTAACAGTCATTTTCCTTTAAAAAAAAAAAAGAGGATGGGGCATATTTATCTGTTTATCCGCAATGTGTATGACAGTTATGGTTTCCTATTAGCATACCTCCCAACTGTCACGATTACAGCGGGACAGTCTCGATTTTCGGGTCCTGTCCCGCTGTCCCACCCGCGTCAGGCATTGTCCCGCTGCGGGGGTGGCAGTTGGGAGCGTCTATTCTCGTATGAAAATGAGGTTGCGGCTAATTAGCATAAGCCACGCCCTCATTGCATACGCCCCGCCCCCTTTTCGGGCGCTGTCCCTATTTCATCAGCACAGAAGTTGGGAGGTATGTATTAGTGTGTATCCTTGGGATCATTCTCCCATTAGTTTTGTGGCAATGTAGCCTATAGGCTGCAGTGGTGTTAGCTATTCCGGCCAAGCTCCAGAGAAATCTACAGCGTCCGTTCTCACCATGAAGAACAAGAAACATTGTGCCCATACTCTGGGGCGATTCCGTTGTGATCTGGTCACTATTCATCCGATTCCGGTGAGAAATCCGATGAAGTGTGTCAAAATCACATGTGTAGTTTCACAACAGCTGTAGGGCCATAGTTTGGACATGCCTGCCCTAGTATATGGTCACCTTAAGGGGGTAACAGTAGATTTCCTTCATTTTTGTGGGTGCAAAACAGCTGTCGTTGGGGATTTCTCCCAAAATAGTGATAATAAATCTGCCCCAGAATAATTGAAATAAATATGTATTAGCTAACAGATGATTATACTGTAAATCTATGGGGTACGGGTCATAGGGTCGAGTCTATGAATATCGACATACATTAGGTCGACCATGAATTAGGTCGACAGGGTCGGAATGTTGACACGTGCATTAGGTCGACGATGGGAAGAGTTTTTCATGTTCTTTTGTCCCGAATGTCGACGTACAGATAGCGCAGGGCTTGTCTTTGCTGGGGATGGCGGAGGACTCGCCACCCGCCATCCCCCGCCCCGCGCCATCTGTATGTCGGAAGGGGACGCGCGTGCACGAGGTGCACGCGCGTCCCGTTCCGACGGAGCTTTTGCCCGGGTCCCCGCCGGCTTCCCCGGGTCCCCGCCGGTCCACACCGCCCCCCCGCAGCCCCCCGCAGCCCTGCCCGTCTCCCTGAAGCTGGAGACGGGCAGGACTGCACCCGCCGCGCCGCCTCGCCGCCCGGCTATTGAGACGCTCGTGCGTGGGAGACGCACGAGCGTCTCATTCAGCCAGAGCGCCAGATTGCTGGCGGATCGCCAGGGACACGGTCCTGGCGCTCCGCCAGCAATAATAAGCCCTGCTCCATCTGTAAGTACAGTGTCCATGCTCTGGGCACTATTATATTCCTTCTCCACGCCCTAGTGGATGCTATGGGTATGAAATACCACCTGTCGGCACAACTCGGCTCCAAAACAGTGACAAACTCATGTCAACCTTTTGACTACCTTCCCATTGTCGACCTAATGCTTGTGTAGACTTTCCAACCCTGTCGACCTTAGTCCTGTCAACCTTTAGTGGTTGACTTTTTTGTATGTCAACCTTCTTAGTGCCAACCTATCTGTACTGTACATCAGCATAGATCAGGGATGAGGAACCTCCAGCCCTCCAGCTGTTGTTGAACTACATATCCCAGCATGCCCTGCAACAGTTTTAGGGCCAGAAGCACTAAGCTTAGAAAGTGATAAAATGGAGAGTGATAAACAAGCAGCCAATCAGCTCCTGCCTGACATTTTTCAAACACAGCCTGGGACATGGCAGGTAGGAGCTGATTGGCTGGTGGTTTATCCAGGGTTGCCGACTTTCTTATTCTCCTCTCTGGGAGAAGCCTGGAGAGGAGAGTTTCAGTAGCCGCTCAGGGGGCGGGGCTTAAGCGTGACATCACTAAGCCCCGCCCCATGCTGTTAAACCAGCAAATTCAGTGATCTCCGTGGAGGGGGCGGTGCTAAAATGACGCGATTGTGTCATTTTAATGCCGCGATCCGGGGGACAGCGGGGGTCCCCCCCTGAATCCGGGAGGGTTGCCCACCCTTCCGGGGGACCGGGAGGGAGCCCCGATTTTCGGGAGACTCCCAGAAATTTCGGGAGGGTCGGCAACCCTGGGTTTATCACTCTCCATTTTATCACTTTTAAAGCTTAGTGCATCTGGCCCTAAAACTGTTGCAGGGCATGCTGGGATATGTAGTTCAACAGCTGGAGGGCCGAAGGTTCCCCATCCCTGGCATAGATCACAACATGACCCATTCCAGGAGGGACGCCATGCTCTGTTCCTAGACTCCCTTCTTCAATTATGATTGCCATCACCTATGCTCAAGCACCCTTCTTATCAATTCACCTGTTCAAAACAGCTGATTGCAATCATAACTGAAGAGGGGAGTCCCAGAGCGGAGCATTGTGTAATTCCTGGATTGGGTCATGTTGGGAGGTATGCATTCGGAAACCTGAGAAATGCATTAAGTTATACGTTCCTAATCTCTATTGTCAGACAGCTGCAGGTGCACATTCACACCCACACAGGTAATAGCCAAAATGTTTGTATAGAATTATGCATGAGCTGGATGGGCAGGGAATTCAGTCATGTGACAGAGTAGAAACTGGAGACTTACTTGACTATGTGATCTGGTGAGTTTTACTTCTCTCATGAAATGAGTAAGTGTCTGCTACACGCTGGAGAGGGGAATAGACAGACACAACGTGGATGGAAATGAATCTGAAGTCCAGTGCAGGGATAACACACTGACAGGCTCGCACATGACCCATCAGATCAAATGGAAAGATTCAACAAGATTGCAGCCCCAGCTGGTCAGAAACTCAGGTGAGGAGATTTATTTTTTGTGTTGTTTGTTTCCTGTTCAACAGTGTACATTTCCTTATGTTCTAAAATACTTCTACCTGGCTAAGTCCGTTTTATTTTATATCTGAGAATTAAATTAATCAGCGGTTCTCAACCTCGGTCCCCAAGGACCCCCAACAGTGCACGTTTTCCAGGTCTCCTGGCAGTTGCACAGGTGCACGCATTATTCTGACATTTTAAAAGATCACAGGTGGAGCTAATTAGTTCACCTGTGATTCTGTGTGGAGACATGAAAACGTGCCCTGTTGGGACCGAGGTTGAGAACCACTGCTCTAGATTATATTGTGTCAGAATCACACTTTTTATAAAAAATTTTGCAAATTTAGATTTAAAACAAAAATATCAAAAATCTGAAACATTCAGACTGAAAGTGAACTCTGTCGAGTTGATGAAAGTAAAAATTCTGAGTAATTAAATGCAGGAGTCTATAAAAAAAAATGAACTTAATTGCATCCCAGAACACAGGTTTTTAAATTGCACAGAAAAATCTGCTGAATTCTCAAAATGGAATTTCCTTCTTTCTTTATCTTCCGGCTAACATCCAAATAAGTTTTGCATTGGTTGTCTAGGTAACAAATCACAATCTAAATTGGATATTTGTTGTACATAATGCAGAAAGGTGACATTGGGGTAGATGTATTACACCTGGCAGAGGCGTAACTAGGACTTTGTGGGCCCCATAGCAACATTTCTAATGGGGCCCCTGTGCTGTGTTTTGAATGTTTAATATCATTTTGAAGTTAACACAAATGCTGAACGTCATTTTCCAGTTATATATAAGTGATGCACAAAAATTTTAATTTCCTTCCAAAGTTGCACAGCCAAAATCTTTTGCCGCACACAGCCTTCGTAAAATTAGAGGAAACATTGGTTGGGAGTTGATTGGCTAGTGCTTTATCTCCTCTCACTTTATCTCTTCCCCCCCCCCCCCCCCCCCCATCATATCGGTAAACACAAATGTATATGTAAATTAGAATATAGGGAAACATGTTTTGTGCTGTTGTTTTGGTTTATGGTTGAGAGTGGACATTTGCTAGCATACATTACCAGATTGTTGTTTTCAACACAGATAATTCTTAGGTGTTTACTCTCTCTGTACCACTCTCTCTGTATCATCTGCCCCACCTGCATTGCAACATGGTTTTTCCAAGGTGCAAATTACTTATTGCTTTGCTCCAAACTCAGAATCTGCTACAATGTTTGACAATGTTATTATTATTCGCGGCAGTGCCTTGATTTTTAACATTCCCTATTCATTTACGTTTAAAGTTTCCCTGCTAAGTACTAAATATAACTGTCATGTTTCATGTGCTCCATCCCAGCCACATTGGAGGTGTCTATCATCACATACTTGAAAAACTTCTGCGCAGTGTCCGCCTACCAAAGCTGGATGGATGCTGCGGAAAAGGAATTGTTCGATCCTATCTATTACTAAGATGTGTATTCTACTTCACATGTGATGTTGCTATGGGAAACCAATCAGAATCTACTTATTATTTATTTAACACCCTCTAGAACTGGGGTAGCCCACTCCAGTCCTCGAGAGCTACCAACAGTGCATGTTTTCCAGATCTCCTCACAGAATCACAAGTGAAGTAATTAGCTCCACCTGTGGATCTTTTAAAATGTGTTAGTGAGTAATGAGTGCACCTGTGCAGCAGCTAGGTTGTCTGGAAAATGTGACCTGATTGTAGTTCTCTAGAAGATAGTAGACAGGATCTGATTGGTTTCCCATAGCAACATCACATGTCAAGTAGAATACACATCTTAGTAAATTTCCTCCACATATGTGTGCAGCTGTATCCAGAAGTGCAGGGACCACTGGCCAACTGAGAAAAGGGGCAGATATGCTGCAGCATGACTATGTAGTGTTCATTCTAGCGCCCACTATCTTTGAAAACCCATGCAGTTCCTCTTCCCTGCCTGGGGTGTCGCTGTCTGCTGTGGTGTTTCTAGCACAGGTCTGGTTTCAATATCAGTGCTGATATACAGACCACACTGTGCTAGAAACACTACAGCAGACAGCGACACCCCAGGCAGGAAAGAGGAACTGCATGGGTTTTCAAATATGGCGAGTGTTAGAATGAACACTACTATGGGCACCAACCCTTAACAATGAGCAGCTAGTTTAAAAGTAAGCCTTATTGTGTGCCATAATTTGTAAGGGGAATTATTGGGTACTTGTGTATTATCACGTCGCCCATCGCATCGCATACCATAAGGCATACGATGGGATGTGATACAATGTTAGCAGATGTTATACAATTTCAAATTGTATACCATCGAATTGTATGGCATATACAATGGTATAAGATTTTAAATTGTATAAGCACCCTAATGGGTGTTTTCAATGTTAAATGTGCCCCCTATAAGATAAATAATTGTATAAGCACCGTAATAGGTGCTTACAATGTTAAAAGCACCCCCACGCTACCCGTGCTATCAACGCCAACCCGAAGTGTGGCGAGCGGCGGCGGTACGCGTCCTCCGACCTTTTCATACCCCCACTATCCACGCCGGCGTGGAGTTGACTTTATATAGTGTGGCGAGCCACCGAGCCCGAAGCATGGCGAGCGGACGCGGAATACATGTGAAGTAATGCGCGGCCCCTCGCGGGGCTCGCCACGCTTCGGGCTCGGTGGCTCGCTGCGCTCGCCACACTATATAAAGTCAACTCCACGCCGACATGGATAGTGGGGGTATGAAAAAGGTCGGAGGATGCGTACCGCCGCCCCTCGCGGGCTCGCTGCGCTCGCCACACTTCGGATTGGCATTGATAGTTTCAGTGTCATGGGGGTGCATTTAACATTGTAAGCACCTATTAAGGTGCTTATACAATTAAAGATTGTATATACAATTTTTAAAATCGCATCTCATTGCATTGTATGCCATTGTATGCCATATACAATGGTATACAATTTTAAATGGAATACAATGCCATACGACTGAATATCGTGGGCGCCGTGCTAATACACAAGTACCAATTATTGTGTGCATTTTCACACCCAGATGGAATTGCGGTCTGCAATGCTAATAAGCCTTCTGCAGGGGATTTCTGTGACATATCTTCATTTGCATACCCTCCAACATGGCCCATTCCATTAGGTACAAAATGCTCTGTTTCTGGACTTCCTTACCAGTGGCAGTTGCAGAGGTGGGGCTGCAGCACAGTCCAATATTCAAAAAGGGGAGCCAAACCTACCGCCACTCCAAACATCACTGTCCTGGACTGGGATTTGGCTATTATTACGTATTAGGGAAACATACATTTATACAGAAACTACACTGTTTCTCATAATTTTATGAAAAAAAAAAAAGAAAAATTCCTTAAATCTGGAATCCAAATATGAGTTTTAGAAATAAACACAATTTTTGCAAGTTTGGGGATTTGCATAGTTTGTTTTTCTTCTAACCCAGTGGTTCCTAACCTGGGAGTACTCTGCAGACCGGTTGGGTGTTTTTGACAATAATATTAATAATGTTGGATTTCCAATGGTGGAAGAAGTCTCCTATTGCCGTGTAGATGAACTGTTGAGTCACTTCCAGTTCCGTCTGCAGCGTCATCAACATCTCCTCGTGCTTTTGCCCAACCAGCAATCCACTGGGAGGCAATTATCTGCCCTGCCCTGACACAGGTGGAGAAAGCGGCGTCATTAATCCTACAGGCATTGGCGGGAACCTCAGACAAAGGGACCCGCTTCCTGACTGCACACTACTCCGCTACTCCTTAATAAAAGGATATGCATACTGCGCACTTTTACTCTGCTCATAAGTACTGTGGATATTTCAAACTGAGAGGAGGGGGTACTCATAAATGAAAAGGGGTACGGGGGAGAAAAAAGGTTGGGATCCACTGTTTTATCCAATAGTGTGGGCTCTGCATGTCTCCCCTTCTGGTGTTCATACTCCAGGCACCTGGTACAGGTCTTAAGGGGTGTACACACGGGGGGAGGTTCTCTAAACTAAAAATGCGGTAAAAACCGCGTTATCAGGTTTTTACCGAATTCTAACGCAAGAGCCATAACTTAAATTATGTTATTTTTATAACAAAATTAACTTTTCCATAATTATTGCATATGTTAGTGCATATGCGATAATTATGAATGCGAAGGGGGACGGAGCTGGGGTGCGGATGTTAGAAAATAGATGAACTGGAACCATGTGTATACCTTATTATGTTGGTAATTATGTACATAAGTATGCACAGACTCATAAAACAATGGAGGCTTTTACTCTCTGCTAAAACAAACACAGTAGGTAGAATCAATGTCTGTTTTCTTAAGTAAACCTCAAACCATTGTTGTCATTTTCTCCTTAGCAATGACACAAATGAATAATAATGTATTTATATAGAGCTCTTTCTCTCACAGGACTAAAATGGCTTAATAATTCTTACCTCCAGCATTGTTGGGCATCAGGGTCACCATCAGGGGGGTACTCTGGGGACAAAGGTCCCGGACCCGGCCACTCTGACAGAGAGGAGGAGGCCTGGGCCACTCTACCACAAACAGTACACCATATTGACCTGCCAGCACAGTCTATATACAAGCTGTATACACACAGTGTGATATGTACTATGTTTTCTACCAATTTTGTCTATACAGGTCGAGTATCCCCTATCCGAAATGCTCGGGACCACGAGCATTCCGGATAGGGGAATTTTTCGGTTTTTGGAATAATTTTTTTAAGGCATACTTACCTGTCCCCTGATGGTGTCTGGTGGTCCCTCGGCGTCCACAGCAGGCCTCCGGCATCTTCTCTGGGTCTCCAGCGGTCCCAGGAATGCATTGCGCAGGTGTGCGCGCGCACCGGTGACGTCACCGGCGCGCGCGCACACTCGCGCAATGCATTCCTGGGACCGCTGGAGACCCAGAGAAGATGCCGGAGGCCTGCTGTGGACGCCCGGGGACTTGGTAAGTATGAAAAGAGGGTTAGGGGAAAAAAAATAAAATAAAAAATTATTCGAATGATTCCAAAAACCACGTTTTTGGAATAATTCGGATAATGGATGCCCGGATACGGGATACTCGACCTGTATAATCAAAATCGGTGGCTCATATTGCACCTTTAAAACTAGATTGAATCTTAGGCTAAGATTCCCAGTCGTGATACAGAACACATTATACAGGCCTTTTCATGTTAAATGTACTCAATTCAATGGGGGAGATGTATCAAACTTCAGGGAGAGAAAAAGTACCACCCAAATTGCTCATGTCATTTTAAAGGCTGTATTTGAAAAATGAGAGCGATTGACACCAATCAGCGCTTTTTTAAAATCGTAGTTGGCTGCTGTTTAACAGGAAGCCGGCATTTGTGGGTGTTAACCGCCCAATATTTGGGAGTGTCAGGGAAAAAGAAGGCATGCCCAGGAATTTTCAGGGAGGGTGCGTGATAACAGCTCCGATCAGCCTTATTATATTGCACAGGCAGAGGAGATTCTGGGATATGCACAGACTGGAAAAATGATTCCGTGGTGAGTGAGCAGCGAATGGATTTGCAGCTAGCCACTGATCAGCGTGATTTTCACAAGCCAATTGCAGCGTTGCAAAGAGCGGGTTTTCACTCTGGTTGGGCAGCAGCTATTTGATCTTATGGCTCTGCAAAAGTTTTTGCACAGAATTTTTAGAAATACGGTATAATATACATTCAGGCAGTGTTTATAACTTCAGGTAGGAGCTGCCACTGGTTACCATTGATTAAATACAGCATTACATTCGGGTGTGGTATAGGGTTCCGACAGTCGGGATCCCGACAGTCATTAGCCCGACGTCGGGATCCCGAATGGCCAGACTCAGGCAGCATGGCCAGCGCAACAAAGCCCCTCGCTGTACTCGCCACGAGGGAGAATAGCTGGTGGGCGTCGGAAACCCGTTTGTCAGTGTTTTAAAAGTCGGGATCCCGACGTCGGGTAAATGACTGACGGGATCCGCCTCTGCAGCCTTATTGCAGGGTTTCTGCTTATACAGATCATCCTTGTACAGCTGGGCACATAGGAAGCTCCGTGGACAGAGAAGTTAAGTAACATACAGTTGAAGGTGATATTTTTCTTTATAACAGCCAGACTTTCACTATGTAATTACATTTCTGCTGGCTCGGAGGAAAGAAATCCAAAAGATTACTAAAGTAGTCCTTTCTACATTGTGCGGGTCCCAGTAGGAATGCAGTAAGCGTGTAAATGTACATTTTAAATTATATGAGCTACAAAAATGATGATGATAATTATTTTAATAAGCAGTAGCACCTGTAAAGTAAGGACACATCAGCAAAAACAAGTGTTAAGGCCCATACACACACGTTGAGATTTGTGCTTAGCGAATGTGTGCTAGCAGATAAGCGATTTAGGGTAGGTGATTTCCCTTGAATTTTCCCGATACACACATAGGGCCTTATTCTGGTTCACTCCTTCTGGCAAATTCCTTCTTAGATGGACAAAACCATGTGCACTGCAGGGGGGCAGATGTAAAATGTGCAGAGAGAATTAGATTTGGGTGAGTTATTTTATTTCTCTGCAGGGTAAATACTGGCTGCTTTATTTTTGCACTGCAATATAGATCTCCCTTTGAAGTAAAACCCCACCCAAATCTAATTATCTCTGCACATGTTACATCTGCCCCCCTGCAGTGCACATGGTTTTGTCCATCTAAGAAGGAATTTGTCAGGAGGAGTGAACTAGAATAAGGCCCATACCGATGTGTGCTAATCAAAAAGAAAATCCTTGCTAAGCGATCTAACTAGATTCTAACTGCATGCACACAAGATCTGAGCCGACGATGGCGGCGCGGGGGGACCAAGCATCGCCATTGCTATGGGGGGGTGTACACACAGTGATTTGTGCTTAATTTCTAAGTGATCTAGACAGATCGCTTAGAAAATAGGCAAAAATCGCAACGTGTGAATGCACACTTACAGTGTGTTGGGTTTATTTGCTCTCTGGCATTCCAATTTCTAGACTACTACAAATAGTACATGTTTTCCATACATATACAGATTGCTACAGAGTTCCCTATTTGCCAGTATCTAATCATGGGGGATACTTCTAAAACCACATGAGTGAAGGTGTGGCTGACCTAATTTCGTTCATTTCACACTTCCGGAAAAATAGGTGGCTCTCCCTCATGCTGCCCTCTTTCTAGTGAAGGGTTTAAAAACAAACAAAAAAAAAAGTCTGTTGGACCCCTTTGCGCTTTGTTCACTTCACATACATCTATTTGGCTCCACACAGTGTGAGTTTAAAAGAATTGCCTAAATTTGTGACACCTCTGCCATAATTCCATCTAATGCACACCACGTTCAAAGAATGGTGGAGGATTATTCTCCTGACACAGTACAAATAGGCATGTCAAAGAGTATAATTTACCACTTTAGGGGACAAAGGCAATTTGGAGGCCTATGTACAAACTGTCTTTGCATTACTTACGCTGCCCACTCTACAGTGTGTGGGAAGATGATTATCATAATGAACTACAAATTCCATGTAGTTAGCTTAGCTGCCTTAAGCCCACTGGTATCTTGTTTTGTGGAGGGTTCAAACAAATCAAGCCCTTCAGCCACAAAAGTGCCAGTACCTGTGGAAGTGCTTGGTTTGAGATACTGGGTGTGGATCAGTTGGTCACCAGCAAGTTGTTAGACAGTCATTCGGTCGATATGCATTTAGGGTAATAAGGTTGACATGGGTTAGGTAGACAGTCAAAAGGTTGACATGGGGTTTTTATTTACCCGAATGTGGACACAGTCGACATGGACATGGGTAAGGTACACCGCGTCCCCTCGCATGGCTCGCTGTCAGCACATATCGGCTCAAAAAAACTGTGAAAACCCTATGTCGACCTTTTGACTGTCGACTTAACCCATTTCGACCTAATGACCATGTCGACCTAGACTCATGATGACCTTCTTGCATGTAGACCGAGACCCATGTCGACCTAAATGCATGTAAACCTAATGTTGTTGACCTAATGACTGTCTTAACAACTTGCTGCTGACCCAATGACCGTATCCCGATATACTGTGCATGTCATTTTTAATAGGCACCACCTTTCATTTCTGCCACTGCTGTCTGGAAATGTTTAGTAGATGCGCAATTAATTGCAGTATGTTTGTGATGCTGCTTTATTGCTTATTACCAGCTAGCCAGCTGCAGTGTATGGCCTAAACTGGATTAAAACAATATTGTGAGGTGGTCAAAACATACGGTACTTGTGAATTATCACGGCTCCCATCGCATGCCATCGCATGCCATATATAGTGGCATGCGATGGGATGCGATTTTTGCTGTTTTTTAAAGTTTTTTTACAAAATCGCATGCAATCGCATCGCATGCGATTTTTAACAGAAAAGCATCCAAATGCATTGAAATTATTATGCAACATGTCCAATGGCCCCCAAATGGCATTTTTGAGGCTGTACCACCCCCACTTGGTAAAGTGCTGGAAAATGGTGCTGATGATTCAGTGTAAATGTATCTGTCTCTCATTCCCAAAAATGTAACAGTGTAATGTGGGCTAGGTGACATTAGGGAGATTGCTAGACTAATGAGGGAGAGAGGGAGATTGCAGCTATTTCAGGGAGTCTCCTGGAGAATGCAGGAGGGTAGGCAGCTATGGGTCAAAACTGACTGGAAATTGTTATGGAGGCTATTAATACTGTAGGCCTAACTTGCGTCATTTTAGATATTTCTGGCACTTTAAAAAAAATACAACAACTTAAAATGCTCACGGCATTTAGGCAAAAACCAAAAAAGAGAACCATGAAAAATATATTTTTACCTTAAGATGACACTAAAGCTGCAATATAGCTCAAGTTGCAAAAATAGTAAATTTGCTATTTAACATTGTTACAGAGGGGATGTGTGTGTTTTGTGTGTACAAAAACTCTATCCAGAACTGCCCAAATCCTGCCCCAATCCACCTATAAATCACCACTTTTGGCGGAAACTCTGCTAATTTGTTACTCTAAATACAATAAGAATTGAAACTGTTGCATGCGTGTAACATATAAAATATACACCATGCTGTAACGGGCCATGCGTACTAAGATGTATGGTTTAGTGTTGGGATGGGGAACCTTCGGTCCTCCCGCTGTTGTTGAACTGCACATCCCAGCATGCCCTGCAACAGTTTTAGTATGGCCAAATAGCAAAGCTGTAGCAGGGCATGCTGGGATGTGCAGTTCAACAACAGCTGTAGGGCCGAAGGTTCCCCATCCCTGGTCTAGTGGCTCTCCTCCCTGTTTAACATGAACCACAGTGAAGTGCTTGTTGTGAAGTCTTTATTTTCTTCAAATGTATACTGAACTTTAAAGAGGCTGAAAATGCTAATGAGCCTAGAGTAGAAAATGCTTCTGTAATCGTAGTAAGGATGGAGCAGCTATAACTGGTTAGTGTTTAAACCAATCACTTTTACCAAGATGGCCTCTGTTTGGTCTTCTGCATGTGTGGCTGTAGGTCTAACTTGCCATAGTGGAACACAGACATGCTCCACTTAGCCCAGTAACCATTACATCCCAACTGCATCCTGTGTTCTATTCTGGTATCACCACGGTTATTTGTACAGGGCTTCTTCTATATGGTACTGCTCAAGCTTAGCTTCAACCACCCAGCACACTGAGGGCTAGATGTACTACAGTGAGCCTTGGAGATTGATATCATAAAGTGGAGAGAGATAAAGTACCAGCCAATAAGCTCCTAACTGCCATGATCCAGGCTGTGTTTAAAAAAATTCTGAGAGCTGCTTTGGTACTTTCTCTCTCCAAGTCTTAGTACATCTGCCCTTGAGCGTACAGTAACTGTGACTATGGCTGTGCAAACAAATCACATGAATAAGTCACACACGTGGTTGAAGACTGAGCTGCCTGCTGTATTTAACATGCATTCCCCCATCAATAGTTACACACGCAGCAGTTATGCCAACAGGTCACCTGTCATGTATGATGTTTATTTAAACAAAATATTCACAATGTATGCAATAGCAATCCTTTTATTCCGAACACATGAAGGTACATTGACAACATTACAAATACATACCTTCATGTGCAGGGATTGGGACAAGGGGTGTCAACCTGGGGGACAACCTGTAATAGAGACTATGATGCACTAAGCTCAGCTGCCTCTTTGCCGTCTCACATTCAAAAGCTCATTTATTGCCATGCTCCCTGTGACCAGGAAAACCAGCCAACATTTCCCACTACAGACTGATATCTGTAGGTGGGACAGAGTCATCAAACCAGGACCATAGATGAAAATATCTCAGTGACAGCAGACTACACATTCTTGTTCCATAAATAGGTCTCTGCTGTGGACACTATACAGATGATTTTTACCCTTACCAGCAATAAACAAAATGATATATGGCGGCCTGCACTGCAGTGTGCTCTCTGTATGGCGGCCTGCACTGCTGTGCGCTCTCTGTATGGTGGCCTGCACTGCTGTGTGCTCTCTGTATGGTGGCCTGCACTGCTGTGCGCTCTCTGTATGATGGCCTGCACTGCTGTGCGCTCTCTGTATGATGGCCTGCACTGCTGTGCGCTCTCTGTATGGTGGCCTGCACTGCTGTGCGCTCTCTGTATGGTGGCCTGCACTGCTGTGCGCTCTCTGTATGGTGGCCTGCACTGCTGTGCGCTCTCTGTATGGTGGCCTGCACTGCTGTGCGCTCTCTGTATGGTGGCCTGCACTGCTGTGCGCTCTCTGTATGGTGGTCTGCACTGCTGTGCGCTCTCTGTATGGTGGCCTGCACTGCTGTGCGCTCTCTGTATGGTGGCCTGCACTGCTGTGCGCTCTCTGTATGATGGCCTGCATGATGGCCTGCACTGCTGTGCGCTCTCTGTATGGTGGCCTGCACTGCTGTGCACTCTCTGTATGGTGGCCTGCATGATGGCCTGCACTGCTGTGCGCTCTCTGTATGGTGGCCTGCACTGCTGTGCGCTCTCTGTATGATGGCCTGCACTGCTGTGCGCTCTCTGTATGGTGGCCTGCACTGCTGTGCGCTCTTTGTATGATGGCCTGCACTGCTGTGCGCTCTTTGTATGATGGCCTGCACTGCTGTGCGCTCTCTGTATGGTGGCTTGCACTGCTGTGTGCTCTCTGTATGGTGGCCTGCACTGCCGTGTGCTGTCCTATATGGCAGTGTGCTGTCTCTGTCTGGTGGCCTGTGCTGCTGTGTGCTCTCAAAATGGCGGTCTGCACTGCAGTGTGCGCTCTACAGCAGCCTCCACTGCTGTTTGTGCTAAAAGCTTCATTATACGGTATGCATTACTACAATTGTTGCTGCGTTGAAGTGCTACAAGTCCTAGAATAATACAAAATGATTTTTTTAGGTCAATAATAAACGTTCCTTATTAACATGTTATATAGACGTTTATAATAATCGCATCATTTTACTTTTACATGCTTTAACCTGCGCAGTAACAGTCGGAGAAAGATCATGTCAATTGTACAATATTTATAACATTTAGACATCCAGACCTGCTATAACAGACCAATTTTGCGCTTGCGTTCCTTCTTAGAATATACTCGTGCTTTCAAACAAGAAACTAATAAAAAAATAGTCAGACTAGATGGGACTACAGGTTCTTATCTGCCATCAAATCCTATGTTCCTATGTAAGGAAACGGTCACCTGTCCCCAGTATCTGGTCAGGGAGCATCCACATGACACCAATAACAAGGAAGCTAATGGATGGCTCAGTGTCTCTGTGTACACAACATTCCGCAAAATCTCTCCATTGTCTGTAATGTTTCACCTCGCAATACAGACAGATATAAATAGAATACAAACGGTAATGGGGAAGATTATAACGTGCTCTTAGTGCGTGTGCACCATTGTTTATGTAATTAGTATTAAATAGAAACGTCCAAATATATTATAAAATCTGTTTGCTAACAAAGTATTAGTAGAGTTTGACATTCAAAATAGACAATGAAGGGCATGTGCTGTGTAACAACTGTCTGGAGAGAAATACAGGTAATATAATGGGAATAGCCGCTGATTTAAATGTCTGCTTGGCAATGGGCAATTCGGGCTAATCCAAAAAAAGTGCACATGGTTTTGGCCATTTGAGAAGGAATTTGCCTTTGCGAGTGAACCAGAATAAGCAGGATCTTTTGTCTAGATTCTTAATGACGTACTGTGTGATATATGTGGGTTTAAGTGTTTCCTTAAATGAGCTTTGCCAGCAAATGAATCACAATGGATCTGATTCAGATGCGGACAGAGAGGCTATCGCAGCCGCCTAAAGGCTGGCCTTGGCATTTCCTGACAATGGTGCCAACTTTTTTGGAAGTGGAAGCAATCGCTGGCCCCTCCCCACCCCCAAATGGCATCAGACTGTTAATGAGAGGAGCAGCAGTGGGCAGTGACAGCTCAATAAATGGTATGTGAAAATGGGGGAAGGGGCACTACCCCTGTGGGCACACCCCTACATTTTTGCTGCATGCCTTTCACTAAGGGTTTGCGGACACCAATTCACTTTCTGGCACACAGTGGACTTTGGTGGCACACTGGGATTTTTCAGAGGACAAATACAACCTTATACTTCAGCTTGAACTCGCTCAGCCGATATTTGCATCACTCACCGAAATACTCCACCATTTACCCTTACTTGGAATTTGAACATCTCTCTGCACTTCCACCTGCACTCAACGCACCCTGCATCTCCGCACTACTGTGAGGCCGGACCAAAGACAAAGTGGTGACATATATCATTTAAAGTGGATATACTGTAAATTGTGGGGGACCCTTACAAACTTTTCAGTGGGAGGACTGAGTACTATAGGAACAAGCAATATCATAGAAATCCTTTCAGTATCCTCTGTGTCACATTTTCATTTGTTTTAAGTCATTATATACAGTATGTATGTATGTATGAACTATTCCAACCCATCCAATCAAATGTATTGTTGTTATTACCAGCGCTACTCTTTTGTTTTTGTTGTCATTTGTATGTTTTGGGAACTGACCTTCCCTTGAGTCAGCTGCTTGACACCTCAAATTCAGGCGCCTGATTTTACCTTCTTTTTCCTTCTCCTCTTCTTAACCTGGCAGATTAGTATGTTCTACTTTCATTTCCTCAAATATGTTTCCTGCCCAGGGCCAGGTGTTTCTCATTTGAAATTTCTTATGCTATATGGGCCAATTTCACCTGAATCTAACTGATCGGGCCGAGAAATCAGGTGACATCGGATCCGATCCCATTCGCGGTCCCGTGCACATCGGAGTCGGAGGTCGGACCTGCCTGCAAGTCCGACCTCTGATTCAGCACCCCTTTTAGCGGTATATCGTATGCAAAAGTACTGCATACGACAATGGTGGCCAAACCTGTCCTCAAGATCTACCAACAGTTCATGATTTTTAGGCAAACTGTGGATCTATAGTAGGAATGATGCAGCACATGTTTGATAATGTGACAGTTAGTAATGACTACAGCTGTGCACCAGCTAGATGATCTGGGAATGTGACAGTTAGTAATGACTACAGCTGTGCACCAGCTAGGTGGTCTGGGGAATGTGACAGTTAGTAATGACTACAGCTGTGCGCCAGCTTGGTGGTCTGGGAAATGTGACAGTTAGTAATGACTACAGCTGTGCACCAGCTAGATGATCTGGGAATGTGACAGTTAGTAATGACTACAGCTGTGCACCAGCTAGGTGGTCTGTGGAATGTGACAGTTAGTAATGACTACAGCTGTGCGCCAGCTAGGTGGTCTGGGGAATGTGACAGTTAGTAATGACTACAGCTGTGCACCAGCTAGGTGGTCTGGGGAATGTGACAGTTAGTAATGACTACAGCTGTGCACCAGCTAGGGAGTCTGGGGAATGTGACAGTTAGTAATGACTACAGCTGTGCACCAGCTAGATGATCTGGGGAATGTGACAGTAATGACTACAGTTGTGCACCAGCCAGGTGGTCTGGGGAATGTGACAGTTAGTAATGACTACAGCTGTGCGCCAGCTAGGTGGTCTGGGGAATGTGACAGTTAGTAATGACTACAGCTGTGCACCAGCTAGGTGGTCTGGGGAATGTGACAGTTAGTAATGACTACAGCTGTGCACCAGCTAGGTGGTCTGGGGAATGTGACAGTTAGTAATGACTACAGTTGTACACCAGCCAGGTGGTCTGGGGAATGTGACATTTAGTAATGGCTACAGCTGTGCACCAGCTACATGATCTGGAAAACGTGGACCATTGGTAGATCTCGAGGACTGGTTTGGCCACCACTTGAATATGATATATATAGTATGTGTTCCTGCTGCCCTAGAAGTGGCCGGGTGGTTCAAGTCTTATACTGTACAGTACTATCATGTGTTCTCTTCAGTGGATTGTGTCACAAACCTGACTTGATTCACATTTATTTCCTGATGCTGGCCTGGTTCCTAGCTGCTGCTGTTGCAGCTGCTTTCCATTCCTCAGTGATTAACTCCAATGAAGCTTCCTGAGTTCTGCACTAGTCACATGTTCCAGGTACTCAAGGTATAATTCTTGGTTCTGGCTGCTGCTGCAGCTGCAGACAATTAGCAATCACCTGGAGGAATATAAGCCAGCTTCCCAGAGTCCTCCTTGCCTTGAACAACTGTTCATTCTGCTTCCTGAGTGGTTACCCCAGAGACAGAGAGTTCCAAGGCTCCTGGTTATCCAGTCTCCTGTGATCCCATCTCCAAGTGTCCTGCTGCTGCTACTGCTGCTACTTACCTGGTTCCGGTCATCTCCAGAGACTCCTGCTAATTCCATCCTGCGGTTGAGTGAGCAAGCTATTCCCTGCAGAGGATACCACTGGCACTGGCCAGCAATCTCCACTAGCTCCCAGGCTAGACCCCTTGGCTCCCAGGCCAAACTACCTTCAAAACCTATCAGTGACTTTCTTCCATCTCAGTCCTGATCTGCCGACAGGCACTGTCTACCTCAGTCGACACTCAGCTTCTGCCGTCTATTCCTGACTAACAACATCTGTGTCATCCCTGACGTCCATCAGTTGCAGCATCTGAGTATTGTCACGTTATCATCTATTGTCGACATTGTGTCAACTGTTTCCCAAAGGGCCTCCAGAGACTCTGTGCTTCCGTCATCTCCTGGTGACTAACAACATCCGTGTCATCTCCAACGTCCACCAGTTGCCGCATTCAAGCATTGTCACACCTACATCTGTTGTCGACATCCTGTGTCAACTGTTTTCCCAAGTGTCTCCAGAGGTTCTGTCACTCTCTCCAGGTTATCTACATCATGTACTGACGACGCCCAGGTCATCACCACTGGCTCCCAGGCCATCCCGCAGCTCCCAGGCTGCCAACTGTCATCACCGGCTTCCAGGCCGTCTCGCAGCTTCCAGGCTGCCAACTACAACTCCGGCTCCCAGGCCATCCCGCAGCTCCCAGGCTGCCAACTGTCATCTCCGGCTCCCAGGCCGTCTCGCAGCTTCCAGGCTGCCAACTACAACTCCAGCTCCCAGGCCATCCCGCAGCTCCCAGGCTGCCAACTGTCATCTCTGGCTCCCAGGCTGTCTCACAGCTTCCAGGCTGTCAACTATCTTCCCCGGCTCTCAGGCCGTCTCCAAAGACATTTCCTCATTTCTCCAGTGTCCTCACTCCCAGCCCGCGTCCAGAGGACCAGGACAGGGGGCCGCGACCTGCTTGCCAGACGCAGCCAAGCCCATAGTTCCTTGCGGGACTCCCTGGTGAACACCGCTGGTAAGTTAGACTCTGCGCCCCTGCTTCTGGTCTCCGCCAACCCTCTGGTTCGCTCTGCTCGGGTTCCCAGTGTATGTCAGATATAAAGTCTCTTGCTCAAATCTACTCCCAGAGTTCCTCCTGTGTCAGCGAGGCTCCCAAGACTCCAGGCTTCCCAGTCTCATCTGAGAATCCATCCAGTTGCTATACCTGTGCCTCCAGTCGTCTCCCATCTGACTGTCGACATCCTACGTCGACAACTCCCGCAGCTTCCAGACTGTTCACTGTCAGTAGCCAACACTGAGTTACTGTGCCCTGCTTTCCCTGTGTAGGTCATACCAAACCTTCTATATCCTGCTACCCAGCGCCCTCCACTGGCCCACCACGGTCACAGCCGAGTACACAAGAACCCTCAGTGCTGACAGATTGTTCAAGGCCGATGTACTTGGCTCACGACCCAAGTGTGGGACCAGCGGCTCTTCCAGGTGTCTCCGGCTGTATGAAGATCCAAGAAGCCACTCAGCAAGGGATAATGAAGAGTCTCCAGGGAGTATCCACCCGATTGGATACTATACAGCAGTCGTTGGCACCTCTTGCGTCGACTGCCAAAAAATTTTTTGCGTCACCTATTGCCACTTCTAGTTTGGATGATCTCCAGCAATTTCTGGGTACTTCTAGTCCATATTCCAATTCAACACCGGTTGTTCCAGTATCCTGTCCCCGGTCCCCTATGGATTGTCCGCGGATTTCCCAGTCCCCTTGTCCAAGGGATTCTGAGCCTCTGAGCGTTCTTCATAGATTGTTGGAACAGCTACAAAGTCTTCTGTCCACTATAATTCTGCTAATACCAGAGATTCTTCAGAGTACACAAGTTACCGCAAGAAGTTCCGTGCGAACCACTGCTACGAAACAATCTCCTGTTACAAACTCTCTTAGAAATAATCTATTCTCTTCCATGCAGTGTGAAGACAAAGTCAGGAGGTCCTCGCATTCCAAATGCTCGGAAGCTGAACGTCAGCGTCGCAGACAGCTCCACCTATGCTTCTATTGTGGTAGTGCTAGTCACCTTATTAGAGACTGTAACCTCTGTACATCCAGGAGGGGTGACAAGTCCCAATACCGCACTGCTCTTTTGCATAATACTTCTGAAACATCTGCTCCCGCCATCTCTGCCTCAGTCACGCATATTCCTAGTTCCAAGTCTGAGAACCAGAAGAGGATGTACAAGTCTCGCGTCACTCAAAGGGTCTCCGATTCCTTAGTCCCAAATAAAACATCTGTGTCCGTAGCCTCGGATGAGGTACCTGATCCTGTAGCTTGTGCTGGGACATCTGTAGCTACAGTCCAAGGAAGTGTTTTGAAAATATCAGCCTCCAGCGAGGCATCTGATGCTCTGACCCCAGAAGAGGTTTCTGTTTCTCCAGTTCCAGAAATGGCACCCAAGCCATTTACTCCAGGTCAGCCTTCTTCCTGTGCTATTATGTCTACACCCTGTGTAGTCCAGGTCCAAGACGGACCATCTGTATACCCGGATTCTGTCCGTTCCGGGTCCAGCCCGGACTCCGCCTTTCCCAGTGTCGAACTTCAGTCTGATTCTCTTAGTAATGGTCTTCCCAATAACCTCCCGGCATTTCTAAAAACAGTTCAAAGAGAATTCCCTCCAAAACCAGCTCCTTTGGGACCTTTGAAAGGTTCCACCAGGGTCACCAAGAGCTTATCCACTACTGCACCATCACTTTCCGAACAAGATCAAGTTATATTGAATCAAGACATTTCTCAATTAAAAAATTGGAATGCCTCCACGGTATATCAGCAGTCTCAAATTTCTGGAGTGTCCAAACTTGAACAAGACCAGACACTACAAGATCCATATATTAACAGTCATCATATCTCCAGAAATAAAGATGTTTCTATACCCCATTCTCCTGACTTAAGGTTGGGTGTAGTTTCACTCTGTTCTTCGACAGGTCCTTTTAGGAATTCTAGCCCCATGGATGTACCAGCTAACATCACTTCGGTCCCTAAAGAGAAGAATACTGATCATTCAGAGTCTGCAATCTGTATTGGGTTTTCTACTTTACATTATTCACATGACTCTCTAACTGATATCTCCAAGAGAAAGGATCATATATGTCCACTAGAATTGGACTCAGATTCCGATTATGACCCAGTTTATGATGAAACTCCCTATCCAGGAGGTTTTATTCTTCCCGACCATGTTTTTCTCCAGGACGATACTCCAATAAATTCAGTTTTTTTTGATGATGGATGGTCCACCTGTTCTGAAGATGAAGACTAAGAAGATATGTGAAAAACTCAGTTTGTGAGTTCTTTAGTTCTCCTGCCAAGTTCATTGGGGTGTCCGGAGTCCACCCTAAAAAGGGGGGGTACTGTCACAAACCTGACTTGATTCACATTTATTTCCTGATGCTGGCCTGGTTCCTAGCTGCTGCTGTTGCAGCTGCTTTCCATTCCTCAGTGATTAACTCCAATGAAGCTTCCTGAGTTCTGCACTAGTCACATGTTCCAGGTACTCAAGGTATAATTCTTGGTTCTGGCTGCTGCTGCAGCTGCAGACAATTAGCAATCACCTGGAGGAATATAAGCCAGCTTCCCAGAGTCCTCCTTGCCTTGAACAACTGTTCATTCTGCTTCCTGAGTGGTTACCCCAGAGACAGAGAGTTCCAAGGCTCCTGGTTATCCAGTCTCCTGTGATCCCATCTCCAAGTGTCCTGCTGCTGCTACTGCTGCTACTTACCTGGTTCCGGTCATCTCCAGAGACTCCTGCTAATTCCATCCTGCGGTTGAGTGAGCAAGCTATTCCCTGCAGAGGATACCACTGGCACTGGCCAGCAATCTCCACTAGCTCCCAGGCTAGACCCCTTGGCTCCCAGGCCAAACTACCTTCAAAACCTATCAGTGACTTTCTTCCATCTCAGTCCTGATCTGCCGACAGGCACTGTCTACCTCAGTCGACACTCAGCTTCTGCCGTCTATTCCTGACTAACAACATCTGTGTCATCCCTGACGTCCATCAGTTGCAGCATCTGAGTATTGTCACGTTATCATCTATTGTCGACATTGTGTCAACTGTTTCCCAAAGGGCCTCCAGAGACTCTGTGCTTCCGTCATCTCCTGGTGACTAACAACATCCGTGTCATCTCCAACGTCCACCAGTTGCCGCATTCAAGCATTGTCACACCTACATCTGTTGTCGACATCCTGTGTCAACTGTTTTCCCAAGTGTCTCCAGAGGTTCTGTCACTCTCTCCAGGTTATCTACATCATGTACTGACGACGCCCAGGTCATCACCACTGGCTCCCAGGCCATCCCGCAGCTCCCAGGCTGCCAACTGTCATCACCGGCTTCCAGGCCGTCTCGCAGCTTCCAGGCTGCCAACTACAACTCCGGCTCCCAGGCCATCCCGCAGCTCCCAGGCTGCCAACTGTCATCTCCGGCTCCCAGGCCGTCTCGCAGCTTCCAGGCTGCCAACTACAACTCCAGCTCCCAGGCCATCCCGCAGCTCCCAGGCTGCCAACTGTCATCTCTGGCTCCCAGGCTGTCTCACAGCTTCCAGGCTGTCAACTATCTTCCCCGGCTCTCAGGCCGTCTCCAAAGACATTTCCTCATTTCTCCAGTGTCCTCACTCCCAGCCCGCGTCCAGAGGACCAGGACAGGGGGCCGCGACCTGCTTGCCAGACGCAGCCAAGCCCATAGTTCCTTGCGGGACTCCCTGGTGAACACCGCTGGTAAGTTAGACTCTGCGCCCCTGCTTCTGGTCTCCGCCAACCCTCTGGTTCGCTCTGCTCGGGTTCCCAGTGTATGTCAGATATAAAGTCTCTTGCTCAAATCTACTCCCAGAGTTCCTCCTGTGTCAGCGAGGCTCCCAAGACTCCAGGCTTCCCAGTCTCATCTGAGAATCCATCCAGTTGCTATACCTGTGCCTCCAGTCGTCTCCCATCTGACTGTCGACATCCTACGTCGACAACTCCCGCAGCTTCCAGACTGTTCACTGTCAGTAGCCAACACTGAGTTACTGTGCCCTGCTTTCCCTGTGTAGGTCATACCAAACCTTCTATATCCTGCTACCCAGCGCCCTCCACTGGCCCACCACGGTCACAGCCGAGTACACAAGAACCCTCAGTGCTGACAGATTGTTGTTACTAATCCGGTACATAATCATAATGCAGATGTGTAAGCGGGAAATCGGATGATGGGGGGGGGGAGGGGGAGCAGCGTGTTTTTGGCGGGGCAACGTTTACTTATTTATTTATTTATTTGCAGTTTCTTATATAGCGCAGCAGATTCCGTTGCGCTTTACAATAGTAAACAGTGATAAAACAAACTGGGTAACAACAGACAGACATGGAGGTAGGAGGGCCCTGCTGCAAGCTTACAATCTATAGGGATATAGGAGGGAAACACAAGGACAGGCACCAGTAATAGCATAGCAGTCCCAACAAGTTACAAGTCCAGAAGGGAAGCTATATAATACATAAGTGCCTCAGAGGGTTATGCGTGTAGAACTTAAATATGATAGGCTTGCCTGAAGAGGTGAGTTTTCAGGGAACGCTTGAAAGTTTGGAGGCTAGCGGAGAGTCTAATTGTGCATGGAAGGGCATTCCATAGGATGGGAGCAGCCCGATGAAAGTCCTGTAATAGTGAATGGGAGCTAGTGATCCGCTCAGATGAGAGACGCAAATCTTGTGCAGAGCGGAGTGGTCGAGATGGGAGATATTGTGTGATAAGTGCAGAGATATATGCTGGTGCAGTATGGTTAATAGCTTTATATGCAAGTAGAAGTGTTTTATATTGAGTACGGTAATATACAGGCAACCAATGTTTACTTGCTCGCTAGGCAGCAAATATATGCAGGTCTGAATCGGGCCATTTATTCAAGAAAATGTGAAACTTTCCAGGGCCATTTTACTAACCGCTAAAGTAAATTGCTGATAGATTTTAAATGCAAAAGAACTTTAGTCACTTTGTGTATGTGTATATAAGAAACTACAGACCGTGCGCTCTCACCCAGTGGGAGCCAACTGCTGGGGAGCCATTTAGAAATATTGAAAGCAATATTACAATATACACAGCAAAAATAATCCCTAATTGAGGGTAATAAATAATATTTTCCCTTTTTAATAGGTCTACAAATGCTGATTGGTAATTTTGAGCTGTCCCAAATACAAATGCTAACTGGAAAGCATTTGAAGGGTTTATCACCTCCCTATCCTCGGGCAACATTTAAGTTTTTTTTTTGTTTTTGTTTTTTTACAATCCTCACAAATGATTAATCTTCTCTAAAATTAGAACATTCATTGATATGAAGTCATTTGTCTCTTGCAGGAAGCTACAGAAGATGGTCCATGACATAAAGAAAAATGATGGCGGGCTAATGCAAAAGTTAAAAAAGTGAGTCCTGCTAAAAGTGATGTCCCAATTTAACCAAAAATGTATGGAATATGGTAGTTTATAGTCAGGATTTACACACTTATTGCAGATGTCTGTAGAGTTTGTATATTCTCCCCTTGCTTGCATGGGTTTCCTTTGGATACTCAGGATCCCTCTCATATAAAAATATACTTGTAGGTTAATTGGCTCCTGACTGACTGACATTTTTAGGGAGAGATTTATCAAAGCTTGGATACAAGAGAAGTGCAGATTAAGTAGCAACCAATCCGCTTGTCTTTTTACATCCTGGATTTGAAAAATGACTGGTAGGAGCTGATTGGTTGGTACTTTATCTCTCTCCAAGTTTTGACATCTCCCTATGTTACATATGTCACCATCTGAGGGCATCAAGGGCCACAGAAGTGTTGGTATACTTCCCAGTTTCACATAATGTATAAGCATGATCCCCCACAGCCTCTTTTTTTTCATACCTCATCCCCGGTATCCATGGCGGCCTTGGGTATCCTCTACAGAGTCATATCCGGTCCCAGGGGTGCATTGTGCCGTTGCAGCCCTGGGACCGGAGATGCCACTGAAGAGGATTCTGAAGGATGCCAGAGGACATCGGGGCACCGACAGGGGACCAGGTAAGCATGAAAAAAAAAATCCTTAATTCTTAAAAAGCCCTTATCCAAAATGCTTGTGGTCTCGAGCATTTCGTATAAGGGATACCCAACCTATCTATAGAGACCTGAGTTGAGGGTATTTCAAAGAGTGAAGAAGTTGACAAGCAGCCAATCAACTTCTACATATAATTTTATAGGATGCACCTGATTAAATGCCAGCTAGAAGCTGCTTGCTATGGACAATTTCCCCACTTATCTAGTCTTTAGGAAGTTTAATATATTTGCCCCCCCCCCCATAATTCTTTACGGTACTTGTGTACTAGCACGGCGCCCACGATATTTGGTCGCACGGCATATAACCGCATGGCATACACCCGATGCACTGCAATGCGATTTAAAATTGTATAAGCCCCCTATACGATGTTTAATTGTATAAATCCACCCCCACTCCACCCCCACTATGAACGTGAACCCGAAGCGTGGCGAGCGCAGCAGTATGCGTCCTACGACCTTTTCATACCCCCACTATCCACGTCAGCGTGGAGTTGATTTTATATAGTGTGGCGAGCGGACGCGTATTACTTTACATGTATTCCGCGTCCCCTCGCGGGGCTCGCCACACTTTGGGCTCGCCACACTATATAAAATCAACTCCACGCCGACGTGGAAAGTGGGGGTATGAAAAGGTCGTAGGACGCATACCGCCGCCCCTCGCGGGCTCGCTGCGCTCGCCGTGCTCGCCGCGCTCGCCACGCTTCGGGTTGGCGTTGATAGTGGGGTGCCGTTGGGGTTGCTTTTAACATAGTAAGAACCCAACTCGTTTAACTTATAGGGGCCACTTTTAACATGGGAAAACCCTTTAGGGTGCTTATACAATTTTAAATCGCATACCATTGTATATGCGATAGAATGGCATACAATGCCATACAATTCGATGGTATACAATTTAAAATTGCATAACATCGCATCGCATACCATCACATGCCTATGGTCTGCGATGCGATGGGAGCCGTGCTAGTACACAAGTACCTTCTTTACTTTGAGTGAGGAAGATATAGGATAGTTTCAGGTATGGTAATGGGGGATAATGGGATGCCCTTTGGTGAACACAAAAATAGATAGATAGCGGACATCTATCTATCTATCTATCTATCTATCTATCTATCTATCTATCTATCTATCTATCTACAGAATCTATCTATTGTGATAGCATGTCCATTCCAGTATTATCTCATTTATAATCATTACTTTAAGAGACTATAGCCTTTCTTCTACTGGATGCATCCACACATGACACCCTATTGCGTCATACCCTGATTACTCCTCTCTGTTTTCACCACAGTATCTTCACTCATTCTAAAAATATATCATTTCTTATTTGCATACACTAGAAAAAGAAGAAGTGAGTTTATGCGGGGACACAGAGATGCGGATTTGGAACAAAGTGTACAATATTTATTAGAATACGTTATTCATTTATTAGCTGGCGCAATAGTTAGCATCACAGTCCAAACATAATGATCTCATAATGACAGATCTGTGTGACGTTCCCCTGCCAACTGCAGTGGCCGACGGCGTGATGTACCATGCAGGGCTGCATTCAGCCACATAACGTCCCATATGTCTTACCGATTTGGCCTGAAACAACATCTTTAAAGATATTTTCAGAGTCAAGGGTCATTGGGTCAACACCTGAAATAGGTCGACATAGGTAAGGTCAACAGGGTCTGAAGGTCAAGCATTAGGTTAACAATGGGAAGGTCGACTGTCAAAGGTTGACATGAGTTTTCCACGTTTATTTTGTCCCGAATGTCGACATAGTCAACATGGACACCGTCTAAGTGTTCCGCATGGCACACAATTCTATTCTCCCACCGCCGCCGTAGGGCATGAAATGCCGCCTGTCTGCACATGTCGGCTCAAAAAAAACTTGAAAATCTAATTTCGACCGTTTGACTGTTGACATTCCCATTGTCGAGCTAATGTTTGTGTTGACCTTAATAGGATAGTCGACTGACCGTATACAATTTTCAGTGGCCACATTCAGGAGTATAGCTTTCAGTGGCGATGTAAGCAGGATTTTACTGCATGTACAGACGACACCGCTAAGGACCTGCGGGAGTGCACATTGTTAATGATAAATCGCGTAAACGCGATCTGCATGAATATGAGGCAGATTTATTAAGCTTGGAGAAGAGATAAACTGGAGATAAAGCGGAGAAAGGGTAAAAGGAGATAAAGCACCAGCCAATCAACTCCCAACTGTCTTTTTCAAACACAGCTGATTGGCTGGTGCTTTATCTCCTTTTACCTTTTCTCCGCTTTATCTCCAGTTTATCTCTTCTCCAAGCTTAATAAATCTGCTCCCATATCTCTAACTATTAGATTGAAATAGAAGAAAAGAAGGGGTGTAGACCCTGTCTTGCGCTAATATTTTACTAGGCAGCACCTCCAATAAATCCCTCCTGCTAGTGAAGGATAGAAACAAAGAACAACCACAATATTATTGGAGTGCGCCAAATCAATTTCTCATCAGACCACCACCCAACGTTGGTAATGATGAACACAATTCACAAATCCTTCTTCGTGTGTCCATGAAAGACAGTGAGATGCACAGTCCAATGTGAAGTATAATCTTTTATTAAAAAGATACCTCTTTTATTAAAAAGATACTCCTGGGTATCTTTTTAATAAAAAGATTATACTTCACATCGGACTGTGCATATCATTGTGAACACACGCCTATGTTGGACACATGAAGAAGGATATTTAAATTGTGTTCATCATTACCAACGCCGGGTGGTGGTCTGTTGAGAAATTGATTTGGCGCACTCCAATAATATTGTGGTTCTATATATATATTATTGTTATCATGCATATCGTCTGATGTATACCCAGCTTAACTTGTTAAATTAAGTAGGTTATTTGTCATAAATTAATCTGGCCAAGGATTAAATTGAGTCTAACAGAGGGGCAGATGTACTAAGCTTGGAGCGTGATAAAGTAACAACCAATCGGCTCCTATCAGTTTTCAAAAACAACCTTTAATGTGGTAGCCTGGTGCAAACTTTATCTCTCTCCACTGCTTAATACACATTCCCCAGGATAATTTTCTTATAGAAATGTGTCTTTGTTTGCGTGTAAGAAGTTATGTGGAATTATGTCATACAATGAGCAACAGGAAGGAGAGAGCGATCATCAGGTTGTCCTGTTTCCTGTCCTTCATGCTTGGTTTCTCACCCAAAGCAATTTTAGTTTTTTTGAGGGGGGGGGGGGGGGGTTAAAAACCCATTGAGTGCCAACAAAATTTGTCAAAATAGCTGTGAACAAAGCCAAGCAAACATTTGTGTTCATCATAATGACCTGTAATGTCTACCTTCTATAAGAAATATAATCTTTTTTTTTTTTTTTTTACGTAACTTTTTTTGCTTGAATTTATATAACCAACGTGAGCGATGCTGGCATTTTTAGCAGATATTTTGCACATCTCTCACAGAGATGTTGGCAATCAAAGGGTTAACGGATGTTTTACATTATTTGATAAATATATGGCTGCTTTTAGGATTGTGCTGTCATATAGTAGTAGTACTGTCTAATAAGGTCAACCAGCCGGATGAGAGAGGTTTTGACAATGATGATAATAATATTAATGATGTTTTTAGATAGTGGAAAATAGGAACGGGAACATTTTACTGAACAGGGATAAACTCCTTCAATAAAATATCTAAAAATAGATCAATAATCACATTTTATAATTTTCCAAATAAAGGAACACATCCTATATAATAAAAGGCTTATGATTCTCCTCACCTCTATGGGGAGAATGGAGGTGTTTTATGCTCAGGTGGGCACTAGGTGGAGCCCAGCAGAGTAATTTAAGTGTTGCCAGACCTAACACTACGGTTATGTTGTATTGACTGGCTGGTAACTAGTTGGTCATCTGTGGTGGAACCCCAGGCCTAGGAATGCTGCATGTTTCCTTTGCTGCAGATTTGTGTGTCCAGGTCACTGAACTAGAGCCTCAGCAGTTCTGGTCTGTGGAGCCAGTGTTAGAATGGACCACAGGGGTACAATGGAAACCCCCGGAACTGCCTACCTCCAACTATAGGGTTTAAGACTGTGGACATGAATTATACATTGTACATATGTTCTATTATACTGCACAAAACTATGGTATATCTTCTACAGTGCATTGCTTTTATTAATCTGGTGTACTACATCACATACATATACATTACTCTCTAACCGTTAGCCAAACTTCTGCTGCATCTGGCCACACACCCCCCCAGAAGACTTGCCACACCCCTAACGAGGGCCCCTATAACTACATTCCCCAGTGGGCCCTTCATGCCCCAGTCCGACACTGTGTACAGCTGCTGCTTTTGAGTTTCTCTGCTGTGTTATTTAGATGCAGAAATACACAACCGACAGCCTCCAATAGCATCTGGTGTCTTTCAAACATCCACACACAGACGTAGCCATGCTCATTATTGCTGCACCAATCACCATGTGTGAATCTCTGGCGATTGGCGCAATCCTGTCGCCATGTGTGTGCCTCTAATTTGCTCCCATGGTTTATAGAAATGCATTGAACAGCGAAACTGCAGCGTGGATTTACAAACTTTACCAATTTGGATTGACAAACCAGCGTGAAAGGCCGGGTCGCGGCAACGATGAACGTAGCTACATCTGTACTAGACTGACTTTAACTATGCCTGCAGATAGCCGTATTCATGTGAAGTCGGCCACCCACCCCAAGCAGGCATCACTACCCCTGCGTCTGCAGTTTAACACCCAACGGTTTTTATGTAGACTCCCATAAAACGTTGGGCATTCTTCCGCTGTGGCACCCTGCCCGCCCCCTTCCCTCCCCTCCTGGATGAAACAGCCTGGTGAGTGTGAAAGTCACCAAAGCTGTTCACGCATGTGCAAACCACGAACACCGGGGGAAGGACAAATTTGTCCCATAACGAATGTGTCTGAATCAGCCCCTAAAAAGTTAGTTATCGCATATATAGTTCTTCTGCGATAATAGCGCATCTTGTGTCCGACATGATTCGATTTATTTTTTACTTGTACAAATGTTTTTTTTTCTTTGACACAACAAGTAAAATGGCTTTAAATTTTCCTAGAATATAAAATATCCGTATTTAAAACCCAAATGACAGTAATTGCAATAAAATAAAGATAAAAGAAAAATAGTTCAATGAAGGAGGAGGCACACGGAAGCTGAATCAACCAAAATAAAAGTGTTTTGGGCATAGTATATCTAGCGCTTTCGGGGCTAGTACCCCATCCTCAGGATAGCTGCCTTCACAGACAGAAATGTGGACATATCTGTCTGTGAGGGCAACTATCCTGAGGATGGGGTACTAGCCCCGAAATGGACTATGTATTTTGGATACTGGAGTGCATCAAACCATGATATATATCCGTCACTTTAATCATTTCTAAATTCCTTCTGATGACTTCCATTATAAACCACTGATGGGAACAGCTGTGGGACGCTCTGGCGCTATTACTTCCTCATTTTGCTTTGGTATAATGTGATCAATCTCTCCAGTCTATGGGTGTAAGCTATGTCTTCCCTTTAATGTCTAGGTTCCAAAACGATCAGGTGGCGTTAATTTGTAAAACTGGGAAAGATACGTGGGATCGGTATGACAATACGGACCTTGCTTGTTTCTGTCTGCATATTTAATTACTTTTGGTTTGTTTTGTCTGCTTTTAATAATTGTGTTTGCCATGTGTCTTTCTTTTTTTTTTTTTTAAACTGTCTTCTATTTACTATCTAATGCTAAAACACAACCCTATATATATGAAAGTGATTGTACAAAACAGTTCTGTACTGCTTGTCCAATTATGGTGGTCTTTAATTAAATAGTGTCTGCGCAGTTTCCCTTTAAATTGGTCTCACTGGACCAATACAGCAATGGTTATTTTAGGAAAGAACAAGGGGCACCTAGTTTTATGCTACAAAGTTTTGTTTTTAATATTACAAATATCTCTCATGTACATTTAGGCTAAATTAAAACCGCATAGGAATAGCCCATTATGGTTGATTCTCGCATCTCGTCCTCTCCAACATTGCTCTCCGGCAACCTCCTATACTGGTTTCTACAACTGGACTATGAAACGCCGCTGGCCACTGCGTGCATTCCGAACCTAGGTTCCACACACTGGGGCAGATGTATTAAGCCTTAACAAGTGATAAATGCAAGGGTAATAAGGAGAGACAAACGTCCAGCCAATCAGCTCCTTACTGACTTTTTTCAAACACAGCCTGTAACATGGCAGTTAGCAGGTGATTGGCTGGACGTTTATCTCTCGATCACCCTTGCATATCTCTTGTTAAGTCTAAATACATCTGCCCCAATGAATGTTGATGCCACTATGTCTCATACTAAATGGTTCTGCCCAGGCGCGTTTCGTGACTTTAGTTACTGATTGGCTGGAGAGTTCCGGTACCACTTTCATGTGCAACTGGTTTGTGCGTTAATATTTTTTGTTCCTGAAAATGTGCTATTATTAATTCTGACCTATAAATCCTATAAGTTACTTTGGGTATAGGATCTAACCTGATAAGGGGCCAGCTTTGATACTAAATGGACTACAGGATGCTGCAGATTAGATGTTCTCACGTGCTCTCAGAGCAGTCATTGTAATTAGATGTGGGAGGGAGAGTTGCCATTGTAATAGCATTCAAACATCAACAACTGCATCACAACTCATTAAATCTTGGACTTGTGGATTTTTGTATTCAAAACAAAAATCTGCAAGTCTGGAGGTTCCGTACGTGCAGCATAAAGGCGCAATTACTAAATGAGTTGACCCCAGAGCAAGGACCAGCTATGTTACCTGCCCCGGTCTCCTTAATACTACCTATGGGAAAGCCATCTATGCCCATTTTAGTATTCACCCTGCTGAGCTTACTCCAGCGGTGGCTCCAGAGGTGGTGTTGCAGCACAGTTCAAACTACAAATAGGGTAGCACAACCACTGTCAGTGAGTCAGTTTGGAATGGCAGTTGGTGATAGTTGGTATGGCTCTCCTCTATTGCCTCCCCTGCAATTAACTCCAGGGCAACATAGTAGGTTTACCACATATGAATCTAAAGTAGGGATAGGAGAACCAAGAACGCGGACAGCCAACCGAAGCAAATGGCAAACATCACTGCTATGTGATGTGTCTGTGTGAGCGGAGACACCTCTAATGCTCAGATATTCCTATAACAATACTTGTGTGATGACCTTCTGGCACAAAGTCTATTATTACGGTCATGTGTATGATGGCGTTATTAACAGTTAGTGGCCATCTGATTATAACATGCATGGCACAGAAACAGAGAAGGAAGAACTCTGCATCATGAGACTATGAGAGCAGCTTTTCTCGGCTGTACAATGTGGTAATGACTAACAGCGATATGAAGGAACCTTTGCACACACAAAAAAAGAAATAATAAAATTATATTGTGAATTTGCAAGCCCAGCCATTATGAATAGACTATGCGTGCCCATAGTACGCATACAATGGGCCGTCCTGTGATAAAATCCTGCAAATTTTTTGTTCGCTGGCCATACACAAGTTGATTGACAGAAAGCCGGCATTTGGGGGTGGTACCCGGATGTTTTCTGGGAGTGTTAGGGAAGATGCAGGCCTGCTTAGACATTTGAGGGGAGGGAGTGTGACGTACGTTCCGGCCCCGATCCAACTGCTTCTATCGCAGTCGTCTCATGCACCCCAGTCCTCCGTAACATAATCGCATTAGTGTCTCCCACAAGATCGGTATGCACTTCTCTTGCAGCTGTGACCATTCCACTAATGTGATCCAGATTATACACATCGTAGACATGGGGCAATTTTAGCATGTGTATGTGCGATCTAGCAAGCCTTGCGTGCTAAGCAATCAAAATAAATTAGATTGCTCAGCACACCAGGCTCATACACATTGCCCCATGTGTATGAGCCTTTAGTCAGAGAATGTTCATAAATCAGTTATATTTAATTGGAGAATCTTAACTTTAATCAGTTTCAAATCCAGTACTGTTCTCTAAATGATCCGTCGTGATTCTTGGCTGCAACAGGCTGTACCTGGGGCGGGTGGTTGTTGCCAGCTAATGTCCACTCATGCAATGTTCTGCTACTGCAGCGTACCCAATTCCACTCATTTTATTTCCCAAGAAGTGCTATACCATACCTTAACCAGGATACTTTGTTCTCAATCAGCTGATCTGCAAAGTAATTCAAATATCTTGGATGTGCAGACTAAACCCAATACACACTGGGCGATTTCAGCCATAATCGCCGGGGATTTGGTTGCTGAGAAACCATATCCTCCTGTGTACGCGGCGACGGTCGATAGGAGCATGCTCCTGTGACCAGCGGCTTTCTCCTGCAGTGTCTCCGTTTTCATCAGCGACCATTGCTAGTAACTGATGAAAATGGGACACTCCGCGATTTGGCCATTGAGCGATATTAAGTCAAATCGTTCAGCGTCCAAATTGCTCCCTGTGTACGGAGCTTATAGGGCATAATATCTATCCCCCTTCCTAACGGCAGAAATATTATTGTGGTCTTCACCTAGACGTAGCAGCATCTATGTGTAGGTTAGCTATTTTGCTTGGGTCAACCTTTTGTCAATGTCTACCTAGACCTGGGGTAGCCAACCCTAGTCCTCGAGAGCTACCAACAGTGCATGTTTTGCAGGTCTCCTCACAGAATCACAAGTGAGCTTATTAGCTCCATCTGTGTATCTTTTTAAAATGTGTCAGTAATTAATGAGTGCAGCTGTGCAGCAGCTAGGTTGTCTGGAAAATGTGAACTGTTGGTAGCTCTTGAGGGCTAGGGTTGGCTACCACTGACCTAGACCATGTCAACCTTTTTCATGTGTCAACCTATTTACTGTCGACCAATCGACCGGATACCACCAGTGACCACATAGAAGTTTTTATCTGACAGTCATGTTCTCTAGCCTACATATTTAATCACCATCTACAGAAAATGAACAGATAATACAATTATTGACATAGCTATGGCTATAGATGCCTACAGAATGGAAACCTGGTAGTGTGAGCCCAGGCTATATCTAGGGGTATATGAGCGATGTTGCCACACAAAGCTCAGGGCTCTGTGGGTGGCACTATAGCCACCCCGCTCCCCCATCAGTCCTTGCTTCTGGCTAGCAGGGTGTCTGGAACAGCATCCTGCAACCAGTATCGCTATCATCCGGAGGATGCTCAGAGCAAAGCTTCAGATCTTGGTGCCCTCTGAACAAGGCCATGATAATGTTTAGATGGCAAGGCTGGCATTTTGTGACATAGAGCCATGTTGTGGCATTGCACAGCCAGGATCACTGTAGCTGTGCCCAGTGGCATAACTATACAATAGGCACCTCCTCTGCACAAAAAGTTTCAGGTGTTCCTGTCCCACCCCTACCCCAGCTGTCATTCCCTACCTCCCCTCAGGTTGATGTTAGGGAATTCCCCCCCTTCTGACGGTAGGTCTGCTGTGCCTTCTGGGTTATTTCTCATTGTCAAGGGATTTCCCCCCTTCAGCCACCATTGCCATGAGCCTGTTGCACCAGCCCTTAATACAAGTGTCAATCCCAAAATGACCACCACCTCCTCTAGTATCCCTAATAACTGTCGGTACTTGTTTCCTAGCACGGCGCACATCGGGTCCCATCGCATACCTTAACTTAAGGTATGCGATGGGACCCGACCGACCCGATTTTCGGGCTTTATAATGGCATGCGATGCGATGCGACGGACCCGATTTTACATTGGACCCAATGTTAAATGCCCCCCAGACATGATTTTTCATTGTAAACCCACCCTGATGGTTAATTATGTCAAATGCCCCCCCATTGTTAACGCAACGCCACGATCAACGTCAACCCAAAGCGTGGCAACCTTTTCATACCCCCATTATCCACGTCGGCGTGGAGTTGATTTTATATAGTGTGGTGAGCTCAGCGAGCAACCGAGCCCGAAGCGTGGCGAGTGGACGCGTAATACGTGATGAAGTAATGCGCGTCCCCTCGCGGGGCTCGACACGCTTGGGGCTCGGTGGCTCGCTGCGCTCGCCACACTATATAAAATCAACTCCACACCGACGTGGATAGTGGGGGTATGAAAAGGTCGGAGGACGCGTACCGCCGCCCCTTGCGGGCTCGCTGCCCTCGCCACGCTTTGAGTTGACGTTGATCGTGGCGTTAACAATGGGGGGCATACAATGAAAAATGGGGTCTGGGGGGCATTTAACATTGGGGCCAATGTAAAATCGGATCTCAGGGACCATTTAACATTTGCTCCAATGTAAAAATCGGGTGAGTCGCATCGCATGCGATTTGGTCGCATGCGATGCGACCGATTTTTCCGAACCCGATGGCATACAATTATAATCAGTGGCGCCGTGCTAGGAAACAAGTACCTAACTGTCTCCTTCAAAGCGGCGGCCATTTTGGGGAGATATTTTCAATGGGGGCAGGCAAAACGGACCTGAAGACAAGTATCTGTAGGTTCAGGCAGGTGTGTAGAAATAACCCCTGCAGAACACCATCGTCTCCAGGCCACCATGGAGTCTGCAGGGGCTATTGCTATTCCACTAGCTGTGCCCAGAGGATGCTCTGAAAGGTGCTGCTCATTTATATTAACTTCAAAAAGGCAGGAAGAAATAAGCCTGGTAGAAGTTATTAATGTAAAATCCTGCAATGCTAGAATACTGGAGGTGGAAACCCTTAAGGTTTTTGCTTTGAAATAGTGTAAAATACTATTCTGTTCCTACGAAGCTTGGCACCTCACCTCCTTTGATAAATACTCCAGGCAAGCTGCAAATATGACTTATGCAGAGACATATTCAAGACTTGGTGTTGGACTGTATTGCCGTCTTTAATAACATTTTTTTGTGCAATGCAATAAAGCTGACCGTTTTATTTGAAGGAGCTATGTCCCCCATAAATTCTTTTTACCAGGATCATCTATCAGGCTTCATAAGAAATGCAGGAAACATGGTTTAAAAAGAACATGCACAGAATAGTAGAATGAAGTGTAATCAGGGTGTTTATCATCCCCAGTATCAAAGAACGTGACGTATTTAATGTACAACTTTACCTGATACACCAGTCATGTACACACACAGTGGCGACAGCCATTTTGTATTTTGCGGCAAGACTAATTTTTCCATTTTAATGTTCCTAATGTGTAGCATACATCTTCTTCACAATTAATTTTATTTCATTTTAAAACGACGTGGCAACACAATTTGTGTCATCTAGGCCAGGATTGCCTACCCTACTGGAATGGCCAGGAGGCTCCCGAAAATTGGATCAGCCTCCCGGAAAGGTGGGCAAGTCCCCCATATTGCCTTCAGTCTCCTTGCGTCATTGTAGCCCCACCCACCACTTTGCAATGCCTGTAATTCTGGCATTGCATGACAGGGGCGTGGCCACGATGATGCAACTGTGCTGGTCATGCCCCCAAACAATACATTACCCTTATAGCCCGGCCCCTTTCTCATCACGCCAGCAGACCTGCCCCCTGACTCACGGAGCTGGCTGCCCTCTCCCGTAGAAGGCAGCGAGAAAGTAGGCAACCCTGATCTAGGCTGGTACACTTGAGGCGCCATCCGCAGTTCATGCCATCGCACCACCAAGCTGGCAGGTTCCAGAAGAGCTTTATAAAATTCAATAGTCTCCATTACCTTCCGGAAGACTAGATCAGTATGGACATATTTGTCCTTAGCCTATTGATTGGCTAGGAAAAAGAAGTCCCATCATGCATCAGTGATGTAACTAGTTCTAAGTGATCTCATGGGCTGCATTCTCGTGAATATTGGTTCACCCCACAAAACAGATGCTCTTGCTGTACTGCATGCAGTTTTAGAATAGATGATGTGTGCCAGTCATTTTAACTTAAATTTAACATCTGATTTATGCTATAGATGCAGGCAGACACTAAGGGCCCGATTCAGACCTATTCGCAGGGCCGCAAATTTGCATCCCTGCTGATAATCGATAGAATGCGCATGCACACGGTACGAGGTCATGCTGGGAACAAAGCTATTGATAGCTAGCCATTTGCAAGATGATTGACAGCCAGCCGGTGTTTGTAGGCGCCACCCAGGCATTATCTGGGAGTGCCGCTGAAAAACGCAGGTCGGCCCAGTGGATGTCATCAGCAGCCCTGATCTCCCCAAGCCATCGCAGAGCCGAGTAAGTCTAGTAAGTCACTCGGTGGCTGCACAAGCCGGGAAATCCATTCAATGTTTCCAAATGGATTTCCCTGTTTGCAAAGCTGCAAAGGCATTCGCAGCAGTGCACAGGGGCGGGGCTTTACCTGATTGCTGGGCTCTGAAGATTCGCAGCCACGTAGCAGACACATGAAAGACGACATAGAGAGGTTTCAACTGTGCATATGACATGCTTCTTTTCAAATAACCCTTCACTGTAACAAGCGCACACATTGTGTCATTAGCGGCGCCACTTACTCTCATGCTTACACCGCTCAACGTACAATGATGTGCCTCGCCTTGTATGTAACATTAGCTTCTGTTGGCTGCTCAGCCTATTGTAACCGCAGCCTTTGTGTACGCTTGCACCCTGTCCCAGTCAGACACCGCATTATGGCCACTGCTCCTTTACAAATAATCATATCTGTTTGCAGTATAACAAAGCAAGCTCCACCCACTGTACCAAGAAGAGACTATGTGCCAGGTAAAAATATATTTTATATACTGTGTGTTCCTAAATACAAGTAACTTCTAGAGTCAGATTTTTTTGCCATATTGATGAGTTCAAATACCTCTTTTGTGTTTTTAACTTAGGTACCGGAGAGGATGAAGAAGAGTGGTCAGATGAATTTGTAAGATCACTTCTTATTTAGAAGTTCTCCATTCTAATAGTTATTATATGTAATCTTGTAGCGTGCGATGCAGCGTTATTAAAAAGACGATATCCACAATAATATCATTATCATTATCGTGCATATTGTCTAATGTGCACGCCCTATATTGTGAATCGCCAAGGACTGCACGTTCAGCAGGGGAGGGCAGGTGATGTCACTGAACAATGTCGTTAACGATATCTGCGGTGCCGTAAATCTTATAATATGTATCGAGCTTTATTGAACCTATCTATATGCCTTCAACACGTTATTTGATTATTGTCAGAGATTTGCTCCACAGTACATCTTGCCAACATTCGGTAAGGGTTTCCCAAAGCCAATCGGTTCTTTCAAGTAGCAACAGGCAACATTTTGCACCCTGGACCCTCATAGCTGTGTGTTTACCTGTGCAGGATGACGTATATAAAATGATACTTGCATGGTGGTGACACGTTTTTGAGCTCTGTAATTGACCCGTAATGTCTGTAATTCAGGATGTGTAAACCATTTTATTTACACAGGGAAGTGACTATGAGAATCCAGATGAACATTCCGATACAGAGAATTATGTAGTTCCTTCAGATGATCAAACCAATGACAACTATGAGCCTCCACCAAATGCAAATGATCATTTTCCTCAATCGTTTAAGTTCACTGAGCGAAATGGGGGATACGCAGGTAACCAATTACATAACTGCTAAATAATTCAAAGAGGTTATAGAGTGTTTCCGCTGCATTGCGGCTGTCCGCTCACCAGAGCTTGACACTTAATTTGCTGGTTCTGTATTATTGTAGCATCACAAGAAAAATGGATGTCTGTAGAAGCACCATTACTGTAGTTCTGGCTAGGAGGGTGTGTTGGTCAAATATCTATGTAGAATTGCAGCTCTACACTGGAAGAGTTCCTAAAAATGTCACTCTTAGCTGAATTTCAGTAAATACTATCTGTCATTCTGGCCTTCAACCTAATTTTTCAGCCAAACTTCATGCCCAATGATGTGTGTGGGGTTGGAGTGCCATGCACTTTTATGCCCAGCTTGTGCCAACTGATAATACTATGGACCACACTGTAGGCATGCCTGCGATTTGCAGGAACTAGCAAGATTGGAAGACAGTTGCTAGTGGATGTACAGTCTTTATAATGGTGGTAAATTAACACTACTGTATATAACAGTCATAAATAATCTTAACCCGCATTGTTCACTTTGGGTTCTGGTTAGATGTGTAATCGTTCAGTTATTTCATTAGAATTAGGGTTAACCCCCTTAGTTTTTGCCAATGTCTTCCCATCATGTTCGGATCCAAGCTCGCGGGCATAAGCCATCTTTTGAATTCATGCATTATCCTTGGCTCTGGCATGGTTAGAATCTCATGTGACCTAAAACACGCAAGTGCCGGGAATTTCCCTTAGGTTGATCCATGCCCTCTTGCTCCAATCTGGACCTGGTGGGAAGATCCAAACATAGGTGCTCATTTCTAATTACATAGGATCATTTAAAAGAGATTACCATCGGATAAACTCCTATATTATGACACTATTTTACTAATTTCACCAACAGATAAACAAGTGAACCGCCAACTACCCAGCCTTCCCAGTCTACCCAGTCTTCCCACTGAACAAGTAAACCAGCTCACAAGGCCATTGCCTAAGCCGAATGAGTCCTTTCCAAAACCGCCCCAAAAATTACCGCAAGCACCCAATCGACTGCTCACTCCGAACAAACCAATACCAAAGCCTTTGCCAAAGCCGGGTGTATCTTCAAGACCTCAGCCTACTTCATTACCGCCACCAATGTTAAAAAAGCCAGCAAGCCTACCGAAGGATTGTGAGGATGAGGTAATTACCTGCGTTTTACAATAGCTAAAGGATAATGCTGACATACATATGTTCATCCAGGTCTTACAAAGATTCCCTCGCTGCCCCTAGGTGTAATAGAGTCCTGGCCAACCTGTAGCTGGGTGGGGACTGAAAGGTCTACTGTGTTTAAGTAGACCATCAATAAGTTGACAACAAAAGGTCAACATGCAATAGGTTGATACAGACAAAAGGTCAGGGTTGCCGACTTTAATATTCTCCTCTCCGGGAGAAGCCCGGAGAGGAGAGTTTCAGCAACTGCTCGGGGCTTGAGCATGACGTCACTAAGCCCCGCCCCCATGATGTTAAACAGGTGAATTTGCGGATCTCCGTGGAGGGGGTGGGGCTAAAATGACATGATTTTGACATTTTAGCTCCGCCCCCTCCTCTGAGACCCGCGGATTGCGGCATTTAAATGCCGCGATCGGGGGCACAGCGGGGGTCCCCCCTGAATCCGGTTAGGTTGCCCACCCCTTCGGGGGGGCTGGGAGGGGGACCCGATTTTCGGGAGACTCCCGGCCATTCCGGGAGGGTAGGCAACCCTGCAAAAGGTCGACATGCAAAAAGTCAACACAAGTAAAATGTTCACATGGAAAAGGTAAACATGAGTTTATTCACTGGTTTTGTATCCATGTTGACAGCTGTTGCTGATGCCTTAATTAGTGTAGCACATACCCTTACCCAGGGGTGAATTTAGGGGTCAGGCCGCCCCTAGGCACAACATTTTTGTGCCCCCCCCCCTCTATTTTAATGTAATCATTTATGTATATACATTGTTATTTATATATTTCATTAAAATTTAACTGTAGCCCCCCTTAATATTTTTGTAAGCACTATGGACTGCTCACTGTACGGAGGACCCGGAGGGAGGGAGGCACTTATTAGTACAGTGATTAGCACAATGTCTCTGTCAGTCTCTCTCCGGCTCATACACTGTGACTGACTGAGCGCAGGGAGGATCTGCACGCCGCTCAGCTCAGCTGATGGATACACAGCAGCCAATAGACTGTGTGTGTGTAGATTAGCCAATGGGCGGGAGCCGGCAGCAGTGAGACTGAGCTATTTCCGGACACGCAGGGGGACCCTCGGACCCAGCCACTAAGCGGTGATGTAATGTGCATGGAAGAGTGGGTGGGCAGTGGCAGGTGACGAGCGGCGCTGCCGCCGACATATGATAATTCATGTCTGCGGCGGCGTCGCTCGTCACTCGCCGCTACCCACCCGCTCTGCCATGCTGCTATTTAACAGAATTTCAGCCTGCCTGCCGCCCTTAATTGGTGCCGCCCTGAGGCCGGTGCCTCATGGGCCTAGGCACAAATCCGGCCCTGCCCTTACCTGCTGGCCCGTCCTGGACAATAGGTTTCAGGCAGGTGGACATCTTCCCTAAAGATTTATCTAAAGATCCCATGTGCAATCCTATGGATCTTTTGTTAAATCTTCTGATCTTTCATGCAGCATGTAAGATCAGAAGATTTAGCAAAAGATCCGCGGGAGCGCGCATCCAATCGGAAAAAAAATAGTTCTAGTGTGTGGGCACCTTTACACTTATACTACTTTCAGACCGCAAATGCCGTGTCGCACACGGGATTAGGACACGGGTCCCATCCCCAGAGCAACACGGCAAATGCGGTCTGAAAGTTCCGACACTGACACAGCATATTGCCGAGTCGGTGACGTCACATGGGGCAGAGCTGGGTGGCGGCGCGTCATCGGGGGCTTGGGAGGAGGCAGTACTTGGAGCTGACAGTGCTGCCTCATCCATACTGTGAACGGGACACGGGTCGCTCGACCCAGGCACCCGTACACACTGCACTTGACACGGGTCATAGCCGTGTTCAACCCTGGTTATTACCAGGGTTGAACACCGGTGTTGCTCGACCCGTGGTGGCCTTTTCAGACCGCACCTTGACCCGTGTTGGGGCCGCAAGAACACGGCAATAACCCGGGTCTAGAGTGCGGCCTGGAAGCGGTATTAGGTTTAAGTCCAGGCCACCGGACCCCTCAGGCCAGCACAAGCCAGCCGCCACCAAGATATAACACTAGTATTATCCAATTAGTAGTTTACATTTTTCCTAGTTTGGAGTGGAAAATATCTACTATTACATTTTTGAAGATAGTCTACAAATGAAACAAATGTAGTTGATAGGACTTCCACATTTAATTGTCTCTCACTTTACATCATGTCTTTATTTCAGGAAAACTACATTATTCCAGAAGATGATAATTATATTGATCCTACCGAGAACCCACCGGTACCACCGCCTTTTAAACGTAAGCCAAATACATCACAAATCTGTAAATACGTATCCTATCACACTGTAGAAATTATCCTTTATTAACACTTTGAGTGCCAACAATGCTGTGAGAGATCCTCCAAATATCCCCCAAAAATTGCTAGAGTCACTCAACAGCGACTGTTATTTTTTTTAAGCACAATATTTAACTAAACTTCATTTATTGACTTGGCTGTATTTGCTGTGAGCGACGGTGGCATTTTTAGCAGCTATTTTCAGGATTTCTCACAGCAACATTGACACTCAAACGGTTAACCTGGCAAAAACTTGAGTCAAATCGACAAAGTGAAATGGTATTACAAATTTCTACACCATTCATGGGGCTTCTTGCTGTAAGCCACAACCCATCCGATAATTATGTTTAATTAAATGATGCTCTTGTTGCTATGGGTTACCACATATCTGTGCACAGTGCACCAGTTTAATGAATCTATCACGGTAAGTTGTCATGGGATATGGTCACTAGGTCTACACCAACTAGGTTGAAAACATTGGGTCGACACCACTAGGTCGACATGGGTCAAGGTTGACGTGTCTAGGTCGACACAAGCATTAGGTCGACGGTCAAAAGGTTTCGCTGTTTTTTTGAGCCGACATGCGGTATTTCATGCCCTACCATCCACTTGGGCATGGTGGGAGAATAAAAGTGATCCGAGCAAGGCACCATGCCCGAAACATTGCGAGCAATTCGGTGCACTTAAAACGGTATCCATGTCGACTGTGTCGACATTCGGGTAAAAAAAACTGTGAAAACCCCATGTCGACTTTTTGACTATTGACCTTGCCCATGTCGACCTAATGCTTGTGTCGACCTAATGTCCTGACCTAGACACATGTCGACCTTGCTGCCTGTCGATTTGAAAGACGGGGATGGTAATCGCACAGGAGGGGATAGATATGAATTAGAAAGGATAGGCCCCCCAATAAGTGTCTTAAATGATTCAATTCTTTATGACAGATGAGGGTGTGCCACCACAGGACATCAAACGATTACATACATGGTTTTGGACAGAAAGAAATGTCACTGTGTGGTGCACCAAGTAAAGAGTCGATTAAAATCTAACCTTTATTGTTATTGGTTAAAATTATAGCGAAAATATAAAAGACACAAAACATAAATGACATACACGTTTGTTAAAAAAGGAAACAAATTATCCTTACGACGTGGGGTCCCACACTTCCCACTTTCCAATTCCCACTTTGTAATAAAGTACGTTTTTCTGTCTGGTTTATTTATATGTATGCGGCGGGCAATGAACACATATTATAAATTACCCCATTTATGGGGAGAGAGTTAATACACCTTAAGGTAGGCTGCTGGAGTAAATGTGCCAGTTAGTTTTCAATTATTTAGTTATGGCTCATGCGGCAGTTTCAGAGAGTACAAGAGCAGTGAGGAGCAGTATTTGTGCTAAAGATGCCAATTAATTGCTCAGTGTGTAGTGTTTCCACATTTGATAGGGCATTTTGGCAACATCTAATCTCACGTTTTAATCGTGTGCACACATCATAGAACTGATCACTCTAAATTGGCCAGATAATTGGGTAATTATGTTGATACAATCCCTGGAGTGCAACGTATCTAAAATATAAGACAGTTGTCTCACAATATGATAGGACTGAATAACAGAATTGCTCAGTTGTACTTTAAATGCCGACTGAATAGTTTCATATGAATTGTTCAGAGTGCTTGTACCAATTAGTCTTTTATTCAAAGGATATAATTTGCGTGGCGGCGTTATCAGAATATAATTTCATGTAACCAATGCTCATTTCTTAGAGACATCGGTAACCGCTCAAAGCTGACACTAGTATGCTGTCCCTATAATGTGTCAAGTGCTGGTATTAATTTACACTTTTAGTCAAAATTTCAGCAACGTGAACAGTACTTATATGCAGAGATACTGGTAATTGCTTGGTGTGTAGTGTTCACACAATAACTCTCAAGTGAGTCAAGGCTGAATAGCGACAATGGATGAGGTGTACTTAAATTATGCTTCAACCAAGTATACCAATATATCAATACTGGTGGTGGTCAGTACACAAATGACCGGGTACAGCGTTACAAGTGCACAATTTATAGTCCCTGGAGCGCGGCGTGTGTAGTTATTACACGCCGTCTCACAATGAACAGAACTATGATACAATCAAAAGACCGGGTAGTAATATACTAGTGGTGCTGCAATCGCACGCCGGCTGAGTATGTCAGTGACGGCGGTGATCAGTATGCATCCACAAGGTACAGCACTAATGTTCGTGCGGTCATCAGTCCCTGGAGCGCGGCGTGTGTGATAGTTACACGCCGTCTCACAATGGACAGGACTGTATGACAGTTACAATTCAAATGCGCGCCTGGCAGCCAACGGGCTGTGTGTTCGTGCGCTCGCTCGCTAATACAGTTTTTAGAGTTTTTAAGCTAGACAGATCAAAAATTTTTGTACATTTCAATAGGGGTAGGGGAGTGGGGATAGCCCACGAAGTGTGCGGTCGGCGTACGCTTCGCTAATGAGCTTCGTCAGGACCAACCTGGGTGGTACCTGAGAGCTCCTTAAGTACCTGTTAGTTCATGAATATGGTAATAGGCTGATGCGCTCATTGGTCATTCAGATTGTCAATCAGGGATTGTATATCGTATTGAATGACATGTTCCGTTTGCTGTTCGCAAATAGGATCTTTGTTACAAAATAACAGAGCGGTTCAACATTAGAGATGTGTACAGAATATTAAGTGTGATAATATGTGTTGAAATAAATCATTTAGAATTTGTGTTTATTTTAGGAATGAACCTAATTAAACCAAGCAAATCAAATCAATGTTGGACAGGGGCAACTCAGTACCTATCAGATTATTCATTGATCCATGATCTTCATGGATAATAAAAATCATATGTTCAGGAGGGATAAGCAGCGGGATGTTGTATATAAATATGCAAAAATTCGCATAGTCACTGGTTAAAAAGAAATCAATTAATCATGTGTTGAAATAACACGTTAAAGATATGGCAATGGTGACCCTGTCATTTGGTACATATATGATGTGTACGCATATTTAAGGAAAGCAATACAAAACTTGAAATAATTATGTACGGTCTCATGCAACTATGAATTCATCAGAATATTGGTTAGGGTAAGTCATATTCCGTATCGTTGCTCCCATAAGAATTGCATGGCTATTATCTTTCATAATATGATTTATTTATATGTTAAGGTAACGTGACACATTGAGGATATAGCAATAGTGACCCTATCGATTGGCACAAATATGAAATGTGCGCATATTTGGGGGGAAAGATATAGTAAGATTGAAATAATTAATTACGGTCTCATGCAATTATGGATTCATCAGGATATTAATCTAGATATGCCATATTCCGTATCGTTTCTCCCACAATAATTGCGTAGCGATTATTTGGTATGGTGAAATAATATTAATATCATTGATGAGGAGTAACTGGGGTGAGTGGGGAGATTTACTCATGATAAAAATAACATGTGTATTAACCCATGAAATGAGGTTCGGGGTATATTAAATTAGTGGTGACAAATTATAGACAAATGTGATCAGCACTGTGGCTCTAATGATAATACAAGGTGGTTGAGATGGGAAGTATTCATAGTGGTTAAAAGTGCTAGTTAAGGAAAATGTGAAAAAAATATATTGAATAGTGGAAGAAAAACAAGGAACATGTGGTGACACTAAGAATGAAGAAGAATATGAGAAAATAATAAGAACAATAATAATAAATATGTGGGCAGATTCGCCTACTGGTGTGAGTTATGGCCCAGGTGGTACACATCACGGGGGTCCCTAGAGTCGTCACCCTCCGCGCATGTGAAGGAGGTAACATGTGATATATTTAGACACATGTACCTCATATGCGGGGATGGGGGGCGACACCAGTATCCCAGTTGGTGTGATTACCCTGGCATAATACTGGGTGATGTGGGCAGTCTTGCTGCTCATACTGTGAGGTACACCATTGTGGTGGAAGGTGAAGGAAAATAAAGAATGGTGATCAAGAATAGTGTTCTGATATACACTAATCATTAAAGAAATGCAGTGTATATTAAATACCGTATAAGTATGGGTATGTTGGGTTTATCTGATCTAGTAAAAATGAATTTAAAGAAAGATGGTATAATTATTTTCTTCATTGAGTCCTGCTGGGTACATGGACCCCATCAGGAAAATCAAGCGAGTTTCTTGTTTCAAGAGTTCTCTATCCCAGTCTCCCCTTCTTACCTCTGACCCCAGTAGCGAGACACTTTCTCCAATATCATCATGGCGTCCCAACCAATCTGAAGGCCTATGGGATGACCAAAGTCACCATGAACATAAGAAGGGGAGACTGGGATAGAGAACTCTTGAAACAAGAAACTCGCTTGATTTTCCTGATGGGGTCCATGTACCCAGCAGGACTCAATGAAGAAAATAATTATACCATCTTTCTTTAAATTCATTTTTACTAGATCAGATAAACCCAACATACCCATACTTATACGGTATTTAATATACACTGCATTTCTTTAATGATTAGTGTATATCAGAACACTATTCTTGATCACCATTCTTTATTTTCCTTCACCTTCCACCACAATGGTGTACCTCACAGTATGAGCAGCAAGACTGCCCACATCACCCAGTATTATGCCAGGGTAATCACACCAACTGGGATACTGGTGTCGCCCCCCATCCCCGCATATGAGGTACATGTGTCTAAATATATCACATGTTACCTCCTTCACATGCGCGGAGGGTGACGACTCTAGGGACCCCCGTGATGTGTACCACCTGGGCCATAACTCACACCAGTAGGCGAATCTGCCCACATATTTATTATTATTGTTCTTATTATTTTCTCATATTCTTCTTCATTCTTAGTGTCACCACATGTTCCTTGTTTTTCTTCCACTATTCAATATATTTTTTTCACATTTTCCTTAACTAGCACTTTTAACCACTATGAATACTTCCCATCTCAACCACCTTGTATTATCATTAGAGCCACAGTGCTGATCACATTTGTCTATACTTTGTCACCACTAATTTAATATACCCCGAACCTCATTTCATGGGTTAATACACGTTATTTTTATCATGAGTAAATCTCCCCACTCACCCCAGTTACTCCTCATCAATGATATTAATATTATGTCACCATACCAAATAATCGCTACGCAATTATTGTGGGAGAAACGATACGGAATATGGCATATCTAGATTAATATCCTGATGAATCCATAATTGCATGAGACCGTAATTAATTATTTCAATCTTACTATATCTTTCCCCCCAAATATGCGCACATTTCATATTTGTGCCAATCGATAGGGTCACTATTGCTATATCCTCAATGTGTCACGTTACCTTAACATATAAATAAATCATATTATGAAAGATAATAGCCATGCAATTCTTATGGGAGCAACGATACGGAATATGACTTACCCTAACCAATATTCTGATGAATTCATAGTTACATGAGACCGTACATAATTATTTCAAGTTTTGTATTGCTTTCCTTAAATATGCGTACACATCATATATGTACCAAATGACAGGGTCACCATTGCCATATCTTTAACGTGTTATTTCAACACATGATTAATTGATTTCTTTTTAACCAGTGACTATGCGAATTTTCGCATATTTATATACAACATCCCGCTGCTTATCCCTCCTGAACATATGATTTTTATTATCCATGAAGATCATGGATCAATGAATAATCTGATAGGTACTGAGTTGCCCCTGTCCAACATTGATTTGATTTGCTTGGTTTAATTAGGTTCATTCCTAAAATAAACACAAATTCTAAATGATTTATTTCAACACATATTATCACACTTGATATTCTGTACACATCTCTAATGTTGAACCGCTCTGTTATTTTGTAACAAAGATCCTATTTGCGAACAGCAAACGGAACATGTCATTCAATACGATATACAATCCCTGATTGACAATCTGAATGACCTATGAGCGCATCAGCCTATTACCATATTCATGAACTAACAGGTACTTAAGGAGCTCTCAGGTACCACCCAGGTTGGTCCTGACGAAGCTCATTAGCGAAGCGTACGCCGACCGTACACTTCGTGGGCTATCCCCACTCCCCTACCCCTATTGAAATGTACAAAAATTTTTGATCTGTCTAGCTTAAAAACTCTAAAAACTGTATTAGCGAGCGAGCGCACGAACACACAGCCCGTTGGCTGCCAGGCGCGCATTTGAATTGTAACTGTCATACAGTCCTGTCCATTGTGAGACGGCGTGTAACTATCACACACGCCGCGCTCCAGGGACTGATGACCGCACGAACATTAGTGCTGTACCTTGTGGATGCATACTGATCACCGCCGTCACTGACATACTCAGCCGGCGTGCGATTGCAGCACCACTAGTATATTACTACCCGGTCTTTTGATTGTATCATAGTCCTGTTCATTGTGAGACGGCGTGTAATAACTACACACGCCGCGCTCCAGGGACTATAAATTGTGCACTTGTAACGCTGTACCCGGTCATTTGTGTACTGACCACCACCAGTATTGATATATTGGTATACTTGGTTGAAGCATAATTTAAGTACACCTCATCCATTGTCGCTATTCAGCCTTGACTCACTTGAGAGTTATTGTGTGAACACTACACACCAAGCAATTACCAGTATCTCTGCATATAAGTACTGTTCACGTTGCTGAAATTTTGACTAAAAGTGTAAATTAATACCAGCACTTGACACATTATAGGGACAGCATACTAGTGTCAGCTTTGAGCGGTTACCGATGTCTCTAAGAAATGAGCATTGGTTACATGAAATTATATTCTGATAACGCCGCCACGCAAATTATATCCTTTGAATAAAAGACTAATTGGTACAAGCACTCTGAACAATTCATATGAAACTATTCAGTCGGCATGTAAAGTACAACTGAGCAATTCTGTTATTCAGTCCTATCATATTGTGAGACAACTGTCTTATATTTTAGATACGTTGCACTCCAGGGATTGTATCAACATAATTACCCAATTATCTGGCCAATTTAGAGTGATCAGTTCTATGATGTGTGCACACGATTAAAACGTGAGATTAGATGTTGCCAAAATGCCCTATCAAATGTGGAAACACTACACACTGAGCAATTAATTGGCATCTTTAGCACAAATACTGCTCCTCACTGCTCTTGTACTCTCTGAAACTGCCGCATGAGCCATAACTAAATAATTGAAAACTAACTGGCACATTTACTCCAGCAGCCTACCTTAAGGTGTATTAACTCTCTCCCCATAAATGGGGTAATTTATAATATGTGTTCATTGCCCGCCGCATACATATAAATAAACCAGACAGAAAAACGTACTTTATTACAAAGTGGGAATTGGAAAGTGGGAAGTGTGGGACCCCACGTCGTAAGGATAATTTGTTTCCTTTTTTAACAAACGTGTATGTCATTTATGTTTTGTGTCTTTTATATTTTCGCTATAATTTTAACCAATAACAATAAAGGTTAGATTTTAATCGACTCTTTACTTGGTGCACCACACAGTGACATTTCTTTCTGTCCAAAACCATGCTTGCTGCCTGTCGACCTAGTGGTGGTGACCCAATGCTTGTCGACCTAGTTGGTGTAGACCTAACAACCCACACCCGTTGTCATTTAGGTGCTAAAGTAACAAGTAATACAACTTTTACAGCTCCAACTGTGAACAGAGACAATAAGCCCACCGCACGGACCCCAGCACAGTCTACGCATCAGCAGCTCCCTGAAGCAGATGAGCCCGGTAAGAGAGTGCAGCAGCAGCAACAGTTTTATCTATACTGTATATACAAAAGTATATTATGGTTATTTATTAACAGTTACTTATATAGCGCACACATATTCCACAGCGCTTTACAGAGAATATTTGAACATTCACATCAGTCCCTGTTCAGTGAGTGGAGCTTACAATCTATGTTCCCTACCACATGTACACGCACACACAGACATTCTAGGGTTAATTTGTTGGGAGCCAATTAGCCTACCTCCTTGGATTGTGGGAGGAAACCGGAGCACCCGGAGGAAACCCACGCAAGTACGGGAAGAATATACAAACTCAGCACAGCTAGGGCCATGATGGGAATGTAACCCATGACCTTAGTGCTGTGAGGCAGTAATGCTCACCATTACACCGTCCATACTGAATGTACGCTTAATGTATGGTTTCTGAATGTATGCTGGAAGGGAAGAAATATGGATGGCCCGGCGGACGGGATTCTGCCGGCCTAATGGGCCCTACACACGGGGTGATTTCAGGGCTTTTTCTAAGCAATCTGACTTAATTTGACTAGATCGCTAAAAAAATGCCCCTACATCGCTCCGTGTGTAGTGGCTGTAGCAATAGTGATTTGAAGCCCTGCACATCGCTATCACCGAGAGAACACTGGCCCTGACAGATAATTTAGCACACAGCGCTGACACATTGGTGTGCAGCGCTGTGTGCTGAGCAATCTTGCTCAGTGATCTAGCATCGCTCAGCAAAATCTCCCCCCGTGTGTAGGACCCATTACCTTAAGACCCCTTTGTGCCTAAACCGAACTCTCCCCCAGCAGTCTAACAACCTACATACATGCAATCATACATGCGATTCCAGCATCAGTATTCTCACTGCCCACATAACCGCTGGAATATCCCGCAATCCCGCTGGAAGGATAGGTTCAGTACTTTCAAGAAATGCCGTGCTGTACACTTTGCTGATTTTGTCTGCACTAAATGAGTCCTGCTGAATAATTCTAAAATTCTGATCAAAAATATTTCAGGATATTCTAACGGTTACAATTTTAGAATCACATAATATTTGCCTTATGACAAACCCATCCTCAGCAATTCTCTTCGATTTTTAAATCAAGAGCTCCCCCTAGTGGTAATACAAAAAAGTGTTTTCTGATATGCTACAAATACACTTTTTTTATGACAAATACACTTTATAAATGAAACAACAGGCACTGGCACAAGAGGATAAATGAAAGTGATAAAAATAAATCCTGCAAGGCTAATTCCAAATACAACAGATAGGAGGATGGTAAGATAGTAAAAATGTGCTGCTTTGATATATGTTAAAACATTGCTTTTATTGTTTCATATTAAAAAACAATAGTGTGAAATAAATATTGTATTTATTATTATTACCAGTCTATTGTATTGATAATAAGCATAAAGTAACGCTGGTTGGGAGTAGCCGATTGTGACTGGGGAGGCCATGCCGGGGGTGAGACTGCTGCAAATCATTTTCTAAATATAACATATGTTCTGAATGTGTAATTTAGTATCATCTTTTTTTCCAGTGGTGTATGAAGTCCCTGAAACTGAGGTAACCTGTTCTAGTGTAAAAAAGCATTTGTTAACATGACAATGTTGTTTAAATAATAATAATTTTTTATTATTATTATTATTATTATTATTGGAACAAGCTCGACTAAGGGGTACATTTGCTAAAGCATTTAAAAATGTAAAAAGTTAATGTTGCCCATAACAACCAATCACATTCAGGGGGGCATTCAATCCTCGCTGCTATTGCCGACAGGAAAAATAGTGGTGGCCACCTATTCAATGCTGTCTTTCCCGACAGCATTGAAGGGGCATCTTGTCAGAATGGACCTGACTTGAAAAGTAGTTAGGCCCGTTTTGCAGAAAATGGGCGTGGATTGTCGAGATCACATCCGGATCTTGACAATTCATGGCCGTTTTTGTGGACACGCCCCCTTTTCGCAGACATTGAATCCCACCTGCCAATTAAACAGGGTCCTGACTGTGGGGATGTACTGACAGTCAGGACCCGGGATTGAATGCCCCCCTCAGACTATCATTTTCTAGGATGCAAAAGAAAAATTATATACTTAATCTGAATCACCTCTTTTAATTTTTAGATTCTTTATGAAATTTACCTCTCAATGCTTGTTTATAATTAAAGAATTAACATTTTTCTATAATTACTATTTTTATTTTCAGACAAAACCCTCACCACCTGCATTAAGGTATAGAATTTGTTAATACCTATCTGCTTTATTCTTCTTCTTTAATTAAATTTGATTATAGTTATCGTGTGTATATATATATATATATATACTAGGTGATTCATCGCGCCCTACGGGCGCTCTTCACACCGTCGTAAGGGGCTGCGCCCCCTTAATTTGTGAACGTTTGTATATGAGAAATATGGTTAGAATTGTATGAAAGATGCCCTGTATTGCAACTTAGGTGTCCGCGAATCGCGGGAGGGGGGGTCGCGGAGGGTGCCGCGAATTGCAGGAGGGGGGGTCGCGGGGGGTGCCGCGAATTGCAGGAGGGGGGGTTGTGGGGGGGTGGATGCTGCGAATCGCGGGAGGGGAGGGATTGCAGAGAATCGCGGGAGGGGGGTTGCGGGGTGGGTTGCCGCAAATCGCGGGAGGGGGGTTACGGGGGCGGGGGTTGCGGCGAATCATGGTAGGGGGGGTCACGGGGGGCATGCCGTGAATCACGGGAGGGGGGGTCACGGGGTGGGGTGCCGAGAATCGCGGAGGGGTGTGTGTGTGCCGTGAATCGCGGGAGTGGGGGTTGCGGGGGGGTGTGACGCGAATCGCCACAAGAAAAAATCAACACAGAAAGGTCAACACATGTAAATGTTGACATAAGTGTGGCACTTCATTGGTGTCCATGTCGACACATGAGAATGAATATGAAAACATTCAAAAAATGAAAAAAAAAACTTCAAAAACTCATGTCAACCTTTTTCATTGTCGACCATAGCCATGTCAGTGTTTTCCATGTGCAATTTAATTCTGGAGCTGCCGCGAATCGTGGGGGGGTGCCGCGAATTGCGGGAGAGGGGGGTCGCGGGGGTGGGTGCCGCGAATCGCGGGAGGGGGGGTTACGGGGCGGGGGTTGCGGCGAATCATGGGAGGGGGGGTCGCGGGGGTGTGCCATGAATCACGGGAGGGGGGGTCACGGGGTGGGGTGCCGAGAATCGCGGGGGAGGTGTGTGTGTGTGTGTGCCGTGAATCGCGAGAGTGGGGGGGGTGGGGGGGGGGGTGTGACGCAAATCGCCACAAGAAAAAATCAACACAGAAAGGTCAACACATGTAAATGTTGACATAAGTGTGGCACTTCATTGGTGTCCATGTCGACACATGAGAATGAATATGAAAACATTCAAAAAATGAAAAAAAAACTTCAAAAACTCATGTCAACCTTTTTCATTGTCGACCATAGCCATGTCAGTGTTTTCCATGTGCAATTTAATTCTGGAGCTGCCGCGAATCACGGGGGGTGCCGTGAATTGCGGGAGGGGGGGGTCGCGGGGATGGCTGCCGCGAATCGCGGGAGGGCGGGGTTCACAGGGGTTCCGGTGGGGGGTTGCCGCGAATTGCGGGAGGTGGGGGGTCACGGGGGGTGCCGCGAATCGCGGGAGGGGGGGTTGCGGGGGGGTGTGACGCGAATCGTCACAAGAAAAAATCAACACAGAAAGGTCAACACATGTAAATGTTGACATAAGTGTGCCACTTCATTGGTGTCCATGTTGACACATGACAATGAATATGAAAACATTCAAAAAATGAAATAAATCTTCAAAAACTCATGTCAACCTTTTTCATTGTCGACCATAGCCGTGCCAGTGTTTTGCATGTGCCATTTAATCCTGGGGCTGCCGCGAATCGCGGGGGGTGCCGCGATTTGCGGGAGGGGGGGGTTGCGGGGGGTGGGTGCCGCGAATCGCGGAAGAGCGGGGTTCATGGGGGTTCCGGTGGGGGGTTGCCGCGAATTGCGGGAGGGGGGGGTCGCGGGAGGGTGCCGGGGTGCCGCGAAACGCCGGAGGGGGGGTTGCGGGGGGTGTGACGCGAATCGCCACAAGAAAAAAATCAACACAGAAAGGTCAACACATGTAAATGTTGACATAAGTGTGCCACTTCATTGGTGTCCATGTCGACACATGACAATGAATATGAAAAAATTAAAAAAATTAAAAATAAATCTTCAAAAACTCATGTCAACCTTTTTCATTGTCGACCATAGCCATGTCAGTGTTTTGCATGTGCCATTTAATCCTGGGGCTGCTGCGAATTGCGGGGGGGGGGTGCCGCGAATCGCGGGAGGGGGGTCGCAGGGGGGGTGCCGCCAATCGTGCAAGGGGGGGTCACGGGGGGGTTCTTTTTGCCGCGAATCGCGGGAGAGAGGTCGCGGGGGGGGGTGTGTTTTTTCCGCGAATCGGGGGGGGTCACGGGGGAGGGTTTGCCGCGATTCGCGGGAGGGGGGGGTCGCGGGTGGTGGTTATGCCGCGAATTGCGGGAGGGGTCGTGGGGGGGTTCTTTTTGCAGCGAATCGCGGGAGGGGGGGGGGCGCGCGGGGGGGGAGGTTTTGCCGCAAATCGCGGGAGGGGGGCGCTCACCTGGTGGCTGTGGAGTAGCAGTGCTGGGCTACATGGGAAGGCAGTGGGTGTCTGGCACTGTCTGTGGGCTCACTGGGCTGGTTCTCTGTCACATACCTCCCAACATGACCCTCTCCAGGAGGGACACAATGCTCTGTTTCTAGACTTCCCCTTAATGTATGATTGCCATCACCTGTTTTAAACAGGTTAATTTCTCAGAAAGGTGTTCAGCACAGATGAAGGCAATCACACATTAAGAGGAAAGTCCAGGAACAGAGCGTTATAGACACAGACACCCACTTTGAGTGACAGATGTAGCCAAATATATAGGAGATATATATATATATATATATATATATATATATATATATATATATATAGTCTAGAGTCTGATTGAGTGTCTCTGAGACACTGCCATCTGTTGGCAGCGAGTGAAAATACATCTCTTTCTCTCTCACACATGCACAAACACAGAGGCAGCCACAAGGTAGTAGACAAACATTCGAAGCATTTGCTTCGAGCGGGCTTACTAGTTAGGTTGTAACTTCTGTTTTTTTATAGTTGAGACTTACATTCCTTAACTTTCTAATCTATTTAGAGTAAGTAGACTACTCAAGTAATTACTTTGGGGTACAGTATATTCAATGTCATTTAGGCAAGCAGTGCCTATATCTCTGTCATAGCCCGCCCTCAGTATTCAACCCACCGACCTCAGAATTCAACCCACCCCCCTTTCACTCGCCGATTCCACCTCACTGTTTTTAAAAAGCGAGGTGGAAATGGCAAGTGCAGCCATCGAAACAGCGAGGCTTGTTGCTGTATGCAGTCTCACTGCATTTTCGGCAAACCTGTATTTTCGACGAAAACAAGCCATCCTCGCCATACAAACAAACCCCCTCACCGGCCACATTGAATATACCCCATAATCTTATATAATTATGTATGTCTCGTGTTTGTGTGTAATCACAAGGTAGCAGAGTGGACTTAGCTAGTTAATAATAATAAAAAAACAGTCACAAAACAGAACACTTTTGACTTCTAGAGAACTTACAGCATAGTCGCATTACTATAGGTACTCATGCTAGTAAACTGGGCACTACAGTCCTTTGTAAATCCCAAAATGTAACTATAGGTAAACCTTGGTGCAGAGAGAAGCTTAGGGCTAGCCAAGAAGTGTCAAGGACATGACGTCAGCCGCCCCTGCCCTGTCTTTGTCCCAACGGCCGCAAATATGTCAGTCACAACTGACTTACAATTGCCAAGGCAGGGGAAATGATTCAATGGTCGCTGATCATCAAATTATTTTTTTCTGCTGCGTGCACAGGCAAGGGGATGTGTCTTCGTAAAACATCCCATTTAAATGGCATATTGCACTTCCCGCAATTATCCCGTTCTTTAAGTAATGTTGTATTTCCAACATTACATACATACAGTATGGTCATATTATACAAAAATGTTTGCAAGTTGGACATCTTAAATGAACATCTTAAATGAATAAATTATGTTTTACATGTACTGTAAAATACACCAAAATATATTATATCCCGTTGTTTTACTGTAGGATATCGCAACCAGTTCCTAGAAGGAATTCTCCACCAAAACTGGTATGTATAAAGGTCTGATCTTAAGATACATTAATATTTTCACCAAAGCGTTTTACTTTATTAAAAAAGTATGCTTGAAATAAATGCAATAAACAGCTATTTCAATTTTGGTTTATTATAAAAAAAACAGTTTTGAGTATTTCAACATCCGCTATGAATTGTGTAGTAAAAGCATTATTCTCTATCTGAATAGCTCGGAGGTTTAAAAAATCCAGTTGGCCTCCTGGCCCCTAGAAAAGTTAGCTACCACAACCTCCTGCAACTCCCCCTTTGGTGTAGGCTTCCGTAGGGACCAGGTGACGCATATTGCATTTTAGTAGCCCCACCCCCACTATGCCCCTCCTTTCTTATCACACCCACTTCCTACTTCTTCGAGCTGGCTGCCCTCTTCAAGAGGTAAACCTAGTACAAGTAGGAGCACATGGTCAGCGTACAAATAGGAAGTGAAAGGAGGCCAGATGTACTAAGCTCAAAAAATGATGAAATGGAGAGTGATAAAGTACCAGCCAATCAGCTACTAACTGCCATGTTACATGCTGTGTTTTTAAAATGACAGGAGCTAATTGGTTGGTGGTTTATCATTCTTGATTTTATCAATGTTCAAGGCTTAAGGCCCATACACACTGGGCGACTTTGAGCTGAAAGCCGCTCAAAACAGCCTGTTTGAGTGTCTTTCAGCTCAAAGTCGCCCAGTGTTTATGCCCCAGCGATGAGCGTTGAGCGCTGCTGCGCGCTCCCGCATCATCGCCGGGAAAGCTGCTATGGTTATACCAGCAGATGAGCGGCTTTCAGGACGGCTTTGCATAGCGCTCCACTATGCAACGCCGTCCTCCCCCCTCCGTCGGCGCCGGGCAGGGGGAAAGCCGCTCAGTGTGTATGCACTGAGCGGCTTTCCCCCCCAGCGATGATTGACATCATCGCTGTCCATACACGCTGGGCATAGTCGCCCAGTGTGTATGGACCTTTAGTACATCTCACCAAAAGACTTTTAAATAGCAATTAAACTTTTTTCCTAGTTTGTCTACTTTTCAGATGAGAGATGACTAAGTTAAAGGTGTGTACATGCCTTCATGCAACTTTTACTGAGAGTATTGGGGTATATTTAGGTTGATTTATAATCGATTTTAATCAGTGTTGAGCTACCAGGGCTAAAACACTTATTTACTGACAGATGGATTTTTATATTCATTTTTGAATGTGTGTTCTAGCCCTTCACATCCATTATTGATTGAAAATCTATTTTATATCAATCACTATCGACCCAAAGTCAACTAACATGGGCCAAAATTGACCTTTAGTTTAATATACCCTTGATCTGTATTTGTGCCATGTTTGTAACTTTGTATATGATAAGACAGAGATGTTTATTGTGTTGTGTTGCCAAGACCACAATGCATCCCCTCTGTGATTTCTGCACTGAATATAGTTATACACGGAGAGCAATTCTGTGCTGTATCCCAAAACAATACAGAACAATCTAGTTTCAGCAAGACAATGTGACGTAATCTGTGCACATGTCTGTGACTATAGCAACTTTTACCGAACATGTTTTTGTTTATATATTTTTTTATATTATTTTTCTAACACCTCATTCCATGCAATAGGGAAATCTAGACTGAAAACACTTCACTTCTGCGTTTCGCTAAAATAAATAGGACTGACAGTGGAATTGACAGTAGGAACATGCTCCCGAGAATAACTGTCTTCAAGAATTTGTTATGTCTCAAGAATAATTACTCCCATTGTTGACTGTTCACTAGTGATCACTTGCTAAAAATACTTTATTGGTTAACTTTAAAAAAAAACACGTTCTAAGTATTTCAATAATTGTTTGTTAAATGAGATGTCTTTACATCTATTACGATTTTTACCAGCTCCAGTCTCATGTCCCACTATCTCCAGGCAAGAACAACAATGCCCTCTCCCGAGAGACTGTCCGCTCTCATGAGCAAGGCCCTCTATATCTATCCATGTTGCAGCTCTTTCTGACAAACTTGTCTGCACTTGTTTTAAGTATTTTATCTGTTTTGTTTGTAGCTCTGACGGTCTGGGGCTATGCAATTTTGCTATAATGTACAGATGGATCCTTGGCCGGGGATCGCCAGCATGCCTGCGCTGGCGATCGCCGGCGAGGGGACACGGATAGCTGTGAATCCGCGAGGGGCGGCGGTACGCGTCCTACGACCTTTTCATACCCCCACTATCCACGTCGGCGTGGAGTTGAGAATAGAAAGTGTGGCGAGCGGACACGGATACCTGTGAAGGGCTCGGTGGCTCGCTGCACTCGCCACACTTTCTATTCTCAACTCCACGCCGACGTAGGACGCGTACCGCCGCCCCTCGCGGGCTCGCTGCGCTCGCCACGCTTCGGGTTGGCATTGATAGTGGGGGTGGTACAGTGTGAAAAAAGACATTTGGGGTGCATTTAACATGTTTGCTACTAATTTAAATGCATTTGGATGGATTTGTGATCAAAATCACATGCCATCGCATGGCATGCGATGGCATGCGATTTTTATAACAAATGCATAAAAAAAGGAAAAATCGCATCGCAGCGCATGCCACTACATATGGCATGCGATGGGAGCTGTGAAGGTATACGGGTACCAAATAAATACATTTTATCATATTACTTGGTAATTAGAAACACCAGCTTTTCTTCAGTCACACAACTAAAAACTGCTTATTTGTTTTAGGAACCAGATCAAGAGTATGAAGTATGTGAAGACTGTAAGTAACCTTAACATGTTTTCATCTGCCCATTAGTAATGTTTTTGTCTAAGATTTTCATAGATTACAATATAAATCATATATATAGGTTTTGTTAATGAACTATGACCCCAACCAATAGCATATGGATTGGTAGTGGTGTGGAAACTCCAACTTGTGGCCCAGTTAATAAAACAGAGCATCAGTATGATTAGAACTTGCTTGTTTGCCACTGTGGTGAATACTAGTGCAGAAAGTTTTAATAGTTTTTATTTTGACCAATTAAAGTGAATGAACAGAAGAAATATCTAGAGCAAATAAAAAAAAAAAAAAACAGCTGTGTAGGAGGCTTAAGACTGGATGAGGAACAGCCAAACTATGGCCCTTATTCTGATCGGTGCGGCCGGATCCGAATATGCGGCCAGGACCGTGCGTGCAAAACCCCGCCTTCCATACGGATCGCCAACTCCGTCCGTACGCGGTAAGAAGCTGGCCGAACGGACCGCACGTGTATTTTTCATGGAATACGCCTCCTCCATCTCAGGGAACCTCCCCCATCATTCGATGGTCGCAGACCATCGAATGCAGGACCGAGTGGTCCACCAGCTCCCGCAACCTCAGACCACACGGACATTTTTCCGTGCAAAAGCAGGGATCTGGGCGGGCAGCTGACATCCGGCGATGTCATATGTCCGCCCCCTACACGTGCGTCACGGCCGCATTACCATACGTACGCCCAGCGTTTGCATGGGAACGCCCATGAAACGCGGGGCGTATGCATATGGTAATGAGCCCAAATAGCCCTTCACGCCCCTCTCCACCCCCTGTTCGGAGTGTTCACATTTCATGCGGGATTTGGCCGAACGCCCCGCTCGCACATGCGCAGAGACGCCTCTGCACATGCGCAGACACAAAACATCGGCGGCACGAACGCACGCGGATATTACCGCACCAACCAGAATAAGGGCCTATGTTACAAAGGTGAGGTTGTGGAACAGGTCATAAACCATGGCAAGACCGCGCACAGCAATAAGACACAAGAAGTAATACTGCATCTGCAAGGTCACTCCCAAGCAAAGATTTCAAATCATACTGGGAATTCAAGATGTGCTCTTTTGGTTGAAGCATAAAGAAATGGGCAACGTTGAGGAATGAAGACGCAATGTTGGCCAAGGAACATATCAGATGAAAACACATCATGGAGCATCTGATTGGATACAAATTTATTCTGCAGCAGAAAAATGACCCCGAAACATACAGCCTATGTCATTAATAACCATCTTCCGCGTAAAGAAGAACAAGGAGTCCTGGAAGTGATTAAATCGCTCCATAGCCCTGATATCAAAATCGAGTCGGTCTCATGATGACCGTAGCATTTCAGCAAGCCTACATCCACAGAAGATCTGTTGTTAGTTTTCCAAGATCGTTGGCACAACCTCTTTGCCAAGAGCCTTCAAAAATGGGATGTGTACCCAAAGGATGTGATGCTGTTTTGAAGGCAAAGGGTGGTCACGCCAAATATTTCATTACTTCAGATTTATCTTCTGTTCATTCACTTTGCATTTTTTAATTGCTAAAACTAGTAACACTTACATTTTTTAAAGAATTCTAACTTTTTTCCAAAACTTTATATAAAATCACCGTACCTGCTTTTCTGACCATACTTTCAGATAACATTCTGATATGACTATCCTGGACAGACCCTGCAAGTTCTCCTTAATCCAAAAAACCCCAAGAATAAATATAAGCAATTTTGTTAGTTTTTAAAAAACAATGAAAAAGTAAAATAAGTAGCCAGAAATATATAGCAATGATCAAGTGAGAGGAAGAGCAAAACGGACAGGTCTGTACAAGCCTACAATTGAGGCGCCTGAAGGGCTACCAAAGGGATAACCGATTTACTACAGGAAATAATATTGTAAATATCCTCTGCTATGATCCCTGTGTTCTGAACACATGCAGGTTTTAGAACTGGCATTAACTAATTTATTTATTTAAACATTTCTTACTTACCTCATCAGATTACTCTAACTGGGATGTCCTATTTGACCCCTAGGAGATGCTTTTTAACAAATACCATGGCTCGGATTCTGGGGATAGTCTGAAGTGTGGGCAAATTAATGCATCTCATACACTGCATACACTGCCCCCTCCATAAATCATTTCTGGTGTTGAGTTCTCAGTTAGTGGAATGTGTCCCCTTACTAGGAATGAGAGGTCTTGTGTATACTTGACCCAACAATAATAATATAATATATAAATAATAATTTGTGTCCAACGTATTTTCACCCTACAGCCCCTGATTCCTCATTAAATGTGCCCCTGCTTTTATTCCACCACCTTTTTATTAGTTTAAAATGTATATCAATGGCCCTCCTGTCCTTCTGGATGATGTGACCCTTACTTCACTGTAAGCCATTCCTTTTTTGTTTTACTCTTTTTCTATATAGACATTTTGTGCCCAGTGGGTGGTCTGGTGGTCAGTCAGAGTGTTCTATTATCTTCCTCATTCCAAATGTCTTCCATATGTTATGTATGGCAATCCATCATATTCAGTAAAGATTATTATTGATCATTTTCTAAATGTACTACTTTTTGAAAATGTTTCATGCACTGTGTCTTTTTGTTGAAAAAAAAAAAAATTAGCATAAGATTTTATTCAAGCCCAATAAGAAGAAAGTGATTTGTGCTGATCATAGAAATCATAGATCATAGAAATGTATAGAGCAATCTTGTTGATAACTTCAGTTGAAACTTTAAATCATTGGCACAGTATTTGTTTTGATAACATCGTTTCATATTTTATTATTTGTCAAAATTTCCCCATCACAAGCCTAACCTTTTATATTTTGTTAAACAGTTGTAAGCAGGCCAGAAGCACCAAGTAAATCCATACCATCCCCTCGTCCACGGAATATGTGAGTGTGCATACTTTTAAAACAACGCAAATCAGCAATATTGCAAAAAAAAAAATGGTTCCAATGGTTTTTATTTATTTTCTTTTTTTTACCAGAAAACCCAAACCTCAACCAAAACCGGTAAGATTACTCCTGTTATCTGGTAATATCTTATCATATACATTCCACATACATTCATTACTTACACAAGCTATGTGGCAAAACCGACCCATCCTTCAGAATGCCCTTCCCTTGCCACCTTAATGCCCAGTTATAGCAGTACAGCAAATTTAAAAATCATTCCATTACAGGGGTATACATGTTTAGCATGAAAACCTCTGCAAACATGTATTTTATTGATTTTTTTGTATAATTTTGATTATTTTTAAATATTTTAGTAAAGGACAAAATGCCCCTAGATCAGGCATGTCCAAAGTCAGGCCCGGGGGCCAAATGTGGCCCGTGCTGTCATTTCAAGCGGCCCGCAGCCTCCAGCTGGAAGTGGGCAGAGCATCAGATGTGGGAAGCACAGTGACAGGACACAAAAGGTGGGGCCCCGGCGAGCGCGCCTTTACCTTGCCGTCTGCTGCAGTGAGGAGGTGCCGCCCGCCACAGTCAGATGTGTTTGGCGTCCTACCCCTGCTGCTGCATTCATATATCACCCTACTCCACAATCACAGTGACAGCAGTGATTGGTGGGTACATAGTGAATGGGGGTCATACAGTGAATGGGAGTTATACAGTGAAGGAGGGTCAGGCTTGGGGACATACAATGAATGGAGGCACTGATGGACATTAAGAGAAGGGGGGCAAGCTGGGGGACAGAGTAAATGGGTGCAGAGTGGGGAACATACAGTGAAGCAGGGGCAGGCTGGGGGACATAGAGTGAATGTGGGCAGAGTGGGGGACCATTCTGATGTGATTAATGATTCAAAGAATGTCGGCTCCCACACATTTACACTTCACCAAATCTGGCCCTCGTCGCAAAATGTTTGGACACCCCTGCCCTAGATGAAGATGTAAATCTGTAATTACATGTAGGCAGACAACATTCTATGTTTTATGTCAGATAGGAGCGAAAATAATGTGTCTGTCTTCAGATATGGCAAATTCCTATTTTTATCATTTTTTATTTTGCTCAAAAATAAACATGCAATAAACAAATAAAATCTACGGAAATTAAAAATCTCTTATGTCCCTTAATTACTCCTTGTATATCTCTACGTTCTTTTTATTATATTGTGCTTGTCTGAATAAGACATTACATCACCAAAAAAAGAGAGGAGTTTTTCAGATATTTAGTCCAAACAAAAGCACAGATCGTATAGCACCGCATTCTAAAAATGGGAGCAACGGATTGTTCTGATTGGCTGATGCCCCCCTCCCCTTCTCCCCTTCCTGCATGTCTGCAAGAGGTTTCCATGGCGACTGTGTAGCCAAGCAATGTGTGTCTGGATATTAATAGGTTGCCATGATGAATAACTGTTTATTTTGGCACTAAAATATGTAAAATATATGCTCTTCATGGACTACAAAATGCCTATGCATGAGCTTAATGAAATAACCATAGTCAAGCATCAAATTATAAAATGGGAAAAAATAAAACTATCCTTACAAATGCATCCCCACATACAAACAGTGCCTATCATTAATTTATGTATATTAAGGGCTCGGACGCACACAATGTCAAGGAAGATGGTTAGAAATACATGAAAACCGATGGATGCATTTTTAATGTGTTTTCCATTCAATCTTTTAAAGCTTTGCATTGTACCTAGAAGATCGGATGTCCTAGCAGCGTAGGGTAGTACATAAGAAAGAGGGAATGCCACATTCTAAAACTCTAAAGGTTGTGTTTCGCATGTAATGGTGGAAGCAGTACCATTGACCCTTCTTTGTCCTAATTGTAATGCCCATTATATGCACTTCATTATTCATATTTATAAAAAAAAATAGTAAATAAACTGAGTTTTTTTTTTTTTCAAGAAAACAGCAGGTTTGTCCCCAAAGGATATGAACAGCAATCCTGGTAAGTTTTTTTTTTTTTTACATATATATATATATATTATTTTTTTTTTATTATTATTATTATTATTTTTTTTTTTTTATGTAAATATAGAAACTTCTAAATATGTCTTGGTGTGTCCTTGTTACAATATTGGCATATAAGTGAATTAAAAGGAAAAGCACCCACAGTGACGTTTGCTTGACGACATCAGTTCCTCATATCCCAAATATTCAAATTTGGAATATTTTGTTCGGGATTGAATAATTGACAATGGTTCAATTTCCACAAACCTTGTTTAATGCACAAATTGGTAAAAATATTCAATAAATTTACCTTCAGGTTATGGGGGTTCCCAATTAGGAGCGCTACTTTTTTTGATGAAACGGGACCTGTTTTCTGGCATTACGCATATGGTATATGGTACTATGGGGGCATATCGACCTATGTGTATAAGATATATATGAGACATAAATGTATTTTCTGCCTAGACTTGTGCACGAAGATATGTCCATTATGGTATGCAAATTTTCAAAATACAGAAAAATATGAAAAGAATGAATAGTCTAGTTCTGATGTGTGATAATCTCCGGGTATCGATCAACTGGTAGTCCAGAAAGAGGCTCTCTGCACTCTTTTTCTGAATTGCGGGGAGATTTGTTTGTAGTATCACGGACTGGTTCTAGCGTCCAATTTAGATCGCCTCCCATCACCACTATCCCTTCTAACAAGGGTTCAGCTTTTTCAAGTACAGTCGAAAGGAAAGAGGGTTGTTTTGTGTTTGGAGTATATACATTGAGTAAAAATACAGACAAATATGATATCTAAAATACTTCTTTCCCAACCATTTTCGAAATGGGAGACTTGTATACACATATGTAACATCCAACCAGTGTAAAGTAGCTAGGAACTAGAGCACATCAGCCCATTTGACCAGTGAAAAGTAGGGAATAACTAGAGCACACCAGCCCATCTGACCAGTGTAAAGTAGGGAGTAACTGGAGCACATCAGCCCATTTGACCAGTGAAAAGTAGGGAGTAACTAGAGCACACCAGCCCATCTGACCAGTGTAAAGTAGGGAGTAACTAGAGCACACCAGCCCATCTGACCAGTGTAAAGTAGGGAGTAACTAGAGCACATCAGCCCATTTGACCAGTGAAAAGTAGGGAGTAACTAGAGCACACCAGCCCATCTGACCAGTGTGAAGTAAGGAGTAACTAGAGCACACCAGCCCATCTGACCAGTGTGAAGTAAGGAGTAACTAGAGCACATCAGCCCATCTGACCAGTGTGAAGTAAGGAGTAACTAGAGCACATCAGACCATCTGACCAGTGTGAAGTAAGGAGTAACTAGAGCACACCAGTCCATCTGACCAGTGTGAAGTAAGGAGTAACTAGAGCCCATCAGCCCATCTGACCAGTGTGAAGTAAGGAGTAACTAGAGCACACCAGCCCATCTGACCAGTGTGAAGTAAGGAGTAACTAGAGCACACCAGCCCATCTGACCAGTGTAAAGTAGGGAGTAACTAGAGCACACCAGCCCATCTGACCAGTGTAAAGTAGGGAGTAACTAGAGCACACCAGCCCATCTGACCAGTGTAAAGTAGGGAGTAACTAGAGCACATCAGCCCATTTGACCAGTGAAAAGTAGGGAGTAACTAGAGCACACCAGCCCATCTGACCAGTGTGAAGTAAGGAGTAACTAGAGCACACCAGCCCATCTGACCAGTGTGAAGTAAGGAGTAACTAGAGCACATCAGCCCATCTGACCAGTGTGAAGTAAGGAGTAACTAGAGCACATCAGACCATCTGACCAGTGTGAAGTAAGGAGTAACTAGAGCACACCAGTCCATCTGACCAGTGTAAAGTAAGGAGTAACTAGAGCACACCAGCCCATCTGACCAGTGTAAAGTAGGGAGTAACTAGAGCACATCAGCCCATTTGACCAGTGAAAAGTAGGGAGTAACTAGAGCACACCAGCCCATCTGACCAGTGTGAAGTAAGGAGTAACTAGAGCACACCAGCCCATCTGACCAGTGTGAAGTAAGGAGTAACTAGAGCACATCAGCCCATCTGACCAGTGTGAAGTAAGGAGTAACTAGAGCACATCAGACCATCTGACCAGTGTGAAGTAGGGAGTAACTAGAGCACACCAGTCCATCTGACCAGTGTAAAGTAAGGAGTAACTAGAGCACACCAGCCCATCTGACCAGTGTAAAGTAAGGAGTAACTAGAGCACACCAGCCCATCTGACCAGTGTAAAGTAAGGAGTAACTAGAGCACACCAGCCCATCTGACCAGTGTAAAGTAGGGAGCACATCAGCCCATCTGACCAGTGTGAAGTAAGGAGTAACTAAAGCACACCAGCCCATCTGACCAGTGTGAAGTAAGAAGTAACTAGAGCACATCAGCCCATCTGACCAGTGTGAAGTAAGGAGTAACTAGAGCACACCAGCCCATCTGACCAGTGTGAAGTAAGGAGTAACTAGATCACATCAGCCCATCTGACCAGTGTGAAGTAAAGAGTAACTAGAGCACATCAGACCATCTGACCAGTGTGAAGTAAGGAGTAACTAGAGCACATCAGACCATCTGACCAGTGTGAAGTAGGGAGTAACTAGTGCACACCAGCCCATCTGACCAGTGTGAAGTAAGAAGTAACTAGAGCACATCAGCCCATCTGACCAGTGTGAAGTAAGGAGTAACTAGAGCACACCAGCCCATCTGACCAGTGTGAAGTAAGGAGTAACTAGAGCACACCAGCCCATCTGACCAGTGTGAAGTAAGGGAGTAACTAGAGCACACCAGCCCATCTGACCAGTGTGAAGTAGGTTGTTTCTATATGAGTCTCTCTCTAGAATGGAATTTATAACCCTGAACCATATGAACTAACAGTATTAATGGTAGAAAAATATGTAATATTAGACACCCATCCTTTATCTTGAATCTTAAAAGGGGACCCTCCCCCATTGGCACTACAATACCCCTGTAGGGGGTGATTCGTGGCATGCCCCCTTGTCATGCACGCAGAACAGAGTTCCAGGGCGGCTTAAGAGCCCCAGTCTATCCCTGGCAAGCTGTATAGAGTGCTTATCCCCAGTCACTTGTGAAATGGTTAGATTAAAGTATCTACAGTGGCAGAGCGGAAAGCATTTTACAGAAATAATATGATCTAACTGGTTTCCAAATGATGGCTGGATTCTTTTGACACCCAACAGAAGAACTGTGGCTATAGATTAAGCCAATAATAGGCAGCTTGATGTAGTTCAGGGAGATAAATATGGGTGACCAGTGGTGGGGATGCCGTTGTTGAGAATACAGTTGCCGGCATCCCAATGGAGGGAATTTCAACTGCGGGAATCCTAACAGGGCTCAGGTAAGGTAATACTTTACTGGCAATGCCTCATAAGAGACCCCTTAGGGGGCAGCTGATGCTCATTACTGCATTAACCATACCAGCAAAGAGCATAGTGTATGCTAGCAGACCATCTCTGCTTCCAAGCCAATCTTTAGCAGAGAACATATCACAGTAGCCATTCTCTTCATGTATTACATTATGTCACCTGGAATGGCAGATGTTTCTACCACAAGTTACAGTCACACACTGGGAGTGACCAATTGTGGGGGTGCCCATTATGTGCCACTGCAACAGCATGGAAACACCAACAGTTTCACATCAAATCACCCTCCTATCACAGATTTTCATATGAAGCCCTATGGAGCTACAAACAGTCTCTAGGATATGGTAAGTGGGGATGCAGTCATAGGGCAGTATTCAATGAGAAAAATTCTCCGTGCATGGCGAGAGATTTTTTCTCTCGCCATGCACTCGCCCTGTTCCGGAGGGCTCGCTGCCACTCCTGCTCCCACTATTCAATGTGGTTAAGACTCGCCGCCACTCGCGGCAAGTCTTAACCCCTTCAGCGGACGAGCGTCCGCAGCAGGGAGCTGGCAGGGAGCCGGGGGACGTTGGCAGCCAGGGAGATTAAAGTCTCCCTGGCTGCCCCAGAACATATGTGGAGGGGAGGAGGGCTCCCCGGGACCCAGGTAGCACAAGCTGCCCCCCCCCCTATAGCCAGTGGGGGACCCAGTATTCACTGCACCCGATCGTGCATATGTAATGATCGGGTGCAGTGAATATATGAATATCTAATGAGCGGCTCGAGAGCTCTGGCCCCCTGCTGGCTGCTCTGTGTAAAAAAAAAATATATATATATTTTTTTTAATTACATATATATTCATGTGCTATAAGCACATGAATACAAATAACATGCCCCTTCACAGAAAAAAAAATCCTGATTTTTTTACACCAAAATTAAAAAAAAAAAATTTTAGTTTAAAAGTTCACATTCCAGTTCTCCATGAAAGATGGAGAATTTCTACACGGAGAGACACGACGAAAATCACTTAAAAAGACGGCGAAAATATTACATTGAATAGGGTGGTTCACTTTTGGATAGCAAAATGCTCCTTCCAACGCGAAAATAGCACAAACTCTCCATAAAACACGGCAAATTTTTCTCATTGAATACTGCCCAAAATCCCGACTGGGTCATAATACCGACAAAGACAAAATCCCGACATTTAAAATCCCGATATTTAAAATCCCGACAGGGTCAAAATACCGACATATAGAATGTACAGGTGAAACAGTCAACATGACTTTCCGTTGACAGGACGCAAGGTGGACATGGGTTTTTTCACTGTTTTTTGACCCGACATGTGCTGACAGGCGGTATTTCATGCCCTACCATCCACTAGGGCGTGGTGGGAGAACAAAATAGTGTGCCCGAAGCATTGCGAGCGAAGTGAGCTATGCGAGGGGCTGCGGTTCACCTCCAACTGTGTCCATGTTGACATTTGGGTCAAAAAACAGTGAAAAAACCCATGTCGACTTCGCAACTTGTCAACGGAAAGTCATGTTGACTGTTTCACCTGTACATTCTATATGTCGGTATTTTGACCCTGTCTGGATTTTAAATGTCGGGATTTTGTCCTTGTCGGGATTTTGACCGTCGGGATTTCATACCGAATCCGGTAAGTGCATACTGGCGAGTGAGCCAGATCGCTTAAACTAAAGGTCCTTACACACTGGGTGATTTTGCCCAGCGTATATGGACAACGAGGACGCAGAAAATTGCTGGGCTGAAAATCACTCCGTACATAGTTACACACTGAGCGATTTTCGCCCATTCTGAGCGATTTTCCATAGCAGGACGCTGCCACGTACACACTGGGTGGCTTTTGAGCTGAAAGCAGCTCAAATGACAAAACTTTCAGCCCAAAATCACCCAGAGTGATCACCCAGCCTTAACATGTTGTTGTGGGTTCAGTTCTGTATAGTTCTCGTACTGTATTCAGTAGTAACAAAAAAAATAATAATGATGAACCCACCATTATAATACAATATAACTATTGGTTAATAATAATAATTATTATGTTGCAAATGATTGATTAATCACATAGTTTCCTTCCCCCCTGCATTCTGCAGGAGACTCCCTGAAATAGGAGCAATCTCCCAGACTCCCTGATAAGTCTAGAAATCTCCCTGATTTCTCATAACCCACCTTAAACAGCAGTTTCCTTTTTTGGGGAAAAAAATAAATCCGAGATCTATACAATCAGATGGGATTTGCACTTGGAATTAATTGCATAGGCATCACATTTATTAGCAAGAATGTTGTGCTGTGAGAGAAGAAACTAAATATCACAGCAAATAACTGCAAACAAATAATCCAGTATTTCAGGCAGCAGTGTTATTATCAGTACCTGCTACCTTTCCCAAAGTATATAGTTACTAATGTTATCTAGAAGTATCTTGCAACAAGCATTTAGGCACAGTGGGCTTTATTCTAGTTCACTCTTTCTGACAAAATCCTTCTTAGATGGACAAAACCATGTGCACTGCAGGTGGGGCAGATGTTACTTGTGAAGAGAGAATTAGATTTGGTGGGGTTTTACTTCAAAATGAGATCTATATTGCAGTGAAAAATAAAGCAGCCAGAATTTACCCTGCACAAAAACAAAATAACTCCCCCAAATCTAATTCTCTCTGCACATTTTACATCTACCCCACCTGCAGTGCACATGGTTTTGTCCATCTAAGAAGGATTTTGTCAGAAAGAGTGAACTAGAATAAGGCCGATTATGCCCACATATGGAGTTAGGCACGACCTTTGGGTGTAGCAGGACACACCCCCTTAATGGGGTGCTGTGCAAAATTCTACTGCCAACTATAATCTCCCTGAAACTAGTTTTTAAAAGTAGGCAAGTATGATTAATCATTAATTTAGTAATCATTGATATTAATAATTTATTAATATGTTGCTTATGAGAATAAATCCGGCTCATTTTTAAATCAGACGTTTCCACATCAGTTAGTATATAACACATATCTCCACTCAAAGGATAGAAATGCGAACTATGGAATTATAAAAAGGTCCCTATACTCCGTGCTCTGCAAATAAACAAAATCTGGACTTTGATCTCTGTGGAGGCTCACAGTAGCTGAGTTATGCAATTACAAGTTGTGATATTATGCAGCAGTATAAAGGAAAGACTGAAGTAGCCATCTACAAATAGAGAGGAAATCCTATCAAGTTCACCAAATTGACTTTCACAGGTGATCAAATCAATTCTGATCAAATAATAGAACCAGCTCACACTTTTAGTGGCAGTCACATGATGGGTAAAATTTAATAATCAAACTGGTTTTGCAGTGTAAATGATTGCCGCTTTAAAAAAACCTGGAGATTCCTTCCCAAATCTCTCACTTTCTGAATCTCTCTCATCCTATTACATTTCACCCAATGTATTTTAGTGACTCATACATGATGTATGCAGGACTGCATTTAGGGGCAGATTCAACAGCAAATGATATTCTATTTATTATAAATTTCTAATCTTAAATGGAGTTCCAATCAATCCATTATTAACAGTCAACGATAGGAGCTGATTGGTTGAAGCATCGTTTGAGATTGAATGTTAACAAGAATTTCACTCGTTAAAAATCTTTAAGGTTTATTTATCAATGAGTGATACAATTGTTTGCGTATGATAAATGGTGCTAAAGCCAAGCCCCTGTCATGTGTTCAGCTTGTGCCATTTTGGGGTAAAATGACAGTTGGGGCTGATTGTCTGGATCACCATTTATCATACGCAACAAGTTTTACCGTACAAAACGAGTTTGATCACACGTTGATAAATGGGCCCCTTAGTATTATAAATGGTCGCCCTTTGCCTGGGTGCAGCAGATAAGTTTGAAGAACAAAATATATTGGCAGTTAAATTGGATTAATATATTTTGTTCTTCAAACTTATCAGCTTTACCTTATCTTAGCAACTCATATAACGGCATCTATCTGCATCAATGAGTGGAACATTCCCTGCTTTTAGCACTCACCAGGAACATAATTACTGCTTTTCTAGCTGTACTTTATATTAACCTTTTGAGTGCCAATGTTGCTGTGACGGATCCTCAAAATATCTGCTAAAAATGCCACCGCCGCTCATAGCGACTGTTGTTTTTTGGGTGCAATATTTCACTAAACTTCAATGAATTGACTTGGCTGTCTCTGTATATATTTATACTAAAAGAACAGTCGCTGTGAGCGGCGCTGGCATTTTTAGCAGATATTTTGAGGATCCGTCACAGCAACATTGGCACTCAAAAGGTTAATATAAAGTACAGCTAGAAAAGCAGTAAAAATGTTCTTGGTGAGTGCTGAGGATTGTGGGCACAACTTTATATAAATATAACCATATGAAAAGCCTCTCCAAACTAGATACACATATGATTTACCATCTGGAACAAAATACGGTACTTGTTTCCTAGCACGGCTCCCCCGATGTCCATCGTAGGGCATCTGATCGCATCGCATGCCATATAGCCGCATGCGATGCGATGCGTTTTTTAATTGTACAAGCACCCTGATGGGTGCTTACAATGTTAAATGCACCCCCACGCCACCCCCACTATCAACGCAAAGCCGAAGCGCAAACCCGAAGCATGGCGAGCGGCGGCGGTACGCGTCCTCCGACCATTTCTTACCCCCATTATCCACGTTGGCGTGGAGTTAATTTCAGATAGTGCGGCGAGCCACCAAGCCCGAAGCGTGGCGAGGGGACGCGTATTACTTTACATGTATTCCGTGTCCCCTCGCGGGGCTCGCGATGCTTCGGGCTCGGTGGCTTGCTGCGCTCGCCACACTATCTAAAATCCACTCCACGTCGAAGTGAATAGTGTGGGTATGAAAAGGTCGAAGGACGCGTACCACCGCCGCTCGCCACGCTTCGGGTTGGCGTTGATCCTGGGGTTGGAAAAAGAGGGTGAAAAGGTCACACAGGGATATATAAAGTTTACAAAAAAGAGAAAGGTGTGTCGCTGGGTGATGCACCTGAAGAATGATTCATTTAAAATGTAACCTTTATTAGTTATATTGTTAAAAAATGTAGCGAAGTATTAGACACACAAATCACACAACACAAAGTGAATTTAAAAGGGATAATATACCCCAACTCTGTATTCTCCCCTTTCTGATTTCCCACTAATATCAGTATGGTGTTTTATTGTGTCATACACCCACTGGTATATGTAATAATAATTGTTAGTGACAGGTGTGGGAGTTGACTCAGCTGTCAACCTGGCCATGTATATCCAATGCAGGGATTATACCCTTATTATTGGGGTATTGGATATTTCCGCAAATATAACAATGGCGGGTAGCGGGTGGATGCGCAGTTCAAACCTGTGCCCAGGTGCGGTATCAGGCTTCTGACGTGATCTCTCACTTCACATTCAGTTCACCTTACCGCTACCTCCTAGGCGCACACGGTTCCTGCTGCCGCCCGCTGTATGACAGACTGGGCTGAGGCGCATGAGATGAGCGCCAACAGTCTCAAATCTGTCACGAGGATCAGTGTATCTCGGTGTGGACGCCACACACCGTGACCTCTGATGCGTGCCCAGTGGAGACTGGCGCACGTGCTATACTGCGGCTCAGGCTGAATTACAGTTTTACAAATATTTACACATTGGTATTCCAAAACCATAGTCTCCTGAATGTACTTTTTTTTTTTGCTTAAAAACCTACTGGGGACATCTGTAACTGGCACTACTGGGGAAATGATATGTAACTGGCACTACTGGGGACATCTGTAACTGGCACTACTGGGGGCATCTGTAACTGGCACTACTGGGGACATCTGTAACTGGCACTACTGGGGAAATGATATGTAACTGGCACTACTGGGGACATCTGTAACTGGCACTACTGGGGACATCTGTAACTGGCACTACTGGGGAAATGATATGTAACTGGCACTACTGGGGACATCTGTAACTGGCACTACTGGGGACATCTGTAACTGGCACTACTGGGGAAATGATATGTAACTGGTGCTACTGGGGACATGATATGTAACTGGCACTACTGGGGACATGATATGTAACTGGCACTACTGGGGACATCTGTAATAGCACTACTGGGGATATCTGTAACTGGCACTACTGGGGAAATGATATGTAACTGGTGCTACTGGGGACATGATATGTAACTGGCACTAAATATGTGCAATAAAATTGCTTGGCATTCACATTCAGTGTCTGAGATTGTACACAAACTTTTTGTAATGTTTTAAATCCTTGTTTCATGAGCTGATTGGTTGATACTTCTCTCTCTCTCTCTCTCTCTCTCTCTCTCTCTCTCTCTCTCTCTCTCTCTCTCTCTCTCTCTCTCTCTCTCCATTTTATGGGGCAGATATACTAAGCCTTGAAGAGTTATAAAGAAAAATATATGACTGCAGAGAACCTCTAGACCAGTGGTTCCCAAACTGTGCGCCTAGGCTCCCTGGGGTGCCTCGGGACACTTGCAGGGGTGCCTCGGGTTGGTCGTCCAGGACCAATTCAAATTATTTATGATCAATTATTTCTGGACAAAACCAGTGCTGGTGGCTGCCAATCATAAAATGTGTACAATCAGAACCAAATCCTGCCCTTTACCACATAACTGAACCTAAGAAGCACATATAAACACAATCTACTTAATCTGATATATATATTTTTGGGGCCTAGGGTGCCGTGGAAAAATTCTGATACTCTAGGGTGCCGTGATTAGAAAAAGATTGGGAACCCCTGCTCTAGACAGTTTATCTGTTGTGACTTCAACAATACACAGTTCTAATAATGAAATGAATGCTTTATAATATCTATATATTATGCTAAAATCCTTTCCATGATAAAACCCATATATAGTGAATAACCTTTATGTACATTTATATTCTCAGCTGTATCTTATTTAGATGTCTCAATAAATGATACTAAATGTTGCTATGGTGTGGTACTAATGGTAATTAAAGCATTATTCCCATGTTCACAGCGAAGCTATAGTGCACACATGGTTAAAATGCTTTCATTTGCACTAGTACTGTGCTGGCATTATACAGTCTACATGGTAATTATTGACATTGTAACCATCAACAAACTAACTAGTGTCCTAAAAATGATTCTTTATTTTCTATTACAGAACCTCCCCCAGTTATGCAGCGCAAAAGAGTGCCTAGTGCCGGTGCAGAACCTCCCCCAGTGCCCCCTTTAGCTCATAAGTAAGTACCATTATTTCTAAATTAAAATGATCACATGAACACTATTTAGGGAAGGGGTTTTAAACTTCAGTAGCTGTAACACAAGGGCTAATATATTTGGAAGAGGAATGTATCCCTATTATTGTAGAACAAAAAACTAGCTAGCCCCCCCCCCCCCCCCCCCCCCCCCCCACGCTCCTTTGTACACATATCTGTAGTGACTTTTTAGAATACATATCGCCTACATAGTGGGCAAATTATTGTGCCCACTGGCAACTTTTTGAAAAATAGTCACAGATGTATCCTCTTACACCTAGCATTAATACCCTACGCAGTGTGAGATGCCTGGCATGAGTGAGCCACTAGGTCCAGTGCTACATGATGTGACTAGGACGCTCCAAGTATTATATATAATACTCCAATATGCTGGCACTCAGGTAGATCCAGAGAAATAGGTGCCTTCCCAATAATATGATACAAATTCCAGCTGGGGGGGGGGGGGGGGGCGGCACTCAAAGCAGTCAAAGTAGTCAAATAAAGTGTATTAGCTAATACACTTTGGGCGGTATTCAATGTGAATACCGGCGAGGTGCAGCGAATCATGTTTAGGATTCTCTGCACATTCGCCACGTTCCGGAGCCTCGCCGGCTCCGGTATTCAACGAGTCAGGGGCTCGCTGCCCCTGACCGGCGTATATGAGCTCCTGCGGCGAACGCCGCAGGGAGCCTGAGGACGGTGGCAGGCAGGGAGATGGAAGTCTCTCTGCCTGCCCCAGAGCGTATGTGGGGGGAGGTGGGCTCCCCGGGTGCCAGGCAGCACAGGCTGCCCCCCGGGGGTGCCAGGAGGGGACCGGGTATATTCACTACACCCGATCGTGCATATGTAACGATCGGGTGCAGTGAATATATGAATATCTAATGAGCGGCTCGGCTCCGGCGCCCCCTGCTGGCTGCTGTGTAAAAAAATAAATACATTTTTTTTAAATTAAATATATATTCATGTGCTTACAGCACATGAATAAAAATAGCATGCCCCTCCTCACAATAAAATTCCTGATTTTTTGACACCAAATGTAAAAAACAAAACACTTTATTTTAAAAGTTCACATTCCACTTCACCATAAAAAGATAGCAATTGCTACTCGGTGAATCATGGCGAAAAAAACCTTCAAATGTATTCGCCATGTGGTCATTGAATAGGGTGATTCACCGTTTTAGTCAAAAATTCGCCAAACAGCACAAATTCGCCATAAAAACATGGCAAATCAGGCTCATTGAATACCGCCCTTTGTCTCTTTCATGTTTATTTGACTGCTTTATGTGAGTGCCGCCCCCCCAGCTGGAATATATATATATATATATATTATAGATATCTGGTAATAAATTATTCAGAGACTCAGTCGTACACATATATACAAGTGTCATAGCTAAAATAGTTCAGCACAATCTCCAAGTGCATTCTAGATCACTGTAACCAAAACCTAAAAAGACACATAATCTCGCAAGACCTAGCCCGTTAATATTTAGGGGCTGTTTGGCGTGACCACAGCAATGATTTATGAGAACATGTATGGATTCCACAGTTAATACTGATATAGCACATCTGGCTCTATATGAGAATGGAAAGTTGCAGGATGCAGACACTAATGAAGTTTGTCTCACACATGAAATAATGGGTAAACCGTGTGATCTGACAGACCCTTTTTATTGGTATCGTTTATTTATATGTCACCACAACCGCAGCACCAAACCAAAAACATAAATGAATAAAAAAACAACAACAAGGCAATTTAGACAATTACATAATAAATAAAGATTGTTGCATCACTGATGTATCTGTTAGAGTGGCAGAGACCTATGGTTAGGTTCCGTTGAATGGAGTATGGAGTAAACATATAGTCTAAAGCTGTGGACACATGGTGCAATTCTGGCTATCGATTTAGACTATATAGGTCAAAATTAAATAGAAAGTTAGTCTGAATCACACAGTGTTCAGCCACATTCAATGTGCGTCCCCTTGTAGTCAGTATGGAATAGAAAAATAGACTCTGTAGACAAGTCTATAGGTGCATACACACACTGAGATTTCACTTTCTATTCCACCCCTATTCAATCTGGGTCCGTTTCTGGGTTGGTTACATTGTTCACATTCAATATTGACCATGTAGTACAGATCTGTACTATATAGTCTTGCCTGCCAAGACTATTTTTCTATTTGACTTACACTACACGGGAGCGCGCATTGGGATCGAATCTGCATCTTATGTAGAAAAATCATTCGATACCCATTCGATTTTCTATTCCATTTGATTTAGAAAAATAGTGCATATCTCACCGTGTGTACCCTCTATATCTCGGCTGTAGAATGTATTTGGCCAAGGGACAAATTGCGAGATAGTCTAAATCTAAAGTGCAGTCAATCAAAAATGGATACTCAAAATCGTATCAAACTTGCATTGCACCGTGTGTCCACACCTTTAAGAGAGGAAGAAACAAGGGGAGAAGGAAATGCTCGTGAGAGCTTACATTAATGTGTAATGATTGTTGGTGCTTGCAGCAGCAGCGAGCATCTGTAAAATAGCAGCATTGATGAACTAATCGAGGGGGGGAGTTGGTGAAGTGCAAACATGTTGGTCCAGCAGCCAAAAAATATGGGTCTGAGAACAAGACCTGTGGTCAAAACTGGCTACTGGATGCTCAAGCAGAATGGAGAGCGAGCAGAACTGTACAGTACCACACATGGGCAACAATGTGTCAAATGACAGGTACTCTGAATCTGGGACCAATATAGGTGGCCTCTCTATTAACAGCACGCTTCTATAGTGAAGGAAGAACTAATTGGGTGTTGCATGCTGTGGGATAAAATCTTGATGCCATCCTAGGATGTGATGGTACCGCCAAATCTATTAAAATTCCTAATCCTTACCAATTTTTTGAATGGTCACAAACAAGTGATTAAGAATCTCTAATGAAGAAAAATTTCACTGAATTAAATAGAGTTTTTCCATATACGGGTGTTTGTAAAGTCACCTGTGCACTTATCATAAAACAGTGAAAACCGTGCAAAAGTTAGGCATTGGAGAAGTTGCCCATGGGAACCAATCAGCATTGATTAAATTATACGAAAATGATGATTGGTTGCCATGGTAACTTCTCTACTGTTTTCACTGCTTTATGAAAAGACCCCATATATTTTTTTTCAGAATTTGATCCCAGGGAGCTTGACCTTCAATTAGGTCTTACTTTGCTATATTTCAGATGTGTCCACTTATAACTTTTCCATGATCCATGCCACTCGCAAAGGTTCCGGAGTGGCATGCGTTTGCGAATGCGCTCCATAGTCATAACATTTTAAAACCACAAGTGCAAGCATATGCAGCATAGTGTTCTTACACATTGCAGCAATGTTCTATGTGTATACATCTATAAATGTATATGTTATGAAGAAAGGACACCACATAGTGGATCAGGCAGCAAGGATCTCAATAATTGTCCTGGGAGAGGCAAAGAAACCTTCCACATTTTAAAGGTTAATAAAAAAAAGAAAAAGGTAAATGCTAATGTAAGCACATGATCTAAACATGCACGGAGTGCGGTTTATTTTTTTAATATGTTGATATTTCCGGGCCTATAGCAGTTTAAGTTGATAACTCATTCTTGTTGGTTGTATGTAGCCCTCAGCCTGCAGTTGGCTCTGTTGAATGTGTAGCTGCCTTTTTATGAAGCTGCTGTTTTCTGCCCAGTAAGAAAAAATCTGCTTGTAAACGTAGCCCAACAAATTAAAGTCCGCTTTGTCAAGAAGTTGCAGCCCTAATGATGGAAATAACCCACCGAGTGACTACAAGCGTGTATCATGAATAAAAGCCACCATTTAGATGATATCACATTCGAGAACAGTTGAAATTAACCCTTTAATGCGGGGTACACACCAGGACGACCCGCTCACGATGCACATCGTGAGCGGGTCGTCAGTGTCTCGTCCGACCCGCTCACGATGACGCGGGGGGGCACGACCCGCTCACGATGTGCACCGTGAGCGGGTCCGATCCGATGGCGACCCGCACCCGGCTGTATGGTCGTCATTGAGATCCTACCTGCAGCAGGTAGGATCTCAATAACGACCGACCGACCCGCGGGACCGCGCATCGGATCGGTATCGGTCCACACCAGGTCAGAAAAGGGCCCAATCAGCACACAATCTACATCCAATTGATCGGAATTGGATCTAGATTGTGCGGATCGGGCCCTAGTCGTCCTGGTGTGTACCCAGCCTTATTCCAAACTTCTGTGAGAGATGTGCAAAATACCCGCTAAATATGCCAGCATCGCTCACATTTGTTAAATTAAAAAAAAAATTGAGTAAAAAAAAAAAAAAAAAATAGGTGCTTGTGTATTATCACGGCGCCCACTAAGCAAATTGCTCAGTGGGCAATTCTGCGTAAAAAAAATTGCATCGCATGCGATTTTATAGGATGCGATGCCATTGACTTTACTATACACTTCCATGAGATGCAATGAGATTTAGGCACCCCCCCCACTATCCACGCCACCCCGAAGCGTGGCGAGCGGCAGCGGAACGCATCCTCCTGACCCTTTCATACCCCCACTATCCACGTCGGCGTGGAGTTGCTTTTATATAGTGTGGAGAGCACAGGGAGCCACCGAGCCCGAAGCATGGCGAGGGGACGCGGAATACATGTAATGTAATCCGCGTCCCCTCGATGTGCTCACCACACTATATCAAAACAACTCCACGTCGACGTGGATAGTGGGGGTATGAAAAGGTCGGGAGGACGCGTTCCGCTGCGCTCGCCACACTTCGGGGTGGGGTGGGGGGGTGCCTAAATCTCATTGCATCTCATAGAAGTGTATAGTAAAATCAATGGCATCGCACCCAATAAAATCGCATGCGATCGCATCGCACCGCCCGCGGGCAGAGAGCAGTGAATAAATGACATAGGAAAATCGCATCGCACGCAAAAAATCGCATGCGATGCAATTTTCCTTACGGTCCGTACGTATGCAAATTGGGCACCCTGCTGATACACAAGTACCAAAAATTATTATATTTTCTATATCGGGTAGATATTACAGTTCATTATGATGAATAAAAATGTTTGCTTGGCGATTTGCACACCTATTTTGACAAATCACTTGGCACACAAAGGGTTAAACTATTCCAAGCACTTCTAGATTATTTACTAAAATGTTCAATAGCATTTACCATGCCTATTTTGTTATCCTTTTAATTTTGTTAGGGTTCTTTTTTTGCCTCCCCCTGTATTTTTGCATGAGAGACTTTTTTTTCCCTTTGGGGATCAGTGGCCGTAATATTATCCATTGTGTATTTATATAAAATGTTTTTACCTTACTTTTTTTTTTATTATTATTAACAAATGTAATTAATTTGGAATAACCGGTTTGATGTTATTAAACCTTCACATTAATATCTAAAATGATTATATGTTGCACAGGGAGCCAAGCATAGTTGTATAATGAGCAACAATTATTTTTTTACTTCTGAATCATCATACATCATTTTTTCCCTCAGGTTACCTGTTCCGGTTTTCAAATCTAATGTTATATCTGTACAAAGTAAGTGTGCATTACTTCTTTCTTTATATATTACTAAAAAATCAAATTAGTCTTGAAATTCTTGTCTGCAGCTCAGGTATAAATTTTTATGGGTATGTAATACAATACGAAATCACTAACTGGAACACACAAAAACAAAATGTGCTAGAAACAATTGTTCACTGCATTTCATACCAATATTGGGGTTTTTAATTTTTAACCACTTGCTTGGTCTGGTTACATTTCCAGACTGACCTCTCCATAATATGGTCGCATATGATGGGACCAGACAGAAATGGGTGCCGGACGCGGTCCCGACAGTCGGGATCCCGACAGTCATTTACCCGACGTCGCAATCCCGACTGTCAAAACGGCGACAGACAGGTGCCCGATGGCCCCCCCGCCATTTACCCTCATGGGGGTCTATGACCCCCATAGAGGGAGAATAGAATAGGTGGCGAGCGTAGGGGCTTTGTTGCGCTCACCATGCTGTCTGAGTCCGGGCAATCGGGATCCCGATGTTGGGCTAATGAATGTTGGGATCCCGACTGTCGGAACCCTATACCACACCCACAGAAATACTTATCAGAAGAGACTTTTTCAATCATCAATTTCTGAGGGAGCTTACTGCCACTTTGCTGCTTCCCTCACTCCCCCAGCTGCTCACTGCTGATTGGACAGCTCTGCAGCACCCACCACTCAGGGAAATTTAAATACAGCAGCCTTCAGGGCCCTGTCCCCTCCCCTTGTATAAAGACACAAGTTGCATGGTTGATCATGAGTTTTCCCTCTCTCCATATATCGAGAATTGATGTTCTGGAACAACTACATCTTAAAATTATTCTAACATGTTACAGTATTACTGATTCCATGTGTCCTTTTGATTGTGATGATTCTACATTAATAAAAATGTTTATGAATGACCACGAGTTAATGTTTGGTAAACAGTTTAAAAGTGTTTAACCTTCTGTAAACCAGGTTAAAACAAAAAGACAAAGTCCTGTGTACAGGTAGAAAAATAGCGCAATCACTACGCACTTCTGGCAGTGTCACCACTCCAGTTACATGAACCTGCAATTTACACACAGCACGTTCTTAAAAAAAAGTTCAGGAAGTTTAAATCATTCTGGGGTATGTTGCAGCACACCTAGGTTAGAGTCCTAATTCATGCACAGTATACTATAAACGTGGCAATTGTTATGGTTTACTGTGTTTAAAAAATTATTTTTCTTTTTTTCTTTTTACATAAAATTGGGTTGGAAAAGTTTTTTTTTTTTTATATATTTGTTTATTTGCAATTTTTGACATATAAAAAACAAAGACAACAAAGTCTGTACATTTTATACACGACAAGACATACATACAATACATACACATTACTTATTTGACAAGAGTTTTTTCCCCTAAATATTGCATCAGTGTGTACTAGAGCTCTTCCCTGGCTTTTTGCCAATCTCTCCACAGTTTGGCCCTTTTGTTATTATATTTCTTCCCCAGCGTTTCCATCTTATAATTATATTCTATTTTACTCACTACCTTCTGCAGTGTGGGACCCTGCTCCTGTTTCCACAATTGCGCAATTGATGCTCTCACTGCGGAAATTATTTGGTTTAACAAGTACTTTTGTGTGTTATTTAATTCCGGAGGGAGCATATGCAAGAGGCACATTTGTGGCGACAGTTGTACTGCTGGGCCGACACACTGCTGAATTAGATTACCTATCTCTACCCAGAGATCTGTCAGTCTATCACAGGACCAAAATATATGTTTTATATCTCCTTTTTTTTCACATCTCCAGCATCTATCTGGTTGTTCTGGAAAAAATCTATTGATTTTGACAGGGGTGTAATATGTCTGGTAGAATACCCTAAAAAATTTCTCTATCTGTATTGTGGAGTTAGACATCTGGTTTACCGAAGTGAACAATTGTGTCCACTGTGTCTTGTCCCAGGAAAAATTCAGCTCCCCTTCCCATTTCAGCTGCCACCTTGTTTTATTTTCTTCTCCCTCTCTCTCTTGATATAGTCTTTTGTACCAGAAAGTTATTCCCCCTTTCTTTTTAACTCCGTCTACTTGGCTTATCCAGTCTTTTGGGGGTGTTTTTAAATCAGGTGTTTCAAACATGTCAGATTGGAGCCAGTGTCTGATCTGGAGATATTTAAAAAACTCAGAGGTGGGGAGGCCGTATTTTTTTTTTATCTGCTCAAAAGACATTAGTTGCTTATTTTCATATATATCATCTAGGGTTTTTATTGCATGGTTTCCCCATCTCTCCAGGGCTAGGTTTGGAATTATTTTTGATATAACCTTCAACGGGAGGCATGCTAACGGGGCATCTACTAACTCACTCCTTCTTAGGAGGTCCTGCCATTTTTGTAAGATCAATTTGGTAGCTTCCGCTAAGCCCTTACAGTTTTTAATTATTTTATGGGGGAGCCATATTAGGTCTTTAGGGGTCAACCCCGATGTATTATTTGATTCCGGATTTACCCACCCATTATTTTTCATGGGGCAGCTCCAGTTCTTAATTTGATCCAATAATGCTGCAGTTTGGTATAAATCCAAATTTGGAAGGGCCAGTCCCCCTCTCTCTTTAGGAAGCATGAGATAAGTTTTGGCTATTTTTGGTCTTTTGTTTCTCCATATATATTTATTGAACAATGAGTTGAATCTCCGAATCCAATACTTGGGTAGCGTTTTTGGGATGGCTCTAAAGAGGTACAAAATCTTTGGGAGGATGAACATCTTTAGAGTCGCCACCCTACCTATTAGGGATGTCTCTATATTCATCCATTTGTTCACTTTTATATTTAGCTGGTGTAATAAAGGGGCATAGTTAAATTCTACTATGTCCCTTTGTTTGGCGACCAATTGTATCCCCAGATATTGTAGGGAATTTTTTTTCCAGTTAAATTTATAGCGTTCTTTCAAATGTTTCTGTTCGATTGGGTCTAGGTTCATTGGGAGAGCTTCGGTTTTAGTCGAGTTTAATTTATAGTATGATACCCTTGCAAATTCCTCTATTATATCTAGTAGCGCTGATAGGGATTCCCGCGGATTCGTGACAAAGAGGAGAATGTCATCTGCGTATAATAGGACTTTGTTCTGGGAGTCCTCCAATGATGGACCAGAGACCTCTCGACTTTGTCTGATTAGTTCTGCTAGTGGCTCTATTGCCAATATATATATTATGGGAGATAGAGGACATCCCTGCCTTGTTCCGTTTGTTATCTGAAATTTATTTGAAATATACCCATTGGAATATACAGTTGCAGATGGGAACGAATACAAGGCAAGGATGGCTCTAAGGAAGTTACCCTCCAGTCCATATTTCTGAAGGACCTTTTCCATAAAACACCAATGCAGGCGGTCGAAAGCTTTCTCTCCATCAAGCGATAGAGCCACTAGCTGGAACTCCGCTCTTTCAGCATATTCCATTATGTGGAGTGCTCTATATACATTATGTGGGCCCTGCCTATCTTTTACGAAACCCGCCTGGTCTATATGAACTAAGTCTCTCAGAATTGGCGAGAGCCTGTTAACAATGCATTTCGCATAGATTTTGATGTCTGTATTAAGTAAGGCTATTGGCCTATAGTTTGCGGGAATTGTGGGATCTTTTCCCTCTTTTCCTAACATAACTACTCGTGCTTCGAGCATCTCTTCTGGAAATTTGCCTAATTTATTTCCTTCCTGAAATGTCTGGAGGAGGACTGGAGCTATCTCATTCTGATATATTAGAAAAAAGTTATTTATAAAACCGTCTGGGCCCGGACTTTTATTTGGTTTCAAGGACTTGATTGCCTCTATAATTTCTTGTAAGGACCATGGCGTATTTAATTTTCCTTTCTGGTGTTCAGAGAGTCTGGGTAATTTCATCCTGTCTAAGAACTGGTCAATCTCGCCGGGGGTCGGTTGTGGGGTACCTTCATCCGTATTTAAATTATATAGATTCCTTAAATAGTTAGCAAAGATATTTGGCATATCTGCAGGGTTTGTTATTTTCTCGCCTTTATGGTTATATAGGGCTTTTACTGCATTTTTAATTCTAGAACCTTTAATTTTTCTGGCCATAAACCTCGTGGCCTTATTAGCTTCACCGTGGAATTTTTGTTTAAATCTCTCAAGTTGGACATTTATTTGTTTTATATTTAATGTTTCTAATTCATCCCTTGCTTTACGGAGGTCTTTAAGGGTTTGTTCATTAGTGGGAAACTTTTTATGTGACTCTTCAAATATTTTAATTCTATCTTCTAACTCTGTAGTCTGTTGTAATTGCTGTTTTTTTAATCTGGAACTTATTTGTATAATTTACCCCCGGATCACTGCTTTTAGTGTACACCATAGATTTATTGCGTTGGTCTGTTGTGCGTTATTATAGAACAAAAATTCGTCTATTGCTTCCTTTAATTCTTTTTTAATTTCTGGTACGGAAAAGGGAGTGTTGGGACATCTCCAGATTCTAGGGGTCAAGGTAGCGGCTTTTTGTGACCAGCCAATCACTACTGGTGCATGGTCCGAGCAAGAGGCAGGTAGGATTTCTGCTTTACTTATATTCTGGAGGGTAATCCTATCTGCAAATACAAAATCTATTCTTGAGTATGTTTTATGTACTGATGAATAGAAGGTATAATCCCTGGTGGTCGGATTTAAGACCCGCCAGGTATCATACATTTCAACTTTGTGCAGGACCTCATTGAATTCTTCTGCCTTTCTCTTAACTTCCTTTGCCGACTTCAATTTTTGGAGGTCTGATTTATCTAATTTTGGGTCTCTTATCGTATTAAAATCACCCAGTACAAATTTTGTTCCCTCTGCTATCGCATTGAATTTCCTCCAGAAGGTTTTTATGAAGGTGATTTGGGAGGTGTTGGGAGCGTATACTGAGGCTATGGTGATTTTTTTATTATCAATTTGGCCTTTTATTATTACATATCTCCCTTCCTTATCTATTTCTTGTGACTCTATTTCAAAGCTGAGATCCTTTTGTATAAGGATGGCCACTCCTGCCTTTTTCCTTAGCGCACTGGCGCAATATACCTTTGTGTATCTATGGTTACTAAAATTCGGTTGTGATACCTTTGAAAAATGTGTCTCCTGCAATGCTGCTATTTCCACCCTTTGATCATACAACAATTTCATAATTCTATTCCTTTTTTGCGGCGAATTTAGGCCTTTAACATTTAAGGACATCAATTTGACTATTTTACCCATAATAACATCAATTTCGCACTGTGGTATAACACATTTTTACGGTACTCTAATATCACAGAAAGGTCAAAAATTCTCTTGTCATTACATGTAATACATACAACATACACATATAAACCCACAACCCTACATAAAACATTAAATGTACTATACTGAGTACCAAAGAACTCTCCTATCCAGGTGAGTTGCATATCGTTTATTGGGGGGTAGCGACTTTACCTTACCCCTCTCTATTTGCTTATTCTTATGTCCCCCATCTCCATCACCTGAGGGGAGTGTGCAATACTTAATCATACCAGGATTCCCCTAATCTTTAAACCGAATTTCCCCCTTCCTCCCCCTCCCTCCCCACCCCCCACCACCCCCATTGCTATCAACGCTACTTTTACCCTTCCTAATGCTACTATTACCCTTTCACCACTATTGCTATGGCCGGGACGGAAGGGGATGAGAGAAGGAAAGAGAAGAAAAAAAAAAAAAAAAAAAAAAAGGAAGGAGATTGGGAGTCTGGACAGGGTGAAGGGGAAAAAGTGTCAGTGAAAGAAAATGGGAAAGAAGTGCTGTGTTTATAATATATGTCCTAAACTGGACCTTTTTCTTTTTTTTTTCTTTCCCCCCCCCCCCCCCTCCTCCCCCCTCCTCCCCCCCCTCCCCTATCTTTTTCTTCATCTTAGGTGTATTAAACTTTTATCTGCGCTGTGTATGTACTGATCTCATCAGTATTTATGTCTACTTTAAATATTTTATCCAAGCGTTTACGTGATAGTGCGTGTAAACGAGTTGGTGTGATATCGTAATTTTCTAATACTTCTGCTAAAGCTCGTGTTACTTAATTTACATAGTTTGGAAAAGTATAATTGCATTCTTATTCTACATAAAAAAAAAAGAAAAACAAGGGAACACGAGGAAAAAGGAAGAATCTCCGTGGAACCACGGCTATCTTAGCTTAGTTAGTTATCCTATATCTCCTTATTTCCTGCTCCAAATCTTACTTCTTGCTAATATCTTATATCTAACTATGTAGGCAAAAAAAAGTGAAAAAACACTGCATCACAATGATAATAGTACCCCCCACCCGTCCCAGGCCCCCACCTCCCACCTCCCCCCTCCCACCCCCCCATCCCCCCCTTCCCCCGTCCAACCAGATCCGTCCATTGAAATGACGACAACAGGCTAAGTCCAATGCAGGGGCAAGATTTGGAAGGGCAAGGAGACACGGACGGCCCGAGGGCGGAGAGGGAGAGAAGAGAAAAAAAAAAAAAAAAAAGGGGGACATAGAAGTCCGGTTCCGTGGCTCTACTTCATCATGTAACCGTGACTGGGGTCCAGTCTTGCTGTAGGACTGTCAATTTTGCACCTTCCTCTGTGGTGGATTGTAGGTTCCATTGATTTAGACCCTCTCTTGCTTCTTGTTCCGTTCTCCATATTTTTACTGTGTCTCTGTATGAGACTATGAGCCTCACCGGGAACCCCCATTTGTACTTAATTTTGGCTTGTCTTAGTATCATAGTTATTTTGGAAAAGGCTCTTCTATTTGCCAAGGTTGCGGCTGATAAATCGCCATATATCTGGAGGTTACCCAGTGCCTCTGAGTTTTTCTCCTCGTCTCTGGAGGCGAACAGAATTTGCTCCTTAATATGATAGTAATGGAGTTTTAGGATCACATCTCGAGGCATGTCGGCTTGTACTGATTTGGGTTTTGGTAATCTGTGAATCCTATCAATAATCAAATGTTCTTTTGATATTTCTGGGAGCATTTTTTGAAACAACTCAGAGGCATATTGGTTTAATTTAGCATCGGGGATTTTCTCAGGGACTCCCCTGATTTTTAAGTTGTTTCTCCTTGCTTGGTCTTCCATACTTGTTAATTTATCTTTTAAGGAAGAAACTTCTTCTTGGACACTTTCATGGGCTATTTTTAAGTTATTATAGGCCTCAATGATTGTTTCTAGCCTTCTCTCCGTTTGGTCAGTCCTTTCCCCCAAGGCTACTACTTCTTTTGTTATGGTTTGAAATTGTGTTTTAATCTCCACTGAGAGATCATTTTTAAGATCTGCCATCAATTGTGCCATTTTTCGCAGAGTGATAGGCTCGTCTAGGGTTTCCTCTTCTGGAGATAAGGTGGTATCAATCACTTTTTGGGGCGCCTTTTTTTGCATTATTGGAGATATGGAAGGTCTCCCTTTCACATTACTTGGGGGAGTTTGAGCTAATTTAAATATGCTCGCTGGTGTATTAGTCGCTGGTTTTGCTTTTTTTGTTGGCATTATTGATAGGTTCTGGTAAGTGGTTATGCCAGGGAGCAGCAAGAGACTCCTGCAGGAGGTAAACAAGAGAGGATTTTTTTTTTAAATATTTTTAGAGAGGGTGGAGGCGCCACATCTTCTGTATTATATCATTATACGTTTCTGACAGGAGATCACACCCTTGTTTCTCCTGGATATCATTGGAAAAGGGAAGAGGCACGGAGCAGGACTATCCTATTTTAGTGCAGTCATACAGGATTTACAAGTTTTACCATGTCCTTTTTTCAAAGCAAATTATTAAAGGTTTCTCACCCGTCTTCTTGTTGTACACTTCTTACGGGTAGCCTCCAGGTGTCCGTGGGTCTGTGCGGGATGATCACCGCGGCCCGCTGTGTCTATCAGCCTGTGGGATTTTGAGAGGCTCTCTGTCCCTCCCGTGCTGCTGCCTGCGTCTGCGTCTCAGCGCCGGGCTGTCTCCTCAGCCTCCGGCTACGGTCTCGGCCGGCTGCTGCTGTACTGCTGTGCGCCCGGTCACTTTGGGGAGTCGGCTCCCGCCTCCCAGTCCACGAGCGGCTCCGACCTCTCCACTCGCTCCGGCCAGGCACCTCACTCGTCTCGGCAGCGGCGCCAATCCTGGCACAGATGGTCCGCTATCTGCTACGCAGGGTGGTGAACTGTCTAGCGTTCTATCTCCCGTGGAGGTTACGGCTCACCCTCTGGGTCTGGTGCGTCCTGCGTGCACGTGTGCGAGGTTAGCTTCCGTCCTGCTTCCTGCTTCCTCTCCCCGTTGTGGAGCCTCCGTCACGCCCCTCCTCACCTGGGGTGTTGGAAAAGTTTTTAAAATCAATATTCTTGACATAATTCAATCGTAAAAAACCTACAATTTGAGTGGGTTTTTTTTGCAAAAATTATTACTCAGTTAAGTGGTTAATAAATAAAATGTATATAGAGTTGATAGAGTGTAAAAATAACAACAAAAATAATAGCAAAAATCAACAGGACATGACACTGAGGGTTTTTTTTTTGGTTCACTCTTTCTGACAAATTCCTTCTTAGATGGACAAAAGCCTTGCGAACGAATGTATGGAAAGTAGGCGTGATGTGGGCGTTTGTATGGGCTCATCCAGAATAATGAGCAAAACTGGGCGTACACATGGGGCGTTGATTACAAGTGCTGAGGTTTGGCTTCGCATGTGTGCAAGAGCACTTGTACACCTCAACCTTAAAAACATTCGCAAGGAAAAAGAAGGTTTTAAGTTTCGCAGCCCATCCTTTTCCCGGCTCAACATTCCCAACCCCAATCAACACGCACTAAATGGCTAAATCAATCTCGCCTGCACACCATCTACACCCATACATCCCTCAATTTGTTAGGCAATTAACTCACAACAACAACTCAATGCATACCCACGGGAAACACATTTGTGTAGGGATGTGCATGCGAACTGTTTACTGTGCGTGCACTATCAGTCCACTTTTGTTGTATTTGTTGTATTTGCGAATGAATGATTTTGCAACCACAATAGGCGTGATTATGCCGGATGCGTGCGTATTAATCTTGTAAGGATGCTTGCGAATGTGCATGCGAGCAGCTGAATCTGATTGAGGGCCCATGTGCACTGCAGGTGGGGCAGATGTAACATGTGCAGAGAGAATTAGATTTGGGTGAGTTATATTGTTTCTGTGCAGGGAAAATTCTTGACTGCTTTATTTTTACACTGCAAAATAGATCTCACTTTGAAGTAAAACCCCACCCAAATCTAATTATATCTGCACATGTTACATCTGCCCCACCTGCAGTGCACATGGTTTTGTCCATCTAAGAAGGAATTTTTCAGAAAGAGTGAACCAAAATAACCCCCTTAGTGCTCAATTTCCACTGCTATCGATTTTATTTCAATGTTCCAAACAGAACAGAGATATATATATGTTTAGTAATCTTTTGTACTTTTTACTTCAGGACCGCCTGAAGTAGTAAATCGCTATGTGGTTGCCCCGAGTCGACATGACCGAATAGTGGAACAGGTATGAAAAAGATAATATATCTATATAAGTTTCTGATTAAAACAATACAAAATGCCTTTTAGCATTACAGGAACAAGCTGGAACATAAAGAAACTATAGCTTTATAAACCTTCAAAAATATCTATTTATATTAATGCTTCTTTGTTTATGCTGTACATAAAGTATATTTTCTGCTTACAATTATACCAACGCAAGTATTAACATGCTCAGAAGCAGTAATGTTTTTGAATCTAATGTATAAACAGCTCTACTATCTCAATCATGATCCGATTTTTTTTATTTTTCCCCTCAAATGTTTTTTTTTTTTTTGCTCCTGCAAGTACAGTTGTACTAGATATTTATATAGGTAAACCTTATTATTTATTTATTAACATTTATGGATATTTAATGGGCAGCACAGATGGTGTAAGGAAGGCATGTCCAAACTATGGCCCTCCAGCTGTTGTGAAACTACAAGTCCCATCATGCCTTGCCACAGTTTTGCTATTAGGGAATGCTAAAACTATAGCAAGGCATGCTGGGATGTGTAGTTCCACAACAGCTGGAGGGCCACAGTTTGGACATGATTGGTATAAGGGTTAGCATTACTGCCTCACAGCACTGAGGTCATGGGTTGGATTCTCACCATGGCCCTAAATGTGAGGAGTTTGTATATTATGTGTGATAGCGTGGGTTTCCTCCGGGTACTCCAGTTTCCTCTCACAATCCAAAAATATACTGGTAGGTCAATTGGCTTCCAACAAAAATGAACCCTAGAATGTCTGTGTGTCCGTGTACATGTGGTAGGGAATATAGATTGTAAGCTCCACTGGGGCAGGGACTGATGTGAATGTTCAAATATTCTCTTTATAGCACTGTGGAATATGTCTGCGCTATCGGATAATTAATAATGCACACATTCTGCAAATATTTACAGAGAATATTTGGCCATCCACTTCAGTCCATGGCCCAGTGGAATTTACAGTCTATATTCCCTAACACATGTACACACATTAACGCTAAGGTTAATTTTTTTGTTGCAAGCCAATTAACCTACAAGTATGTTTTTGGATTCTGGGAGGAAGTCAGATTACCCAGAGGAAACCCACTCAATCATAGTGATAATATATAAAAACTATATACAGTAAAGGCCCCCATACATAGGGCCTTATTTTGGTTCATTCTTTCTGACAAAATCCTTCTTAGATGGACAAAACCATGTGCACTGCAGGGGGGGCAGATGTAACATGTGCAGAGAGAATTAGATTTGGGTGAGTAATTTTGTTTCTGTGCAGGGAAAATACTGACTGCTTTATTTTTACACTGCAATATAGATCTCACTTTGAAGTAAAACCCCACCCAAATCAAATTTTCTCTGCACAAGTAACACCTGCCCCACCTGCAGTGCACATGGTTTTGCCCATCTAAGAAGGATTTTGTCAGAAAGAATGAACCAAAATAAGGCCCATAGAGCCGACTTGTCCTAAGGACAAGTCGGACCCAATTCTCCTCCGAGCCGCCCGGCAGCTCCCCGGAAGACTCACATACTATTAGGACTTGAGTTGCCATTTTTTACATGTGATAAATCGCATGCGATTTATCACATGTAAAAAAAAATTAACAGGGAGCTGCAGGGCAGTGAGGAGCAGTGGGGGCGGGCAGCGGCGGCTCTCAAATGAGTGGCCGGCTGGGGAGGATGGAGTGGGGCAGCAGCGCTAATCAGAGGACTCACTGTGTCCAGCGCCGCAGCGGGCAGCAGCAGCGGCGGCTATTACATCTTCAAAATAGCATGTCAAATGACTCTCTGGCTTTTGATTGGCTGAGATAGAGCACTCTCAGCCAATCAGCGGCCGCAGAGGGAGGCCACTGATTGGCTGAGAGTGCTCTATCTCAGCCAATCATTAGCCGGGCAGTCATTTGACATGCTATTTTAAAGTTGTATTTGCCGCGGCTGCTGCCCGCCCACCACGGCGCTGGAGTGGACACTGATCATCATTCTGGTCACCACCGCCCGCTCCACCGATTGCCAGATCTTATGTCCCGCCGGTCCGACCCCTGGGGCCGGGTCCGATAAGCACGGGACCGCGCATCGGACCCGACGCCATGTCATGGAGAAATTATTTGGTCCGATTTAACGGGCCGATTGATCGCAATCGGCTGAAATCGGACCAAATCGTCTCGATGTATGCCCACCTTAAGCAGTGTGTTGGGAATCCAACCATGGGGTTTTTTTTGGTTCAATACTAGGATTGAAAAATGCCCAATCCCAGAGATCCTGGATTGGAGTATAGATTGCTGTAAAAAAAAAAAAAAAGTGGGTGTGGGGAGCAGTGAGGAAGGGTGTAGGGAGCATCAAGTGAGGCTGATGGTACGGAGCAGTGAAGAAGTGTCAGTACAGAGAGCAGTGAGTATGGATGGGAGTAGAGAGTAGTGAAGCAAACAGACAGAACGGATGTACTTGAATGATAATTACTATTAGGTGGGCAGCCATTGAGATGCAGACAGAGCCAGCAGCATTTCAAGTGTAGTACTGACCGCCAGCTAATCTGAACTGGCAGTCTGACCACCAATAAGGAGCCACTGTTGCAGCCACTTTCCTGATTGGCTGCCAGTCCACCAGCTACAACTGGATGGTGGACGGTGATCTATTGAAATGTCACTGGCCCACCTGTGTGTCTATGGCTGCCATAGGCACCGGTGCAACCTAGGCTGCACAGCCAGACAGGGTCTGACTAAACATCTGAGTCAAGTGCTGCTTGTGCTTAGCCCTGCCCACACAAATGTGCCTGCGCAACAAAGTCCATTCAAATCCCAGCATTTGGGGCCAAAACCCCAGGATCCCAACTATCCCAGGATTGGCTGCTCTAGCTGCGAGGAAGTAATGCTAACCATTACTTTGTCCATGCTGCCCAATATATCTTGGCTACAGGATGATGTACTTCTAGTGATCCATATAATATTATAGCCAATAGGATGGGCTAGGACCCAATGCTTGAATAAACTTCTAAACAAGAATTCATAAAACAATGACAGGGATTTTTTGTTTGTTTGCTTTGCTGGCCTTAGTTCTATTATATATATTTAGCTAATTTCATTTGCAGAATATATAAATATATGCACATGATTGATGTTTATTTTTCCCCATTTGATTCTCCATTAGCAGCTATCTGCGGTCAGTTACATGGGGCCTTATTCTAGTTCACTCTTTCTGACAAAATCCTTCTTAGATGGACAAAACCATGTGCACTGCAGGTGGAGCAGATGTAACTTGTGCAGAGAGAATTAGATTTGGGTGGGGTTTTACTTCAAAGTGAGATCTATATTGCAGTGTAAAATAAAGCAGCCAGTATTTACCCTGCACAGAAACAAACTCACTGAAATCTAATTCTCTCTGCACATTTTACATCTGCCCCCCATGCAGTGCACATGGTTTTGTCCATCTAAGAAGGATTTTGTCAGAAAGAGTGAACTAGAATAAGGCCCATGGTTAGTAGTATTGGGAGAGGGGAAAGAATTGAACAATGTATGGCAATGTTTTTAGATGCACTTTACTATTGCAGGACGCTGGAGTGCTTAATAAGGAATGGTATGCATCTGCATTTGATCGAAAAGCAGCAGAAGATGCTTTGCAAGCAACATCCATGGTAACATTTCCTAGACTATATTTATTTACAGTTTCTTATATAGCGCAGCAGATTCCATTGAGCTTTACAATTGTAGACCGTGATTAAAAAACTGGGTAACAACAGACTTGGAGGTAGGAGAGACCTGCTGCAAGCTTACAATCTATAGGGATATAGGAGGGAAACACAAGGACAGGCACCAGTAATAGCATAGCAGTCCTACCAAGTTGCAAGTCCAGAAGGGAAGCTATATAATAAATAAAGTGCCTCAGAGGGTTATGTGTGTGAAACTTAAATATGATAGGCTTGCCTGAAGAGGTTAGTTTTCAGGGAATGCTTGAAAGTTTGGAAGCTAGTGGAGAGTCTCTTTGTGCATGGCAGGGCATTCCATAGGGTGGGAGCAGCCCGATGAAAGTCCTATAATAGTGATCGGGAGCTGCTGATCCATGCAGAAGAGAGACGCAGAACTTGTGCAGAGCGGAGATGGGAGATATTTTGTGATAAGGGTACTTGTTTCCTAGAAGGGCGCCCATCGCGGGCATCGCATGTACATAGAAATGCATGGTAAAATGTAAATTGCGTCGGTCGCATCGCATGCGACCGACGCGATTACCGATTTTACATAGGGAACAATGTTAAATGGCCCAATTGACCCGATTTTACATAGGGAACAATGTTAAATGGCCCACAGACCCCAAATAGCCACCCTGAAGTGTGAAATGGCCCCCCCAATTGTTAACGCCACCCCACGATCAACGTCAACCCGAAGCGTGGCGAGCGACGGCGGTACGCGTCCTACGACCTTTTCATACCCCCACTATCCACGTCGGCGTGGAGTTGAGAATAGAAAGTGTGGCGAGCACAGCGAGCCACCGAGCCCGAAGCGTGGCGAGCGGACGTGGAATACGAGCCCGAAGCGTGGCGAGCGGACGCGGAATAAATGTTAAGTAATCCGTGTGCGCTCGCCACGCTTCGGGCTCGCTGCGCTCGACACACTTTCTATTCTCAACTCCACGCCGACGTGGATAGTGGGGGTATGAAAAGGTCAGAGGACGCGGGCTCGCTGCGCTCGCCACGCTTCGGGTTGGCGTTGATCGTGGGGTGGCGTTAACAATTGGGGGGGCCATTTCACACTTCAGGGTGGGTATTTGGGGTCTGTGGGCCATTTAACATTGTTCCCTATGTGAAATCGGGTCAATTGGGGCATTTAACATTGTTCCCTATGTAAAATCGCGGTAATCGCGTCGGTCACATCGCATGCAATTTTTTGGCCGCATGCGATGCGACCGACGCGATTTTTTTCCTTGCGATGCCTAAGATCAAAATCGTGGGCGCCCTTCTAGGAAACAAGTACCGTGATAAGTAAAGAGATATAAGCTGGTGCAGTATGGTTAATGGCTTTATATGCGAGTAGAAGTGTTTTATATTGAATATGGTAAGATACAGGCAACCAATGGAGGGACTGGCAGAGCAGATCAGCAGACGATGAGCGTCTTGCAAGGAAGATCAGCCTAGCAGCAGCATTTAAAATGGATTGCAGTGGCAAGAGTCTGTTCTTGGGAAGAAAAACGAAGAGACTATTGCATTAGTCAATGCGGGATATAATGAGTGCATGGATAAGATATTAGTAGTGTCTTGTGTGCTTGTGTGAGATAGGGTCGTATTTTGAATGTTTTTAGCTCTATGTAACATACTTTGGAGACAGATTAATAGTGGTGAGCAAAGGACAGTTCAGAGTCGAGGATGACCCCTAGGAAATGAGCTTGTGGGGTAGAGTAGATTGTCTATGGCAGCGGTTCTCAAACTGTGGGTCCTGACCTTCTCAGCATGTGGTCGCGACTCTATGCTGCTGACCATCAGGCTGATGATTTTTCTAATCTCAATCAGTGATTCAAGGAGTCTGAAAAATCTGTTGAATTGTCTGTTATTTTAGACTCACAATGCTGGCAGCTGTCTGCTGACCACACAGGTGATGGGATGACCTTCTGCAGTAACTTGCTGGGGTCCCGTAATCAATTGTATTGTCCGATGGGGTCCTGTAATCAATTTTATTGTCTGATGGGGTCACAGAACAAAACCGTTTGAGGACCTCTGGTCTATGGTATATGTTTAATATTCTGATCCTTCATAGTAACAGCAATAGCAGAAAAGTTATACTTGTCTTTATTCCAACAGGATGGCTCTTTCCTAGTGAGAAAAAGCACAGGGCATGACTCTAATCAGCCATTCACACTTGTCGTGTTATACAGCAGAAGAGTATATAATATTCCAGTGCGATATATTGAATCAACTCAACAGTACGCTCTTGGAAGAGAGAAAAGCGGAGAAGAGGTTTGTTTGTAGATATTTGTTCTCTACCAAAAAATGTCACGTTAGTAGAAATGTCCGTATGACTCACATATTTACCTTGGAACAAAAAATTGTCTAGATGTAGTGTGTACACATAACTGTATGCTACGGCAGTTTACATATGACACTTTCTAGTTGTCCAAGCAAAACAGATGCACAGAGTACATTGTATGTGATTTGGTGCACATTATGAGACCCAACAATATATGTTGGTAATATTTGGCCTGAGAAAAAGTCACCTTCTTGACAGTGATCATTCTAGAAGTAATAAATCGTATATGATATAACAAACGTTTTGGTCATTTGCAGGATTGTAGAATGTATGCTCAAGAGGGGTCATTTAGATGGTGTTGTTATTGTGCTACTATACACAAAGTGCCAGTACTTTGCTCATGCATAGGACACTTTCTGTGTGTGCATGAACGGGTTCTCTGACAATCCAAGCACATTATTGACAGTTTGATGCAGTTTTAGGGTCGGCAACAGGCTTTGTTTGGAAAAAGGAGGTGGGGTCGCTGCTGTTTAAGGGCAAGAATCCATGGAGCTCTGTATCTGGCATCTGCATCATTATGGGTGCCGCAAACCGCCCAGCGAGTGCTTTAATCTGATGATGTGCCCTAGGACACAGTTTGCATACCTACTGCAGCAGTAGCCTTCTGCTTGTAATAGACAAATCCTGATGTATTACCGTACAGTGCTATCAAGAAAGTAGCAGTGATATCAACTATATCACCACAAATTTCATGTGTTCTGGGCCGAAGTCAAATTTGATGAAGGATCATTTCAATTACATGTCATTCTGGCGTGTGCCCACACGAAGTACAATGGAAGATATGTTACACGTTCAGCACTACATCAGTTCCTACAGCTGGTAAGGTGTATGGAATGGGTCCTCAATATTCTTGATCCTTCAGCTAGCATTACTACTGTAATTCTGGCCTACCACTAACATTGCTATGATCCTGTAGAGATACTAGTAAATCATCCCTGCAAGCATAAATAGAAACCTGTTGAGGTTGCAGAATTTATTAATATAAAAAGCACTTTTGTGTTACCTTTCTGTTTAGCTAATATGAAAAATACACAAAGAAAAGATTTTGATTGGGGGCACTATAAACTCTTAGAAAATTAATTACTTAAGTTGGAGAACAGAGGCCCGGCATGAATTTTATATACAGGTATTTAAAGGGGGTACAGAAAGCTGAGTACCACCTTTAAATACATATATATAGCAGACAATATAGAAGCAGCACTCCTGAATCTTCAGTCAGCGTGTAGGTGCCATCCAAACGAGCCCAGGATAGGGGTCGTGATATACACAGCGTAGCAGCGGCACTCAAACAAATGAAAACTCACAGACGTCTAGTCATAGTCAACGTTTCGAGGCTTTTAATTCCGCCTCTTCATCAGGACATCACAATTATCTATCTATACTTCTATATAGACACAAGTCCCTCTTTTCCAGTGGGAAATCAAACCAAAAAATACTCACTGTTTAGCTAATATGTAAGTTAGATGCTAAAGTTGGATAGGATCCACAATTCTATGTTCAATCATAAACTTCAAGATCTAATGAAATGCATTCTTTTTCAGAAGTTCAATAGCGTCGCAGACATTATTGAGAATCACCAGCGCAACTCTCTAGTGCTAATCGACAACCTGAACAACAAGAAAAACTTCACAAAGTTAAAACATATTGTTAAAACCTCCCAAGCTATTTTTAGCAAGTCGGCAGTACCCTCTTAAGAAGTTTTACAAGACTACAGTATTTGTTTCTGAAACTGGAATTTCAGAAGAAACACATTGTGTAAATATATATATTTCTAAATCACAACCAAAGACTGCTCAATACACCTTGACACTTAATATAAATGTAGTAATCTTGTGTGAATAAATCAAATTTAGAACAGTTTCTGCCTCTTTGTTTTACTGCTAAATAGTTCATTATTTTGTTAAAATGCACCCTGTCACCTAGACACAATGGAGGTAGCCGTTTTGAAAGCTGACCCAATAATTGAAAAAAAAAAAAAAACAGACCATCAGTTTACTGGGCATTAGGGAGGCACAAACAATGGCTGCCTCCAGGATCTCACTTGTAATTTGTGAATTCAAAAGGTACATTCTATCTAAAGCAGCACCCCAAGTTTTATTTCTTTATATAGTAAATACTATAAGATACCCTTTTAAGCATGCATTGTATTATTATTTTTTTGTTTTCTTAGAAATTCTCCTATTCTTCTTTTATCAAAATCTACAAAGTAAAAAAAAAATGGATGTCATAATGTAAACAGAGCTTCAAGATATTTTCCAACGCCTCTCTGCTTACTAGATCAAAAGCCATGCGACTGGTTACCATGGGGATACAGTCGCTAGGTCGACACTATGAAGGGCCACATACATTAGGTCGACACATGAAATATGTCGACATGGCTAAGGTCGACACAAGCATTAGGTTGACAATGAGTATCACTTTTTTTTTTTTTTTTTTTTAAACAGGTGGTATTTCATACCCTACCACCCACTAGGGCATGGATGGAGAAAATAAGTGTGCGCCAAAAGCATGGCAAGTGCAGTGTGCCATTCGAGGGGATGCAGTACAATTTTTTGTTGGTGGAAAAAAAGAAAAAATGTCAACATTCTTAATGTCAAACTAATGCTTGTGTTGACCTTTAGTGGTCAACCTAATGTATGTCAAGCTTCATAGTGTGGACCCTATGACCAATACTAGTTACCATGATGATAACATGCGACAGTTAATAGGGGGTAATGATTAAAAGTTTTTCTCAGTCTGCTAGCTAAAGAAGAAATCATGGGCTTGTTACTTTATGCTGTTTTAATGTAAGAAATGCAAAATTGTGTACTTGATATCTTGATGATATAATCTAAATTAACTGTGCAATGTACTTCATTAGGGAAGATGTAATACTCACTACAATTCTCCTTTTTGGTAAATTTATTGGATTGCTTATTCTTAATATTTCTTGCAACTAACTCCATGTTGTAAATTCAGTAAATAGAAACCATATGCTCCAAAAAACTTGGCCTGTACATAGAAAGCACTGCACTCATTTTTCTTTTAAGAAATGTAATAGTAACTTTTATGGTGTTATTCAGGATGGTAATCATGAAAAGTATTGAAGTAATCTGCCATTACCAACTATAGAAAGATGTTTAAATATTAACCCTTTGAGTGCCAAGTGAATGTCAAAATAGGTGCAATATTGACAAACAAACATGTTTTTTCATTATAATCTGCAACATTTACCTTTTTATATAGGAAATGTTTTGGTTTTTTTAGAAACATTTTTAATTTGAATTTATATAACAAATGTGAGCGAAGCTGGCATTTTTAGTGGATATTTTGCACATCTCCCACAGCAAATGGTTAAAATAGCTAACCTAAAATAGAGCTGATTTTTTTTATTTCCTCTACTTTTCCTCTACTTCTACCTCTAAATGTTCAGAAAAACACATACTGTACACATAGGGGTTTTTTTCCAGATTCAAAATATGCCACACGGAAGAAACAAGCAATTTCCCTGCTCAAAGAATTGCTAGACATTTGCATTCTTCCAAGTGAATGAATAAGCATTTTCTTAGAAAAGTGATACCCTAATAATGTACATTTTGTGGCGGTTTATCTTCTACCATCCAGTGGCTAAAACATACAATAAAAGAGGCTTAGACATGGGAAAATGAGTGTTCTGAGCAATGCTAAATCGCTCAGCACACAGCACTGCAGAGCGATGTGCCGTTCAACGATCTGTCAAGGCCAGTGTTTTCCGGTGAGAACATTGGCCCTGAGACCAGCGGTTAGAGATTAATTTAGCATGCTGGATATTAATCGCCAGGGCGATAGCAATGCACGGGGCCACGCGGAGCGTGATCTAGTGAGATCACTTAGACAATACCCGGGGATTGCTACGTCTGTAGGCCCCATAAGAGGTAAGCGTTTCAGGGTTGTTATTAAACAAAAAAACAAATTTGAGTTATGGGGATTGATCGGAAAAGGTGTGGACAGGATTACTGTTTTTAAACATAACAGGGCATCCAGGCATTGGCAACAGTGTAATTTCAATCAGCAGCCAGTTGACAGTCAATAGGATAACACCATATGGTCAAAATAGTTTTTTCTTTTACTTTTATATACTTTGCCATCCATATTTACTGATGGAGAAGCATGGTGGGTGAAGGTGATTTACTAATTTCAGGACCTGAATTGGTTCTGAAACCTACAAACCAACACCCATAATTATTATTATTTACAGTTTCTTATATAGCGCAGCATATTCCGTTGCACTTTACAATTGGAAACAACAGTGATTCAACAAACTGGGTAGATACAAACCGACATGGAGGTAGGAGAGCATAAAAACTTCTTTAAAAAAGCTCATGTCAATCTTGGTGTCAACCATTTCCATGTCGACTATTTTATACCTTAACTGTCACAACCATTACTTTGCTAAAAATCTTTTGGCTAAAAATGTAATTTAATAAGCCTTGCATTCTTTAATTTGGTTTCTACTGTGTGATCACGGCAGTACTTCATGTATATGTCAGTTCCTTGATAAGAATAGATTTATTTACAAAATTGTCAAAGTTCTTAAAGAAAAATAGTGGAGGTATTAAATGTATGCATTATGTAGATAATTATTCTTTATGTATAATTTTGTACTTAACCTATAGATTTCTCAATTTTGTCTGGATAATCCACTAATGAGAATAATACAACAAAGAGATAATCCACTAAAGAGAATAATACAACAAGTCTGTTATTCCTATAACCAGGTGATGGCTAAGCTTGACACTCCAGCTGTTGTTGAACTACACATCCCAACATGACCTGCTACAATGTTACTATTCGGCTATGCTGAAACTGATGCAGAGCATGCTGGGATGTGTAGATTAATAACAGCTGGAGTGTCATGGTAAAGCCCTGTACACATGCATCGTTTTTTTTTTTTTTTTCAGATTTTCTATTCAATTTTGCTTATAGAAGCAAAATCAAATCCTAAACGAAATCGAATGGGTTTTGTGTCCCTTTCGATCTGCATTCCATTCGATGCACGCTCCGGTTTTCACAATATCGAACACAAAAATCTACTGTGCAGCCAAGGAAATATCGAATTAGATCTAGTAAATTGAATGTGTACAATGATGAATGGATATCGAATTCGATATCTAATGCAAAAGTACAGATCTAATGCCAAATCGAATGGGAAGATCTCATGCCAGATGTAATAGAAAATCGAATCTAAAGGTGCGTGCACATGTACAGATTTTTCTGTCTGATCTATCTGGTTGGAACAAAAACCTGGAAATGTATGGGAGCAAATGACAATAAAAAAATAGTTCCCAAACACTTGAAAACAGACATTGATCAGTCAGACAAACTGCTTAAGTCATTCTGCTATAACAAATTTATCAAAGCATATATATTTTTTTCTGTTTTCCTGCATTTGGGTGGAAATTTTTGATAGGTCATATGCTTCCATACATTTCCAGGTTTTTGTTCCCACCAGATTGATCAGACAGAAAAATCTGTACGTGTGTACATACCTTTACAGCAAATCAAAAGCAAAATCAAAGTGTGTGTACTAGCCTTTAGTTAGATTGTTGTAGGAGATACCCAGCTATTTTCACTTCCCTTTATTTATATAGCGCACACATATTCCACCGCACTTTACAGAGAATAATTGAACATTTCCATCAATCACTGCATCAGTGGAGCTTACAATCTATATGCCCTACCACATGTACACACACACATAGACATTCTGGGATTAATTTTGTTGGGAGCCAAGTAACCCAACAGTATATGGTAGCTCTAATATAATTCGCAATAAAATGCGTGATTTTGAGGTAGTTTTGATGCAAATTACAAACATGACAATGTTTAGCTTTACTAGCTATTGCTAGACTAGAATCAAAGGGATTTAATAGGATGAGAGATTCAGAAAGTGAGAGATCTGGTGAGAAATCTCCAGTTTTTTTAAAGCAGCAATCATTTACACTGCAAAACCAGTTTGATTCTTTAGTGTAAATGATTGCCGCTTTAAAAAAACTGGAGATTTCTTCCCAAATCTCTCACATTCTGATTTTCTCATCCTATTAAATCTCACCCAGTACCACTCTCACCCAGATCCCAAGTCAAACATTCAACTGCCAACAGAAGGATGTGTTAACCCTTTGAGTGCCAAGTGAATTTGTCAAAATTGGTGTGAAAGGGGGGGCGTGGCTTGGACGGGCTAGAGGAAGGCAGCAGCTTCCAGGAGCTCCCGCTACATATCCTTTTAAATATCCTATTTTACCCCCGCTGACGGATCTGGCACTTGCCTTGCCTGTGGGACCACATACCTGACTACCCGGTGCCCCGGCTGGTGTGCTGCGACGTAGTCTCTGCGCCACCTAGGCTGATTTCTCATTTGCGGCCTGCTGATACACTGTACCCCGGAAGCTGGGGATCTGCAGGCCGAGTTTCCCAGCGCCGGACACACTCTCCTGTTGAATAACCCCCTGCTTACGGTGACCCGGCGGGCTGGGGGGAGTGCGGGCTGGCAACCTCTCCGGCAAGTTTAGCGGAGGTAGCGGGAAGTGGTCTCGGCTGGGACGCACTGTCGCTGACCGCACCGGTGCCATCTTGCCCTGATCGTCGGCGCACAGAGCTGGGGGGCTCAATACAGACCGCCTAAGATCCAGTGGATGGCAACCGTGGTGGGTTTCGGAGCCATTTGGTATACTCCCGCTTTTGTCCTGTGCAGCCGACAGGGTGGTCCAGCGCCTTAATGTATAATTGGTGAACTGACGCCGTTCTCTTGGCTTAGATATTGACCTACGACACTGCTGAATGTGACCCATTTTTGGCGGACCACTATACATATTCACTCGAGTCACTTGTTCTTTTGCTAAAAATGGAATCCTCTGCTACGCAAATCCTACATGCTATATACGCTTCATCTGCCAGAATCTCTCGCTGCTTGGATGATATACGAAGAGGTGTCTCCTATACTCCTGATGCCCCTGATTGCTGTGATTTGGGAAATGCAGACGACATTCACAAGCTTATTGCCTATCCGGATTATCCTCTGGCAGACCTGACCACTATACCGGACATTTATTCTTATATGGACCTTTATGCAGCTGAGCCCATCTGGTACGCTTATCCTGAGAAGGGCTCTGGTGAATTATTTCGTTTTTATCCTCTGCTTCTGCTAAAATCGAGTGCACAGTGCTCCTGGATTTTGACTTTCTTATGTCCCAGATATTCCTCGAATGATTCTCATGAGAAAGACAATCCACATGTGATGATGGTATTGTTTCATCAGGGAACTAAAAACTGGCCAGATTAGGGATTTGTTTCCATTCATAATGAGGATCATGTACACCTATGAATATATTATTCCTCCTCATGCTCCCTAATGTGTTCCCGTGACATATATAGTATGCTTTATTTTGCTGTGTTTAATTTTTATTTTTTATTGTTTCTCTTTTATATTGTCTTGCTACGAGTGGCTCTGCTAAAATATTTTGCTTATTGTGGTTTCCAAATTACTAGAGATGGAGTGATGGTACCAATAAGTCTTAGGTCTGTCCTACTGAGGGCTTATTCCTCCTGTTCCTTTTCAAGAATGTTTTAGGCTGTCTATTTCTCAATTAATCAATATATCCTTATACCTAGCTTTCTAATTATGGGCCTTATCTAAAGCGGGAAGGCTGGCCTTGTACTAGTTATGAATACTTTATTTTATGCCCCTGTTTATTATCCGTGTAATATCCTTTACTTAAGGTGGGAAGCGGGGGGGGGGGGTCATAGAATTAGGTAAGATAGTATAGATAGTTGGGTAGGGCTAAGGTGTTTATCGGGATCCAGGTATACCACAGTTGGGGTTAGGTCATACAGGGTGGGGGGTTATGGGTGGGTTTGCTTTAGGGCTTTTGGGAATTTATTTGTTATTGGTAGGGGGGGTTATTTTGGGGTTGTCGAATCTCCGGATTCTATATTTTGATGCTGCTGCGATATGTCAATATATATAATTTTTTTCACTTTATTATTTTTATTTATCCTTTGAAACGTTCTGCTCGTGTAATTTGTACGAGGGAATATGGGTGACTCAGTAACGTATGCTCTCTCCTGCTCTACTTTTATAAATCTGCCCGAATGGCGCCTTCGGGTATGGGTTTTGAACTTATCCTGAGGGGGGAGTGTTTCACCTGGTTGATGTCTCACCAAAGACTGTATGTACACCCTTGTATTATGTGCTTCCTTATATAATCACATATAATGCTGTATAATTTTTCTTTTTATTCCACTGTTGTATATCTTCCCTGCATTCATGTATCGCAGTACTGAATACACCCCTATCTAAGGGTCTGTTTATTGTTCAAAAAATTTCAATAAAAAATTACACAATTAAAAAAAAAAAAAAAAATTGGTGTGAAAATTGCCAAGCAAACATTTAGATTTACCATAATGACCTGTAATGTTTACCTTCTATATATTTTTTTGACACCTTTTATTTAAATTTATATAACAAATGAGAGCGATGCTGGCATTTTTAGCCGATATTTTGCATATCTCTCAGATGTTGGCACTCAAAGGGTTAATATGACAATGCAGGAAATAAGACCAAGGGGGGAAATCAATTACTCACAATCAATTTTCATGATAAAACAATTGCAGTAAAACCCAGTTTTAATTCAATTGGCCCCATTTTATTGTGTGAAAACACACAGTATCCAGGATGCGCTCTCAAATCTTAATGCTTCCATAATCATTTGCAAATAGAATATTACTTGGTGGAAAACCACTTCTAAACTGATTTTAGTGTTATATTTCCAAAAGAAAAATTGATTGCTTTAATAAAATTATCCTGTACTTCCTACAATCTTATTGATTGTTAAAGGCAATACATCTTTTTATATGTTTCAGAAAATCTACCCCAAGTCATCTTGCCATAGTGATCAACAGATGGAGCTGGCCGCATTCTTGCAGGGGCTGGCGATAGTATTGCCAGCCCCAACCAGGGGCACGTATGCATGAGACACTCACGCGCCCTGTGGCTACGGAGCTAACTACGGGTCGCCGCCGCCTCCTCCGGTGCCCCTTGCCACCCCCCCTATCTCTGCCCGTCTCCCTGAAGTGGAGATGGGCAGGGAACCGCAGCGGCGTCATCCTGAAACTGGGACACACGTGCGTCCCAGTCAGATGGAGCGCCTCTCTGCCGGCGATCGCCAGCGAGGACATTCTGGCGATCCCTGGCCAAGGAAGAGAGGCGCTCCAGCTGTACTTATGCCAAGATTATTATCGTAAATAGGTTTAGTCCTGAAAAGGGTACTTTTTTTATATTTTCAAAAGTGGTGTGAAAAAGGACATTTACAGGTTTCACAATTCTTTTGATGTTAGGCTACATTCCTCAAAATCAAGTGATCACAACCATGCTTCTTATGCACACACTATCCAATGAATCTTTCCCTTAATAGTAACAGAATTAAAACTGTGCCGAAACATTTTAAAAATGCAAAGAAAAAGAAAAAGAACTTTTAAGGATTAAACCAAACCTTTAAAAAACACAAAACAAAAACATATGCACATATGAAAGCAGTTCAGGAATGTGTCCGAACTGAAGATTTCTATTCATGCATGTTATTATATAGACTTTCTAGTACAGAAACCAAAATACACAGAGGCATTCACTAACCAGCAAGTTCTGTTGTAGCCAGGGAAATTTTAGACTGTAACTAGATCCTTTCCATATTTCAACATCCATTGTAGCTTCTGTGTGCTTTTTTTAAAAAGTGTTAATAACTTATGTAGGTACTTGTGGAGTATCACGGCTCCCACGATGGCCATCGCACATGAAAAAATCGCATCGCATGCAATTTTTAACAGAAAAGCATCCAAATGTATTGAAATTAGTATGAAACATGTTCAATGGCCCCCAAATGGCATTTTTGAGGCTGTACCACCCCCACTATCAACCCGAAGCCTGGCGAGCGGTGGCGGTACGCGTACTACGACCTTCTCATACCCCCACTATCCACATCGGCATGGAGTTGAGAACAGAAAGTGTGGCGAGCGTAGCGAGCCACCGAGCCCGAAGTGTGGCAAGGGGACGCGGATACCTTCACAGGTATCCGCGTCCCCTCGTGGGCTTCACAGGTGTCCGCGTCCGCTCGCCACACTTTCTATTCTCAACTCCACGCCGACGTGGATAGTGGGGGTATGAAAAGGTTGTAGGACGCGTACCGCCGCCGCTCGCCACGCTTCGGGTTCGCGTTGATAGTGGGGGTGGTACAGCCTCAAAAATGCCATTTGGGGGCCATTGAACATGTTTCATACTAATTTCAATACATTTGGATGCTTTTCTCTTAAAAATCGCATGCGATGCGATCGCATGCGATTTTGTCAAAAACCGTTAAAACGGCAAAAATCGCATCCCATCGCATGCCACTATATATGGCATGCGATGGGAGCCGTGATAATCCACAAGTACCCTTATGTATTTTTTTTTTTTAAATAAATGAAATGTTATTTCAATAGTAGGAAGAGTCAAAACAGTTATTAATATATTAGTGATGGTTGAAAATCTAATTATTAAAACACAATCAGGAGAAAACCCTGACTCAAATTTCAGTAAAAGCTTTGTGAAACCTTGAACAAGCTGTCATAACATGGAGTTATTTTCTTCTACTGTACCCAATTGAGTTCTTTTAATAATAAAAACATTATTAAAGTAGGTTATTAATAGTCTGCCAAAGTTGTTTCATTACTATAGTATGTTCTAATGTTTACTGCTATTGAGATTTTTAATTTCAATAAGCCACTATTATACACATGTGGAGACTTCTAGCAAATACCATTTACATAATTTAAAATTATGTACATATTGGTTATGTACAGGACAGTGCTAAAAGATTTTCTGAACGGTTTCAATCATTAAGAAAACTTGGAGATAATAATTCAGCATGTGAAATTGGACAAAAAAGTAAAAGAAAAAAAATTTGAGGTGAATGTTGAACAAATGTATTCACACCAGTCTACAGATGAGCCGCTTAAAAAGAGTGAATAATCACATTCTATTCAGCATGTATGTTCCATAAAATGATTAATAGAAGCGGATTGGTTAACTTGTTCACAAATCCTTTTGTTTTAAGCTTAACAGCTTGCCATGCCCATGATGCGACTGGCATACACCTGTCTATGGTTGTCTTTTGGATTTTTTTCCTTAAACCCCATGTCCTATACCCCCTTTATGTTATGCATATCTTGCATCCCTGTCCCACTTTATGTAGTGGACGGACTACTTTTTGTGCTCCCAATGGGGTCGGGATTGGGGGGATATAAGTGGCCATGAACCCACTCAAAGTCCACTACCCCCTCTTTTATGCAACTTTGAAGTCGTACTTGCACCAAGTTCGGTGTCAATTGCTCCAGACATTCCAGAGTTATGCTGGAACATTTTATATATATATATATATATATATATATATATATATATATATATATATATAACAGCATTTGAAATTATGGTTATATATGGATACAGCTACAATTAGTGTAACCAGTAAACATGTTTTTAGTAGGGGCCAGTCAGATGAATTATCAGAGTACACTCATTTGCACCTTATCAACTCCCCCCTTTTTTTAGATAAGGCCAATATTCATGATGTTATGATATCTGAATATCAGCTGTTTTGTGACTTATGAGTACCAGTGGCGGCCATTATTTAAACGTGAACACCAGAGAAGCTTCCCTCTTATTTGAGTGAAAACTGTCTTAACGAATGGTATGTCACCCACCTATTAAATTATATTGCATCTTTACACCTGGGTGTACCAGACCACCGGCCCCAAGGCTCTCATGTAGTAACTTTTTTATTCTTCCACCAAATTCCATCTTCCACAATAAAGAGCACAGGTTCTATTAGTATTTTTCCTCTCTCTCTTTCCTCTTCCATCCATACATTTCCTCCTCCCGTCCTCTCTATTCCAGATTATAGAATATCGTACACCATTCATTTACGGCATTGTTTCACCATTATAGATCACGTGTATTACCCCTGAAGAAGTCCCTTAGGGACGAAACGCGTAGGGTATCTCAGACCAACTACATCTATGGTCAAATCAGGAACTAATACACCTTTGTGAAGACAATCATCGGAAAACTTCTGATTGTTGTATTTTATACGTTTTACTGTTTGTAATAAACATTTTCAATTTTAATGTGTTATTGGTGAAACACATCGAAGCGCACCTCTACACCTTTCACTATATATATATATATCCCCATCCCTTTTTTCACACTAAAGTTAAGACTAAAATGTGTAGAATGCTAGTGTTGAGCTGTCTTATCCACAATGCCCCTGTTGGCTAGGGGGAGATTGAAAGATATAAAGACAAATGTGCAATGGTGCGACAATCAATATAGATCCATATTGTAATACACAAAGTCCTTGTTTAAATAGTATTTTCTTTATTGAAAAAAGTTTTTTTTTCTCTTTTCTTTGTAAATAGATAGTTCTTCGATGAGAAAGTTGTTTAAATGCCTTTCATAGAGGTGAACACAAATTTCCATTCATATGTATAGTTTACGAAAATGACTGTTTAGTTTGTGAATTTTATGTATTAATTGTATATATTATTCACTTTTTTAGATGATACCCTGAAGAAGCCTCGTGCTAGGTGAAACGCGTTGGTTGAAACAGCGCGTTTTTATAACTTTGTATCAAGCTATCTACAGTGAAGAACTATCTATTGAGAAAGAAAGAAAAAAATACATTTTAATAAAGAAAATACTACTCTACACACACACACGTATATATCTATTATGAATGTGAAACACAAGACAAAAACAAGACAGACAGTCTCAAAGGAGTTAAATCAATGTCTTAGGGATCGGCATCCCTTTTATCAAGGCATATACATCTATAGCAGACCTGGTCAAAAAGTAGATCCTGATCTACCAGTAGATCTCGGGGCATCCGTTGGTAGATCCCAGCCAAATTAACAAAATACACTTAACCTTGAACATCTGAGGTTTCAGAACGCCAGCTCCCAGTAGTGCTGCATGCCCCTGATGTCATGATGTCACCAGCGTGCTGTGAAGCGCGCCCTCTACAGCTGCTATATATCACTCTGGCCCCACACCCACAGATTGTAATGCCGGGCTTACCGCTCTGTACCAGCATAGAGGCTCCTCACAGCACCAAATACATCCGGAGCGACTCCTGGAAGTAGTGTGTGGGGTGTAATTGTCGTCTGATATCGGTGGTACAGAGGCTGCAGGCTGATGCTGCTGGAGTACAGCCACCTCCTGCTCCGTTAATATGATACGCTACCCGAGTACGTGGCTCTGTGCTTGTGTCCTGGTTATCAGCTGATGACTACTAAAAGATCTTATAACAGAAGAAAATGGCTGTGCGCTGTCGGACCACAGTGTAACAAATTATGAGCAATCACAAATATTCTATTCAGGCAGCAGTCAGATGCGGATACTTGGACCACATATAGAAAGAACAGAGAGAGAAAAAGACAGACTATGCAAAAATAGAAATCAAATGTAATCCAAAAATAAACAAAGGTGTGAAAGCAATTAAAATACAAAATAAAATATAACAATATAAAAATAATTTTGTTTGAAGGTGACTATGGCCAGTATTAGTACTACTATTAGTAATTCAATCACATATAGCATCTACCATTCTTATATATGTGATTAAATTACCAATAGTAGAGAAACTTGTATGCTGCAAGGGTGTATATTGTGTGCAGGTATTTTAGCAATTGTGCGTGTTGATTGCCCGTGCGAATGTGGGTCCGAGAAGCGGCTGGCCTGCGAGTCGTGAGACTTACTTTTACCGAGCAAATGATTTTGAGCTCAATCAGTCCAAGCGCTCTCACAGTGGAGCGAAGCCACAGCCCAGCACATGTAGTCACCACCCCAGTCTACGCCCCGGTTACCGCCCAGTTGTGCCCAGTTTTGTAGCCGCGCCAAACCATACGCCCACATTACACAACTGCACGAGTTTGTTCGCAAGCGTATTTCTACTCTTAAGGTTGTAAGCGTACACGGTTGCCCTAACTTACACATGCGCCATGCGAATGGTACGCATGCGCAGTGGGCTAAGATACACTCTGCAAATGAATTGGTGTCCGAGAGAAACCAGAATATCTATTGTGGGAAGCATAGTGCCTGTGAGCCTGGTTCAGAGGTGGATGCTATGTATGTATTTATGTATAGTTGTTGAATCGCAAAAATATACAGTTACCATTTCTACTGGCATCAATGCCATGTGCAGCTGACTGCTGTCGTACAGTTAGATTTACGGGTCTGCAGTAAGGGGTTTCCGGTACTTTCATGCATGCGGAAAATAGCAAAACAAAATATCAGTATATGAGCCACCTCTGAATCAGGCCCATTGACAATGGTAGATCCCCGCTAAATATGTGAACTAAAAGTAGACCCCGGGACACAAAAAACTGACCAACCCTGATCTATATTGTAAAGAGGTCTATCAAACTTGGTCCACATCACTGTTGCTGAAAACTTGACTCAGCAACCCCAGAAGCTAAACTATAACAAACATCCACTCAGCAGGCTGCTAAGTTACAATTTCTCCTCAGGAGTCATGGTAAAGTAAATATTTTGGCTCTGGCACGAGTAATTTTGACAGCCTATTTCTTTCACACTTGTTAATTTAGTCAAAAAAAAAGTTTTATATAAAACTAAAAGCTGCAAAAGTAGTATCCATTATAAAATATGTTCTATTAATATGTTCTCTAGAAACCATATATCAGACAGGACTTTGATGCTTAAAACAGCCAAACACATGCATTCCTCTATGCTCCAGTAGAGATGGTCAAAGTATTCTGCTTTAACATCTCCATTAACCAAACTACACCAATGTACATCTCTTCGCTTATCTAAAAAGATCTTACACCCTGACCTCTCCTACATCTCATGCACGCTCATCTTCTGCCATTCACGATCGCAGGACTCTCTTCGGGAACCACCCACTCTGTGGTATGCCCTCCCAAGCACAAAGACTCTCCTCTTTTCTCCAAACCTTCAAGTGTTTCCTGAAAATTCTTATCTTCTGTAAGCTTATCAAATTCCAGAACTGCCTACATAACCTTCATAAAACTCTCCCATCTTATTATATCCCCGCTGTTTTGTCTTCACATATGTTTGCTTTCTTTATTTTCCCATCCTCTTGACCCCAGGCCGAAATTGCTGTGATCATAATATACAGTCATTAAGAACATTTGCAACTTGGTGGACCACTATACAATATAAAACACATTTATTTTTGTATTAATGCCTATTCCCCTATAGATTGTAAGCTTGCAAGCAGGGCCATCCTACCTCTATACTGTCTATTACCAAGTTTTTTGTTTTTAACGGTGTCCAATTGCATAGCACAATGGATATTGCTGCACAATATAAGAAACTTATTAACTTAATGGATGAGAGCTGGATAAATTCTGCTTTAGCATCTATGAAATATAGGTAAGGAAAATGGAAGCCTATTATAGGGGCTAGGTAATAGGTTCCAATTTCGAAGAATCGGTGGGATTCTTACAGCAATTGGTTAGAAGATGACCCTGCTTTATAGTAGATTGTCACTTTCAATTTCCAGAAATCTTGTAGGAAATTCATCAGGTACTGGGATATACCCATTACAATAACTCCCTTCATCTAAACACACTTAATAAAACAAAAACGTACTGTAGAGCAAATTGTGCAATACTGACTTTATAAATAAATGTAGAAAACCACATCACAGCTGTGTCTTGAAATGTTAATGCACTTACGTAAAATGCTAATAATTGAAAATACTTTAAAAAATTGTTTTTAGAATTTAGAAGAAATTGGTCATAAAAAATAGATTACACTGATCTCTTAAGCTTGTGAGTAGGGCTTCTGACCTCTTTCTGTGATTACCCAGTATCATTAGTTCTGTACCCAAATTGTACACAGCATGTGTATTATATAAAGAACTGAAAATGCACCAGCTGATCGGCGCCTTACTGTCAATTTGTAAAGCGCAACAGAATATGCTGCGCTATATAAGAAACTGTTAATAAATAAATACATTTACATAATGGAGCTGATTGGCTGGGAATTCTCACCTTGCACATAACATTCTTTATGGGGATAGATACCACTTCACCAAGTTTCATACATTTACCCCCACAATAAATAAAATACTTCAGGTTTCATCCAATCCACGTGTACCTCAAAAAAGAGTCTTCATTGTGACTGGTCACAAAGCTACAGTATTAATAGGTCTAGTTTTTTTAGAACTGTTAGATGTTTTACTAAACAGTAGGTTGTTGTTGTTGTTTTTTGTTAGGTGGGGGGTGGGTTACTGCAGAAAACAAATTATTATTTTAAAGGGATTGTTCAACAAGCACTTATGATAAAAGGGTTTATATATATTTAATATATTTTTTTTACCAGGAACGCATTGATAAAATTTTACTTTTACTTTGTTACTCAGGTTGCATGAGTAAAAGTATTTCTTTTTTTTCTCTCCCTGATTGGCCAGTATATATCTATAATAGAGAGATTTGAAGAGAAAAATAAAAAAAAGTGTAGAGTACATATCTGGATAGATGTTCATACACCCAAAAGCTATCACACCCGTACGAAAGGTGTTTCCATTTCCATTGTAGAGATACAGAACCTTTTATATTCTACTCATCATCCTACTAAATGCTGCACCGCACAGGCCATCCACTGGGGTGCATTAAAAGTCCTAGTAAAATCCCTAAAGTTTGCTCGACAGTCTGGGTTTACATACACAGCCATGGTAAAAACATTGTAGTTGGTGTTTGAGACTAAATAAAATTACATAACCTGGATTCCTTCAAAAAATAGACTGACTATCGGTTCACGTAATGATTTCAATAATATCCACTATTAAGCATGTTTGGTTTTTTTTGTGCTGTACAGGCAAATGTAAAGCACTAAGTCATATTGTGAGAAAAGTGCTATAAAAATTACACTACTATAATTATTAGAAAAGGTTTGTTTACTAAAGATATATTTTTAATTGATGAAAATAGACTGAAATTGAAGTTGTGTTTGAGCTAAAAATCTAATATGAATTTAAAAAAAGGTTATTAAATGTGTGTTTCAGTCACTAAACCCAAACATCAATGAGAATTGACCATTAAAAAAAACCATTAGAATGAGCTATACAGTATATTGGGTTACGGGAGCTCCAACACTTTAATATGTGGGGTAGGATTTGGTTTTCTTTAGATTTAAGGTCCATACACACTGGGGACTATGCCCAGCGTGTATGGACAGCAATGATAGCGTTCATCGCTACTGGGAAAGCCACTCAGTGCATACACACTGAGCAGCTTTCCCCCTGCCCAGCGCGAACAGAGGGGGGGGGGAACGGCGTTGCATAGTGGAGCGATATGCAAAGCCGTCCTGAAAGCCACTCATATGCTGGTATAACCAGCAGATGAACGGCTTTCCCGGCGATGTTGCGGGAGCACGTAGCAGCACTCACCGCCAGGCCATACACACTGGGCGGCTTTGAGCTGAAAGCCGCTGAAACCTGCTGTTTTGAGCAACTTTCAGCTCAGTCGCCCAGTGTGTATGGGCCTTTAGAGCCTTAAGGCCCATACACACACTAGAAGATTTTCATTTCAAAAGACTTTGGCAAAATCTTTGATAGATATATCTTTCACCAAAGTAGCGCACACACACAGCTATTATCCCAAAGAGCAAAAGATTTTCAGGAGGCTTTGCTGAAAATCTTTCATTAAAAGGCGATTTACATAATGGGCTGGGTTTTAATTCCAAGGGCGGGAGCAGAGGCCATAATATTTTGTGCATTTCTGTTCTTGGGGCCTGATTCAGAACAAATCGCTGGGCTGCAAAAATTCGGAGCCCAGCGATCAGGTAAACCCCACCCTACGCTGCCAGCTAGGGCATTCTTGATCTTTGCCAGGGGTTACATGCTCTTTGCCAGAGGAAGTTACTCTGTGCACTGCACTCCATGGTAAAGGAGACAGCAGGGGCAGAGCGGTGGGAAACCCAAATGTCTCAGAACAGGTCTATCCGTCTGTGTCACGGCTATTTGAAATGATGTGCTGTCTCGTGACTCGCAAGCCAATCGAACCTTGCAGCCTGGCAGCGCCTGATTGGCTCAGGAGTCGCGAGCCAGCAGATCTTTTGAAATAGCTGTGCCACAGACGGATGGACCTGCTCTGAGACAGCCGGGTATATATTACTGGCTAATAAATTCAGTAAATAATCATTGGTGGGCAGTGGTGCCAGCAATCTATATATTACTGGTTTAAGAAGGTCATTGGTGCCCAGTGGTACCAGTGATATATACATTGCTGGCACGTGCCAGCAATGTATATATTACTGGCTTATGAATATCATTGGTGCCATTAAAATATACATTGCTAGCTTAAAATCGCTCAAAACAGCTGTTTTGACCAATTTTCTGCTTAAAATCGTCGAGTGTGTATGGGCCTTTATTTTCAAGTACCCCTTTCATAGATTTTAAAGGATTGTTCTCAAATGTTTCTAAAATGTAATTTTTCCTGCTGCTTAATGGTTTAATAAGCGTTTTCTATAAAAAACAAGGGGCTGTATTAAGGTGAATACACACTATGCGAAATAAATGATGATTTTCCATTGAACTCCCTTGAGAACAATATCGTTCAGTGAAGTCACCTGCCCGCCCGCTGAACATGCAGTCATTGATGATCTAGTCCTGGGGTAGCCAACTCCAGTCCTCGAGAGATACCAACAGTTAATGTTTTCCAGATCTCCTCACAGAATCACAAGTGAAGTAATTAGCTCCACCTGTAGATCTTTTAAAATGTGTTAGTGAGTAATGAGTGCATCTGTGGAGCAGCTAGGTGGTCTGGAAAATGTGAACTGTTGGTAGCTCTCGAGGACTGGAGTTGGCTACCACTTATCTAGACCAATTGAGCTGCAAGTACATACTACAGGGACAGTCATGAATGACCTGCAGGAGTACACATCTAATGATGTTGACGGCATACAAACTAGACAATATTACAAACGTTATCATTCAGAAGGCCCAAAATTAGCAATATCGTTTGTAATATAGTAGTGTATGCACCTTTAGCATCCTTATGGGCTTTATTGTAGAGAATAGGCAGGGCTGTGTATTGTAAGTGATTGGCCTACTTATATTTAATATGAATTGAATTATGTTAAGCCCTGTACACATGGGGCAATTTAAGCCATTATCCCTGGCTAAATGGTCGCTGAGCTCCTGCGATTATGGCTAAAAATGGCTGATTTTCTAGTCAAAATGAGGTAGACACAGAATTGCTTGCAATTTTCAGCCAAAATTGCTGGTTGCTGATGAAAACGATACACCAAGCAATATATCGCTGAGAGATATTAAACCAAAATTGCCTGACCAACCTGTGTGCAATTCCAGCATGCTTGCCACAGTTTTAGTATTACCTAATAGCAAAACTGTGCCCAGGCCTGCTGGGACGTGTAGTTTGAAATAGGTTATAAGGAAAGTTTTTTTGTTTACTCTCTCACCTTAACATTTTATTGTATAGAATAGATTTAAAAAAGCCCCTTAAAAAAGTTAATACAAATTTATAAACTTTGGGGTGGTTTAACACACACACAAAAAAAAAAAAAAAAAAAAAAAAAAAAAAAAACAGTAATCCTTTGTATATAAATTTTAACTTTTTGGTGGTTTCTAGTTGGAAAAAGAAAATAGAAAAAAAAAATATGTTCTCTAAATATTGTTCCACCAGTACAAAATGTACCCAAATAACCAGCTCTAACAAACTCCTAAAACATTTGAAGCTATAAATATCAAGGTCAGTAGTTTAAAAAAAGGAGACAAATTAGAATGGCTAACTATAAAGCCAAGAAAACAAGTGCAGTTTACAAAACTTCCATAAAACATAAATGGATATGAATGTTACATGATCAAGCTTACTTCAGACTCCATTGTAGCTGGATGCTGCGTTGAGCTGATTGCCACAGAGGCCAAAAGTGACTAACTTCCACCTGCATTTCTGACAGTATCATCATGTTACCATAAAAGGAACAGGTCCGCACAGACACACAATACCAAGAGTAGTGGTTAAAGAGTAGTGGATAAGTGGTATAGCCTACCATCAGAGGTGGTAGAGGCAAATACAGTAGAACAATTTAAACATGCTTGGGATAAGCATATTGATATCCTTACGAAAAAATAAGGATCAAATATGGTTTGAGGTAACATGTTTAAAAAATGGGCAGACTAGATGGGCCAAGCGGTTCTTAGGTTGGGTGTCATTTACATATTTTCTTGAACAAAAGTTAACTTTGAACTTCCAGTTATTGCATATAACAGCGCAAAGTGTAATTTTCTTTGAAAAATATGAAAGTACATTTTTGTACTGTTTAATCTCAACCCCTTTTCCTTATAGTTCTCATAAGGTGCATACACACCAAGATATGTTGACCAATATCGTTTATTTTGGGCCTTCTGAACAATATTGGTTAAAATATTGTTCAGTGTGTATGCTACGAACGATGATGCGCATTCCTGCCAATGGTTCATCAAGGATATTTGTAGACTATGCATGCAAGAAAATTTTGGATATCTTTCAGGCCTGATGACAATACCAAACGAGTATAGAAACGTTGCACTAAAGTTCCTTTTTATACCGGAATTCGTTTGAGTGCGGCATGATTACTGTATATATTAGATAGAGAGATACAGAGAGACCCACACACACACCTAGTATGAAGGTAGTGCATTCCACAATTGTGCAGGAAAAACACCACTTATAATCTATGTTTTCACTGGAGGCATTATTTTGAAGGGTTTGAGAGTCTGAAGAAGGCTGGGGTTGGTCAATTGGTTTCTCATTCTCTTTTTTCCTCTCTGACTGCCTCTTTCATTGGCAGTATTAAGCTAGCAAAGATATCACTTCGTAAGAACTGAATCCACTAAATAAGGGGGGGGGGCGACGACTACAGATCGTTTAGCTTTTGTTATGCTCCCCCCCCATTCCAAGATCATGCAAAAGAGCAATCTACCCAAGTTTCCCTTTTTATCAATGAATGCCATGCCTTAATTAATCAACTATAACGTGTAAAGTTGAATCAGGTATATAGGTTGAGTATTCCTTACGCAAATATCTGCTATCCAAATTATTCCGAAAACCATAGTCTCCAAAAAGTACTTTTATTTTTGCTAAAAACCTACTGGGGAGATCTGTAACTGGCACTAAATATGTGCAACAACATGATTGCCTGGCATTCAAATTCAGTGTCTGAGATTTTACACATATTTGTTTCAGGTTTTAAAACCTTGTTTCATGCACAAATAAAATATATTTGTGTGTATGTCATGTTTGATGTGTCTGTAAAACATAAATGCAAGATTCCGCTTTCAAATATAATAATATTCCAAAATAGGGAATAATCAGTTATCCAAAATTCTTCTGGTCCCAAGCATTTTGGATAAGGGATAATCAACCTGTATTAATTAGCCATGTAATAGAACTTTTTATATTGGTCCAAAGGTAAAATGTACTCATTCGTCTTAAGGTAGATCTGCAAATTTCAACTTCACCACTACAGTGCCTTTGGTATTAGTTGCATCACACTACAACAGGGGTTCCCAATCTTTTTCTAATCACGGCACCCTAAAGTATCAGAATTTTTCCACGGCACCCCTAGGCCCCAAAATATATATATCAAATTAAGTAGATTGTGTTTATATGTGCTTCTTAGGTTCAGTTATGTGGTAAAGGGCAGGATTCGGCTCTGATTGTACACATTTTATGATTGGCAGCCACCAGCACTGGTTTGGTCATTGTCATTTTGTAATTGATCATAAATAATTTGAATTGGTCCTGGATGACCAACCCTGAAGCACCCCTGCAAGTGTCCCAAGGCACCACAGGGAGCCTAGGCACACAGTTTGGGAACCACTGCACTACAAAAAAAGTACTAACTAGTTCTACAATATCAAACCAATATCTATTTTTTATTTAAAAAAAAAAAAAAAGATAGGTACCTCAAAAATGTGCATTAAAAAAAATAATCAGGATCATATTTTATTAAACAAAAACAGAAGAAAAAAAAAAGTGTCTTGTACATTAAATTGGCAAAATAATAACAAGATGCATAATTATATAGACACAGCCATTCACTTTTAATATTCATGAAAAATTAGCAATGTAAGCATCTCCTCAATGTCTTGGCAAAGCATGCTTTCTCTATATACAGGTGACAAAGTAAATGTAGTTTACCCCGGTTTGAATGAATGAAAAAAAAAAAAATAGATAAAAGAGAAATATTTAATTTTTTTTCAAGGCTTTCTGTCCTGGTAGTACTTGTATACAGTTTTCTTGCAATAGAAATACATGTGTACATTAAATATTATGAGACAATGTTGTAGAAATGTACACAGTACACACTCGAATATGTACCACAACTGTAGACTTCACACATTTATACATGGCTTAGTAAACAAACCTGCAACCATAGACCTACAAACCTTGGGTTTATCAGTTCACATACTTAAGTCATACCCCATATCCCTTCCAGTTACGGAAATCTACAAAATCACCAAAAATGGAAAATCTCTTGATCGTTTTGCATACTATTCACAGAACTTACATTTTAAATCCCATTAAAAAAAATGAACTGGGGAAAAACTAATTACAAAATGGGTGGAAAAAAAATCTGTAGATATGAAAAAACCTGAATAAATCACAGTATGAACAAGTTTGTACGGCAAAATACTGAACAGGATTTTGGAGTAAAAAAATAGTGGGAGGAAAAAAATACTTTGAAACAAATGCTGCTTGAGAAAAAAGGAAACAGCAGCTTAACGTCAAATGCAAAAAGTCCTCACTTATGAAAACTGTTAAAACAAAGTGTTCCAGTCTTTTGTGGCCTCCATTAGATGTCTTTGGCCATGCCCAACCCATTCATCCTGATTGTCAAATATCCGACCACAAAACCAGCAGTTGAATTTAGTTTGGAGCTTGTTTGCAGGTGTGTTCTTCACAATTTTGTAATTATTTTTGCTAGTTTTCTTTAACGTTAACTTGAGGACAAAGCGTTCTTTTACTGGACTCACAGGTTTTGACCGTCTATTGCGCCTGCCATTTAATCCGTTAGCAGAATTCAATAGCTTTGACTCTAAAAGAGCTTCAAGTGTTCGTTTGGACAGCGATACCTTTAGAACATGCCCATTGAATTTAGAGATGGTTCTCATTACGTTAATTACTTCAGGAACATCAGCATCAGGGTGATTCAACACGACAACAGGCTGATTCCTGTGTGGATACTTTATTAGTTGATTAGAATCGAAAGGATACAGGCGTAGTGTTCTTACAATATCCTTCATAGGCATTGGTGTGGAGATGTCTGGAAGACTTTCCACCTCACTTGTGTAAGATTTTGCTTTGCACTTCCTGTGTAACATTTTCTTTCGTGGCACTTCCTGTAAGTAATCGTTTACTCTCTTCTTTGTCTTAAATTCAAAGTCAGCTTCATAGCTGCTGGAATCCGCAGATGTCTTTCGCTTCCAAGACTTGTTCCTCGAGTTTGCAACATTTATGCTATTTTGCTTCCATTTCTGTTTAGGCATCTTTGAATTAGATGTAGACAGCTGTGAGAATGATTTGTCATCAATTGTGGAATGCGATTCTTCTGATGGGCCAGCACTCGAAGTAGATCTTAGAAAAGGTTTTCGGTCTACTGGCCTACCTCGCAAATAATCTGAATTACTGACTTTGCTTGCAAATGTACTTCCACCATATCCATCAAGTGCATTGGTGTCTTCTAGTTTAATTGAGGCGGTTGGTGTTACACCAGCTTGAATTTTACTCAAGTAAGCAGCTTCCTGTGCATCATCAGGTCTTTTTGGTAGCAGTTTCTGATTCATTCGGTTAAACTGAACAGGTTTCTGAGCATTTCCAGAAGCAGTTTTTGGTAAAACGTAGTTTAAAAGGACGGCTTGTTTTCCATCTGGCAAAAAGGCGTAAACTGGTTGTTTCTGCATGGACTCTTGCTTGCTAGCTTCCATACTTCCAGTTGTTCGTGAAGCTTCTGAATTTATGCAATACTGGAGGACATTCAGGTTTATAGGAAGTTTGCCTCCTACAGAAGAACCTGAAATTATGTTGGCAGATACATTATTTGATGAAGTACCCAAATTTGGTTTGAAAACATGAGGTACAGTGGGACGCTGTAATCTAGGTAGTGCCATTTTTCCAAAATTGTTCACTGCACCCAAGACCTGAGACCCACCATTAGTCACATTCCTTATGGTACCAAAAGGTCCATTGGCAATTGTCAGTACCATGCCTGGTTTTGTGTTCAGCATAACTGGAGCATTAAATCTATTGGAAGTGGAAAATGTTGCAGTACTGGGAGCATTTGCTTGACTGGACATCATTTTTAAGCCAGGCTGGTTGTTATGTACAATTGGCAACATAAATCTGTTAGAACCTGATGGATACAAAACAGAATTTGACTGCGGCATTCCAGAAACTTGTGGATTATGAAACAGCTGGAAAGGAGTCGGACCACTGGAAGTTTTTGTTATACTGCCCATTTTGTCTTTAGCCAGCTGTTGGCTAACTATTGCATCAGAATGCGTTTTCAGAAGTTCACTCACTCTGGAGGGAAGTGAGGTTTTATTGATTGATCCAGGAGAATCCGGTTCTTGTTTCAAAAACATAGATGACGGGATAACATTTCCATTTGGTAGACGACTGTCAAATTTAGGAACAGGGCTCGGCGTTGGTTGCCTTGCAAAAGGGAAAGTGTTGCCACCGGTATGAACATTTTGTGTCTTTGTTAAGCACATCTTGTCATTCATCCTTTTGTCTTGCAGCATGTTATGTAGATAAGTATTTTTTGCCACTGGTTTTGGGTCACTTGGGCGATTCTGTAAAGAGAACACTGACGTAATCCTTGGCATAAAGGCTATATTTTCAGGTTTATTATCCAGTGATCTTGACAGTCTGTCATTCATTTGAATATTTCTGATTGAAAAGTCATTTTTAGACATGAAGTTGGGACTTGTACATGAGAAATTCCCAAGGCCACTTGCTGTTGATGCATGCAACATGGAACTATTTAAATCCTTATTATACAATTGTTTTTTCAATGTTGGACCGCTGCTTTCACTATTCTGCCGTGGTTTGTACAAGAAACCAGTCGTTGGATCTACATTTAGATTACGTGGTCCAGTGGATGAATGCATTCGTTCATTATGAGATTCATAGTTATGATCAGTGTCAAAAAATTGCTGCTCATTAATGTTGTATTCTTCTGGTTCTTCTTTAATTTTTCTAACAAAATCAGAACCAGATGATGAATTGGGCACACTTGGACTATTCACACTTTTGCGTGGGGAGTCTAGAAACGGTGGTCTATTAACAGCTCCTGGCTTGGAAATGGATTCGCTTTTCCTTGCAATCAGTGAACCAAGGGCTGATGTGATGTTCCGCAAAGAACCAGTCTGTTTCTCCAATGTAGAGGCTTGTGTAGTGGGAAGCCTATATGATTGAGTAGGACGGTCATCTATAGCTTTTGATGGTGCTCCATATGGTCCATGACTAGGGCCTTGAGAGAAGCGAGGCAAACTATTTGATGGCCGAGGTGATGGTTGTGAAGTATTTGATGACTGCTTATTTGATGGCAATAACTTAATTACAAGGTTTTGCTTCCCATTGACCATTTTGTAACCCACAAATGTCGCACTGTAATTGGCTGGAACTGTGATTTTATTATTTTTTACCATAAGTACAGTTGGTCCATGGACTGCATTTTGCAATAGACCCATATTACCTTGATTGTTGGCATCCTCTTTGTTACACTTTATTGTGGTTACAGATGAAACACCATCATTTACAGATTTCTCAGTATTGACGTTATAGCCAGGAAAGTCTTTCGAAGCTTGGTTTTTCTCTGGGGACTTAAATTGAAAACTACTAGTACTGTCAATGCGTTCTCCAGACCTTTCAACACCCGTGTGGTTGCCTCCATGTCTCCACAATGAATTATCTTGAGTATCAGTTTGGTATTTTTGCAAGGCAGGTTTCAGTCCTGCATTTGTCTGCACCATTTGCACCTTAGAATTGTCCAGTACATGGTCGTCTCTTGTGTGAACGTGCTCTCGGTGCCGAGCTAAAACATGTTTTACGATAAAATCTTTCCGCATCGCACTGTAGTTACAGTACTGGCAGCTAAATGGCAAGAGTGTACTGTGACCCTGAAGATGTCTCTGGAACTCTATTTTTGAGAAACTGATATGATTGCACTTTTGACAAGCATACTCTATTCCATTGTGTCTGTGAATGTGCTGAACAAACGTTCCGACGTCTCTGGTAGAAAACCTGCATTTTGAGCAATTGAAGTGGCCATTAATGCAATGCATGACTGTGAAATGTTTTGTCAAGCCCAACAAGGTATATAAATAGTCATTGTTACAGATTTCGCATTTAACCAGTGTGCTCCGATGAGTTTTCCGGTGTTCCTTAAACTCCTGAAAATCACTTGCAGAGAAGTTACACATTTCACATGGATATAGAGGCAATTCTCCATTGTGACAGATTAGAAAGTGTTTCTGAAGATCATTGGGGCTGTATCGGATACCATTTTTGCATTTCTGGCAAAAAAAATGAAGAACCTTTGCAGCTATGTTGGCAGAATCATCATCTAAGTTTGGTTCAATTTTAATTTCTGTATTCTGTACTTCAGGATTTGAAGGGTTATTTAAATTTCCCCTACCCACGGATTTCCTTGCGGTCTGTTTTTTCGATGGTGATTTTGAACCTTTTTCAGCAGACTCATTCAAATTAACCTCTTGAAATGCTTGATCGATTGATAAATCAGGGTTTTCCTCCATCCTTTGTAAAACCTTCTCATTTATAGATAATGATGAAGATAGTGTGTTCGGATCATTGGTGCCAAAAGCATCTCCATCAAAGTCCCACAAATCATCTTTTGAAGACATGGGACCTTCACCATCCATAAAATAGTCTTTATTGGGTGATCTCATTTTAAAACTTGATTATATCAGTTTTTCAATATTGTGGATCCACAATGAAACAGATCCTTAACTGTAATGCACCTATATAAAAGTAAAAAGAAAAAAAAGGATTATAAAAAAAATAGAATTTATAGTATACTACTATAAAATAACACTATTTGTCCTATATTGTGTGACTAACATTGTACATATTAAAACAGGTTGATTTCTGTATATGTATAAACACTGTATATTGCATTCTATTCTACTGTATATACCAAAAACCAATGACAAATACAACTTGACATTAAAGTTAAAAATGAAATAAGTTTCATACAGACTCGTGCTAGATTTGGTTAAAGAAAAAAAATGCATTAACTTACATCAGAAAACATCTTTGTCTTCATGAAGTTCCAGTTTTTCTTCTAAGTAATAACGAAAAGCCTGGATAGGCAAAAAAAACACAATATAAACAATATCCAGCTAAATTGGGTGTATATTTATATTCAACAAGAATTGTACTTATTTTGGCTTTGTGCAAAACAAAACTACCCCTATTACACGTCCACACAAAATATTTTATGATTAAGATGAATGATGAACTAGGTGACCAGGCTAGATTGTGCTTATCAAAATCAAGCTAAAAAGCGAAAACAAACAGTTATTCATTATACTGAATACTACTATGTTGTAAATTTGAAACTGCTATGATTACTGGTGGTTTGACAAGGGAGGCAATTTTGTGAATTCCTCTCCAATCAGGCAACTCTAGAAAAGCTAGGAAATATTTTCTGATGCAATCCTATTTTACTAAAATATGCAGTAATGTCATTCTTTTCACGGCACATAAACAAATACTGTAACCTACTGCTGCTCATATACATACACACACACACACACACATACATACATACATACATACATACATACATACATACATACATACATACATACATACACACACACACACACACACACACACACATATATATATTTTAAATTGAGCAATAGGTAAAGGGAAAGAAATCCTAGAGTACTGTAAGATTAGCACAAGAGGAAACATCGTTCCCTTCTATAAGCAAAAAGTCTAACACGTTAATACTAACCTCATATCTGAAATTTTTAACCGCGTTTGCATTAGGAAAAAATTATTATTATTTTTTTTTTTCAATTTAATCTGACAATAATCAGACAATATTCACTTTGCACTCCAATCAATTGTCTCAAGTTAAAAGAGAAATAAACTGGGAATTTACATTTTCAGATAAAAAGCACATGAATGCGATCACAAGCGTTTTACATTACACAAACCTGTAGAAATAGATTCACACTTGAAACAAAGCATTTTCAAGGAAAGGTTCCCACCTCTTGTTTATTTGAGGCAAGACTTTCCTGTGGCATCGAGAGCACACACATCAACTTAGGCTTTATGGGTGAGAGTTTAACAATCTGTTTTAAACTGTTCAGCTAGTTTCGAATTGATCAATTAAATATTCCCAAAACTTTAATTAAGGTGGAAAGGACAGAAGGTTTTTGTTAAAATTATTTCAGAAGGCGTTAACTTGCTAACCCAAACTTTTAAATATCGTAGTATCTTTTTATTGGGTACTTATGTATTATCTGGGCTCCCATGTTAAATGCACCCCATTTTTTCATACCCCTACTATCCAACTACGCATGGAGTTGATTTTATATAGTGTGGCGAGCGCAGCGAGCCACCGTGCCCGAAGCGTGGCAAGCGCAGCAAGCCCCGCGAGGGGACGCGGTCTCATAAGAAAAACGGGAGCCCAGATATTACATAAGTACCGACTGGTGTGTAGAATGCTTTTCGGAGAGGGGGGGGGGTCACATTTTGTTCTGCTTCCACAAAGTAAAAAACACGTAGAAAATCTCAATGAATAAGAAAGAATAATCACTTTAAACATAAATAGTAAATCTATCATTCATATCCACTCTTTATTCACGTACGTTGTCAATTGGGAGCTGCCATGATGTCACTGGACTATATAGATTTTCATATACCTAGAACGCAGAAAATAACACCCTAGTATTATACAAGTATATGGATAGATGTAGACAGATTTGTAAAGCACAGTGGAATATGCTGGCACTATATAAGTAACTCCTAAAGCAAGACAGAAGGTAACATCCGTTATAGGATGTCTTGTTAACCACCAAGTTCCCCAAAGGTCATTATTTTAAAAGGAGCTAAAATGTAGACCACTAATATCAAGACTAATGTGCACATGACTACAGAAATTTTAAATAATGTAGTTATAAATGGATAAACTGTGCTGTAGCGTAGGCATTATTACTAAATGTGCACATTATGAAAGACTTAAGACAACACCCAATAGGTAAGCTATGATTCATTGCCTATGTAAAATGGAAGCCATTTTAATAAACAGAAAAATTAACTCCTCAGCATTCCTTTAAGATTGTATGATCTGCTAAATGTCCTGGATTTCTAAAGTTTGAATATGGACCTGCACATTAACAACTATTAGACTAGCACAGAGGAAACTTTGCACTGTCCTCATAAAGATGAATGATTGGCTCAAAAAAAAAAAAAAAAGTATGCTGCACTTCCAGTTTATTTTTTTATTTAAGACACCCTAGTTTTACTTTAGTATACTTAGTGCACTGGTCAATTGTATCCAATAAAATTGTAGCTTTTAGACCAAATCAGTGATAAGAAAAAAAAAAATACATCCGGGAAACACAAATAAGTCAAGATATCTTGCGGTTTGCAAATGAAGTCCCAAGCAAGATTGCCCAGAATAGGCATACCTACCCACTGGCAATAAAAACCAAAACCAACAAAATCATGAAGACTCTAGATTACTGAGATCTATTTTAGAATCAGCTACATTGAGTTGCTGAGCAAAATAAAATAAAAAAGTCTGACAGTTGCTTCGATGGGTTCAATGGCAACTAACGCCAATGCTACTCACAATTCCTTCTGCACTAAACACAAGCAGGCAGATTTGGTTTCCCGGTATATACGACAAACCAGATAAAATACACCTGAAAACTGCACACACTTGCAGCAGATCAAGGTCAAAAACCCAACAGTACTTTTTTTTCTAGTCCTAAACCAATTCCGATGGCCCCAGAACAAAGCCTTATTGGGAACGCCAACCATTAGGGCCTTACATGTATACACCCAATGCCATTGGGTGAATCCAGCCTCAAGCTATCTGACTGGTTTCCTACATTACCGATATACTGGCTATTATAGCAATATAGTCATGGAGGTCCTGCAACAAGACAAGACCTCCGGGTCATCAACGACGTTGGAAAAACATACGGGTACAAACAGTCAAAGTGCAAACAACCAATAGCATCATGTACAAGTTAGGTATACAGCAAAACCTTGGTAATGTGAATCCCAGCAACTATGATCACAACAGCAAAGATCCTAAAAGCACACAATATAGTATTTCATATTTGCAATACACTTGCAGCAGATCAAGGTCAATAACCCAACAGGACTTTCTTTTTTTTTTTTTAATAGTCCTAAACCAATTCTGATGGCCCAGCACAAATCCTAATTGGGAATGCCAACCATTAGGGCCTTACATGTATACACCCAATGCCATTGGGTGAATCCGGCCTCAAGCTATCCGACTGGTTTTCTACATTACCGATATACTGGCTATTATAGCAATATAGTCATGGAGGTCCTGCAACAGGACAAGACCTCCGGGTCATCAACGATGTTGGAAAAACATACGGGTACAAACAGTCAAAGTGCAAACAACCAATAGCATCATGCACAAGTTAGGTATACAGCAAAACCTTGGTAATGTGAATCCCAGCAACTATGATCACAAAAGCACACAATATAGTACTTCATATTTGCAACAATACCAAAAAAAAAAGCAGCTAGCTCATGAACTGCAGATAAGGCTGCATTATAAGTAGGCACGCACAATGCCCAGTGCATCAAATTGCACTTTGGACACCAAGTCATGTTGCAAAACAAAGCAGCAAAAATTAAATATTGGTAAATTATTTTGCTTGCAGTTGTAGTTGTTGAAGTATGCTTCAACATAGGCACTGACAGCACTGTGTACTGGCATTGCTGGGATTTTCCAGCAAAGTGCATTTATGGATTTAGTAAAAGTTTTTATTTTCTAGCATTTACCCCTACACAACCCTAATAGAGGAGACTACACAACTGCTGCAAGTGGGGAGCACAGCAACGTGTGCCATGATGGAGCATGTGTGTGTGTGTGTGGGGGGGGGGGGTGAGCATTGCACTGTACACAAATGGGGGTGCAGCCCCCACAGTAATACATAGGGAAGGGATTACACAAAAGAGGCATCAGGCACAGCAGATGGACACGCTGGCCACCCTCATAGGTCACCACAGTCACAGTGAGGAGAGCGGCCATTAAAGGGGCGTTATACATGCGGGTAGCGCTAGGGGTCCCCCCTTTTAGCCGCTGCACCCCCGTCTAACTTTGCCAACTTTCGGCAACTTTGCCGGGCACTAGCTACCCGTCCGACCCCGGGAACTATGTATCCGTCCGCCTCTCACGCCGTGTCCCCCCACACGGCAGCCTTACAGGCTCAACCGAACTTCCCAACCCTCCCGCCCGCGTGTCACCCACTGCTGGGGGGGAGCGGTAGAAAGAGGAAAAACCCGCCCGCACAGGAAATCCTCCCCACTCGTGACCCCCCGGGCGCCCCCCTCCCCGCCCGCTCTCCCGTCTACACGGCGGCGTTACCTTCTTTTTCTCTCAAATGCTGCCCGAGTCACCGTTGGCGGCCATGACAGTTACATCCGGGGATTGTCCTGGTTTCGGTAGACCTAAAATGGACTCCCAGGCAGAGACGGCGGAGGGATCCGTGCTCCACCTTGTCTCTGTGGTGAGGCTGCCAACTCTCCCCCTTAGTACAATGATGATTATTGCATAGGACCAATGTGTTATTGTTCCCCCCTCTCTCCCCAGGACAATTGTGCTGGCAGCCTATATATCCCCCCGTGCTGTGTGTGTGTGGCCATTGCCTGTGCAGCAGCATCCTCGCAGTACTAGGCTGTACTAACAGGCTGCATTGCTGGCACTATTTCTTCTACACTACCTCATGTGTATGCAAAGAGCCTGGTTGGAAAATTGTTGCAGTAAAACCCTGTTTTTCCTCATGAGGGAATGAACTGACATTGCCAATATAAGAAAAAAAAAACACATTTTGCAATGAACAAATTTTTTAAAGAACAATAGATTCTGTAGTCCTCTTCAGAAGGTTTAATTGAAGATTATCCAAATGAATTAGAATTTTTTCTTTGTTTTTGTTTTTTTTTGCAAGTTGCCATTTTCATTGCATTTTATTGTTCTGTCATATTTATGGCATGGCTAGTGCTGTTAAGCAATGAATGGTTAATGCTTTTTAAACTGCTTATGACATCATTTTGCTATGGATATGTTATCAGTTGACCGTGTCATAATACAGTTTTATTAATTAAAACTCAGTTTTAGGTTTTTATGCTATACATACAATTTTTTTGTATATTCAGTTGGAAGAACGTCATGGGATATGTATATATAAACTTGTACTGTCAGGAAGAACAGTAGACTTAATACAAGTTTATATATACATTGAGAATTGGTCATTGAGAATTGGCGTTTATCAGAGATACACATGTAGACGGTTTCTTTGTTTCCTTGCAGGCTGTCAATTAAACAACATAAATATAGAAAAAATTTTGTTGAAAATGCTAAGTTGTGCCTACACAATAGCTGCTAAATGATGGAAGATTTGTCATTTCACCTGCTAAATTGCTAATAGATTAAACTATATGCATAGGATGTATATAGTGCCTTTGTCAGTGCTAAATTGCACAATAATTGGATTTATGGCAAAGCTTTACTGTATAGTACAAGAAAAAAAAATCAAAAGATAGTACCGAAATTTAAGAATAAGACCAATTTTGTAGAAACAAAACTTCCCACGTGTATTAAAATAAAAATGACTGGCTATTTTGAAGAAGATTATGGTAGTTACATGTTGATCTTTGGATATAACATCTTTGATGTTTTTGTATATACACTATTATTTGTGCAATTTTGGATTATGAAACAGGTGCTTTTATAAACACCATTACTTTCAAAATGATAGCATCTCTTGTATCCTTTAAACTGAGTACACACCTAAAGATTTGTCTGTCCAATCTGTCTGATAGGAACAAAAAAATCTGGTAATGTATGGGAGCATGTCAATCAACTATTTGCTCCCAAATGTTGGAAAAAGACAAAAACGATTGGATAAAGTTGTCGAATCAATTGGTCTGAATGACCACTCACTGTCTGTTTTCCTGCATTTGGAAGCAGTGGTTGATTGTCTTTTGCTCCTATACATTACTAGATTTTTGTTCCAACCAGATAGATTGGACAGAGATACATGTATAGGTGTGTACCCAGCATTATGTTATATTTCTTATAGAATACCATATTTTACACTGATGCACTATTTTATTAAATATTATTCCTCTACAATTAACTAGGTTTTATAATTTAACCATTTTTATCAAACTTTTTCTTTGTGATGTATACCCAAATGGAAACCTATTAGATAAGGGATAATATCAAAAATTGAGTATTAGAGGGTGTACATGGATGAAATATATTTCATGGAGAAATCTGAAAGTGCAATCTTCCCTATATAAATGAGGACAGAAAACATAATAAGTAATTAATTGGACAACAATGGATGACTTATTTAGATTGAACTGATAAAGCTAATAGTACAATGGACAATTGCATGCATGTAGACTGTACATGTAGTTTTCTACACAAGCTGTTTGGGACATCTACAAACTGGTTGATATCATTTTCTATTATTGACATAGTCTTTTGCTAGTTCAGTGCAAACAGTATTCACTTGTACTGCTCACTTTATCAGCAATGCTTGTATGTCAGTGTGCTTGACTATAACAAAAGATGTCGGAGATTTAATTTTAAACACAAGGCACAGGTGCTTGCATTTTATACTGGATTAAGCTATTTATACAGTATAACAAAAATATGATCTTTATAATTTGTTAGTCATTCAAAGAAATCGGGTGTTGGGGAGCAGCTGCTGGATTGGTTATATAACTAGGACAGGATAGCATTATGCTAGCCACATGTGGTACAGACAAGCCACTTTGCCAACCTGATTGGAGCCCTTGTTGATCACACAGCAAGTTTTAATTTGTCAGCTCTGGTTATTTAGTGATTGTGCCTAACAAACTAATCACAACAGACCTTGTGTATAACAGACAATTACATTGCGGATTTGCTGATACAAATTTCCAATATGTAGAAGTAAAATGCAGCCATAAGTGTTCATAGTATAGCTACTAACACAGTTAAGTCCTGGTACATATCAGTGTGTATTCCAACTGAACCAATGCCTTATGGACTGGTATATCAGGCAACCATAGGGCTATTTCACACGTTCCGGTTTTGTCCGGAAGGCAAAAAGCTGGACAAACTTTGTCCTGTTTTTTTACCTGACAGTTGTTCCTTTCGCATACATTGGCTCCGTGAGCCAGTGCTGTATAAATTTGGGGGAGGGAATTACAGTGATATTACAGGTTAGGGGCAGGGAGAGTTAAAACCGCACACCAAACAACCGGTGTGTGGTCCTTTCCAGTGGTTAGATCCGGCTGCAACCTGGCAGCCTGGCCGCGATCGTCCCGTGTGAAAGGACACATAAGCTGTGATAACCCTTTCACACCGGCCACACAGCAATTACCTGGCATTTTTGAGTGCCGGGTCATTTTGCCAGGTGTAGCCTGACCCCAATTCAAATGACCTGTAAATTACCGGGTTAAAGCTTTTCAACCCGGGAATTTGCTGAAAAACCTGGGTTTTTCTGTGGTGTGAAAGGGTTAACACGGGTTTTTAAATCCCGGGTTCACTGACCCTTGTCAAGAGCAGCATCGTAGTGCCGGGATTTAAGACCCGTGTTGACCCTTTTACACCAAAGGAAAACCCGGGTTTTTCAGCAAATTCCCAGGTTGAAAAGCTTTAACCCGGTAATTTGCTTCTGGTGTGAAAGGGGTATGCGTTATGTGCACGGCAAGGCTTTTGGCCGTGTGGAGTTTTGCTGCCCGGCTTCAGCCGGAGCATGTGAAGCAGCCCATACACACTGCATGATTCAGTTTACAACCGTGCGATACATATCATTCCATCCTGCATTCACCTGCAAGCCATCGCCAGCCAGCAGGGTAGTCCCATTTGACATGCAGCACATCAGATGGGATGACCCTGCAGATGACACACATTCATGCGCTATTAAGGGTACACACTAGACAATATGGATTATATATCATTCTAACTATATCATTAGATAAATTGTCTAATGTGTACTCCACCTAAATCAGTTCACATGATACTAGAAACAATCAGATTGGCCAACCAAATTGAAAACCAAAGCAGTGACCATGTTGGAGTATGTTCACGTATATCTTTTAAGAAAAAAAAGAAACCATTTTGTGGTTATGGCCTAACATAGTATAATATAAGCAGTTAAGACATTAGGAATTTAAATTCATATCAAAACAGTCGAAAAACTGTTCATAGTTTGTATACTAAAATACCTGTACTACTAATACATTAAGTTTCCATAAATGCCTGAGGTGAGGGGATATGAATTTCTTTCAAACACGGTAAGGGGTTGTAAAATGTTAATGAGCCTTTGAAGGCCAATAAATGGACCCTGAAATGTAGATTTTCACATTTTGATCAATTACAGAAGTCAAATATACAGAATTTAATAAAAAGTCTCCCCCCCCCCCCCAAAAAAAAAATAGTAACAACATATAACATATCTAGCAGTGTTAACATTTCCTTTGTAATATAAGAGAATAGTGCTAAAGTTCATAAAGGTCGAATTTAAACCGATCTTAGTTGAATTGCACATTTAATGGCATTTAAAAATCGATATAAAAACATTTTCGGTTAGTAAATGTGTGTTTTAGCTCCTGAAACACGACATTTAGATCAATTTAAAATCAAACTAAAATTATTCCTAGGAGATTTATGAAATCTTATAAAGAGGGCAGTGGAGGTGTTACCAATGCCAGTTAATTTTGTACATTCTATAAAATGATAGAGTCTGTTTAGTTGCTATGAGCAATGTCTTCACTCACACCCTTTAGAAGGGTTATTAAATCTCCCCTTTATGTTTATTTAATATTAAACAAAGAGTTGTCATATTAACTTTTTGAAACACATTTTATTTAAATATACCTATAATGCTGAATATTTAGCAACTGTAACAACTGTCACCGAACAATAACAAAAATAAATTTGGTTAGTTAAAATAGGTGTGGCCTGTCAGAAAGTAGCAAGGCTGGATTAAAGTTGAGGTGTAATTTCTTTTCCTTTTGAAAGTACTTGTAAATTTGCTGTGGGATTATTTTGTCAATACGACAGTTTCAAATTCTATTGTAAGCAAAAAAAAGTATTTTAAAATGACAACCTTTGATAACACCATAATGTTGAGTTTTCCAACCCATTACAGTCAAGGTTGTAAGGAAATCTAGACTAAAGTCAAGATGGTTAAATCAAATTGACTGACATACTATCTAGGTCACCTGTGCTCAAGCATGGATATCCTTAAAACCTGGACTGTAATGATGGATTTTGGCAAACTATTCCATAGTAGAAATGCAAACAAGATTTCAAGGCTCCAAAGTATATAAATAATTATAAAAAAGTATTTTAAAAAATTATGGGAAATCATGACATAGGTTTAACTTTTGATTTACCTATGATTCTTCTTTAAACTCTTTGCTTTTGAAGACATTAGTAGAAAGTGAATCCCATGGTAAAGATCAGTTATTAATATAAATTTTTCATAATAACAATTATAGGTCTTTTTTTTTCCGTGAAAGTGAATATTGTGCATGTTACATATATTTAAATGCAGTACCCCATATCCACCAGCAAAAGTTTCCCTACAAGCTATATCTATAAGGTGCCACGAGGGTTCTGCAGCGCCCAATTACAGAGTACATAAATGAATAAGCAAAACAGTGACTTACAGTTGAATATAAAGTGGAAATATACAGAGTACATAAACAAAGCTGCATCAGCAGAGGACGCTGGAATCATTATCAGCCAGAAAACCCAGGATTTGGTGCCAACAAAGATGGTTTAAGCAAGAGAAGGAAAATCACATGAAGGCAGAGGGCCCTGCTCGTGAAAGTTTATATTCTAAAGGGGAAGGGCAGACAAACATGTAACACAGATGGGCTATCTCCTCACAAAAATTGTTTGGCTTTAATAAAACTTTATGTATATCTTTGCTATGTAAAACTCAAATGCAAGTAAGTTTTATTGCAGTTGTTTAAAATCAGTCAACAACTTCAATGAATATTATCTAAAAAGATAAATTAATTGGACAAATAAAAAAAATCCTTCAAAAACACACCCTTATATATATATATATATACTCGGTGTAACATATTTTCCTTAGCAATTATTAATATACAGGGGTTTATTTTCGAAAGCTTTTAAGGTGATGTTGCCCGTAGCAACCAATCCTAAAAAAATGATAGAATCTGATTGGTTGCAACACCTCTTCTCATTTTTAGAAGCTTTATTAAATATACCCCTGCTTATGAAGCATTGATACTGTAAATATGTTGCACCAAATTCATAATGCAAGGGTAAGGGGAAGTTGTGTTTTTAGAGGAGCTTACATTATAAAGGGGAGGGGCAGACAAACGTGACACAGTTGGGGTATATATTGTTTGGCTTTAATATAGCTTTATATATTTTTATTGGTACTTGTGTAGTTTCACGGCGGCAGGAAATCGCATGCGATCGCGTGCGTTGCGATGGTACTTTTGTAGTTTTCATGTTTCCCCTGCCTTCGCATCGCGGGTCTCACGCGATGCGATTAAGCACATTTAGCACACTCCCACTATCCATGACACCCCGAACCGTGGCGAGTGCAGCGAGCCCCGCGGTACGCGTCCTCCCGACTTGTTCATACCCATACTATCCATGTCGGTGCGGAGTTGATCCTATAAAGTGTGGCGAGCTCAGCGAGCCACCAAGCCCGAAGCATGGCGAGCCCCGTGAGGGGACGTGGATTACTTAATGTGTATTCCGCGTCCGCTTGCCACACTTCGGGCTCAGCAGCTCGCTGCGCTCACCACACTTTATAACATCAACTCCGCGCCGACGTGGTTAGTGGGGGTATGAACAAGTCGGGAGGATGCGTACCGCATCCCCTCGCCACACTTCGGGGTGACGTGAATAGTGGGAGTGTGCTAAATGTGCTTAATCGCATCGGGTGTGACCCAATCGCACATGCGATGCGCGAGCAGGGAAAACTTGAAGCTATATATTTTTGTTTGCCCAATTTATGTGTCTATTCAGATAATATTCATTAAAGAGTTTGACTGATTTTAAACAACTGGATGAAGTAAAACATACTTGCATTTTAGTATTACATATGAAAGATATATAAAGCTATATTAAAGCCAAACAATATTTTCGATGATATACCCCATCTGTGTGACATGTTTGTCTCCCCCCTCCCCTTTAGAAAAAAACATTATGTAATTGGTATAACATATTTAATTCAATGCTTTATATACAGGGGTAGATTTACTAAAGCTTTTAAAAATGAAAAGAGGTGTTGTTGCCCATAGCAACCATATTTTGACTATCATTTTCTAAGATGCAATAGATAAAAATGGTAGATAGAATCTATCACCAATTTTCATTTTTAAAAGCTTTAGTAAATTTACCCAGCAGTGTGTAATTGTGTAACATTGATTTTTACCTGATATTTTAATTATACCCCTTTCAGAATGCAAATGCGGATCAGGAAATGTGTCCTTTCCGGGAGCGAACCTGCATTTGTGAGCTAAACGATCCCGCAGTGACACAGCTCATTGCCGAGTCGCTGAGGTCACACGGAAGTGGAGAAGCAGGGCATCATCGGGGTTGGGGGAGAAGGCAACTCTTGAAGCTGATGATGTCTCCAAGCACTGCCCCCCCGATAGTGTGAACGGCATCCGGGTTGCTCGACCTGGGTTACCAGTTCACACTGAACCTCGACCCAGACCAGTGTTGGGTTCAACCCTGCTTGTGACCATGGTTTGCTCCACAGGGAAATGGCACGGTGACACTTTCAGATCGCAGATCAACCCAGATTAACACAGCAATAACCTGGGTTGATTTGGCAGGCTAAAAGGGGTATTAGCAAAAAAGATATATGACTGAATTAAAAATAAAATATTACTTCAATAACCAAATGTGATACTTAACCCTTTGATTGCCAACTGTGAGAGATGCGCAAAACATACACTAAAAATACCGTCATCTCTGTAAGAGATGTACAAAATATCAGCTAAGAATGCCAGCGTCGCTCACATTTGTTATTTAAATTCAGATAAAAAAATGTGTAAAAAAAGGTTATATTTCCTATATAAGGTAAACATTACAGGTCATTATGATGAATAAAAATGTTTGCTTGACAATTTTCACACCTATTTTGACAAATTAACTTGGCACTCAAAGTGTTAACAGTCAAAATTGTGTGTAATTTATATAACATAATATATATGTAATTTATATGACTAATTAAACACTTTTTTAAATGTAAAATCATAGTGGAGGTAAAGTTTACATTTTTACTAAATTGTGAAACTACCTATACAACTTTCACATTCTATCTGAATGGCATCCTGTTTCTCGCAGTACCGTAAGACAGTAGCAATTCGTGTTCCAGCTATAGTACATCACTTATACGGTGATAAGTCTTAAATTGTCTTATTTATTTACAGTTTCTTATATAGCGCAGCAGACTCCGTTGCGCTTTTACAATAGTAAACAGTGTTTACTATTGTACAGTAAAATAGTAAATAGTAAACAGTCTTATGGGCCCTACACACATAGCGATGTGTGTAGGGCTTCCTAACTATGCTAGGTCAGGCACTGCTGCACCGCTGTTGCTCAGCACACAGTGCTGACAGCCCACACACACACAGCATGAGTTGTCAGCGCTGTGTGCTGAGCAAGCTGATAGCACCATTGTTCTCCGGTGAGCGACCAGTAAGTTTGATGGTCACTGACCATCAATTTCGGCCAGCAACGCGCGCATAAGGTGCATGGCTGTCGCTATAGCCCCTACACACACACTGATGTAGGGGCATTTTCTATGCGACTTTGCCAAACTAAGCAAAGTCACTTAGAAAATGCTTTAATATCGGCATGTGTCCCACTAGTCAGGGTATGGAAGTGAATGGAGCAAAACATCTCACCAAGTAAGATTTAACCTGATATAAGGGATCTTTTGGAAACACAGTGCTTCCAAATGATTAAAACATATACAAAAAAATTAAATGTGGCATTCAATTTTGAAACACTTATTGCTGAATGCCTCCCTAAAAAATAAAAAAAATATAGATTTTTAAATAAATTAATGATTTCCTTATAGTGTAAATTGAATAAAAGAGACTACATTGTTACATCTGCTCTTATAACTATTTGTAATTTGCCAGTGTAGTAGGAAATTACAAATCGTTATAATAGAAGATGTAGAAATGTATACATCTGCTTGTATATGCTATGGGGGTGACTCAGTACTGTGGCGTATTGGTTGTGTTGCATTTTAAATATTACCACCTTAATATCCAGCCTTTGGGGCCGATTCAGTCCTCAGAATTCATCCCTGTCCTGTAAGGTGAGGGTCTGCACATGCACGGTAATGCACATGGGCAAACCCTCGCAGCATTTGCCAGGGCGTTCGCTGCCTGATTGTCAAGCACGAGTGGGTGGTGGCTATTAGCGGGCACCCGGCATTTTATGGGCGTGCACACTAAAACGGTGGTCACGCCCATAGAAATGCTGGCCGGACCCCACCAACCGCAGGTGTGCTCCTGCCTCACGTGACATCAGCACCCGCCCCCAATTTGTCGAAAAGTGTTCAAATGAAAAGTAAATCCTGCCTGGAATAATTATCAGTCAGAAAACCGCAAGATTTGGTGCCAAAAAAGGGGAAAAACATTGAATGGGGAGTAACCATAGCGCAGGGATTCGAGCGGTGGGGTGGGTGTGCGTTCGGCAGTTTGGCATTTACCTGCTCGCTAGGCAGCAAATATATGCAGCCTACTGAGCAGGTCTGAATCGGGCCCTTTATGACTAGACAGTTTATTACATGTTGGCAATGTGGTACTTTCCAAGACTGTTAGGGGGGTATTAAATCTTGCCATTCCACAGAAAAAAACTGCCAAAGTAGCGTCCGTTTCCTCACGAAATAGATGGAATTCACATTCCATCTATTCACTCTTTTTAATTTTACTCCGATTTTCTGAAACAATCCGAAAATCGGAAAAGATGTCTATCCGTGAATCCATGGTTTCCATGGAAACAGCCACTAACTCTAAAATGTAGCGTCCGTTTTCATGAAAGCAGCAGATTCGGCTTTTCAAAGAGCTGGATCTGCAGGCATGAATCCCGGCCGGACACGCCAATCCCATTATTCTTGAAAGTTGGAAATAATGGGCACTATTGAATACCCCGAGTGTGCAGTGCGCATTCTTATTTTTTATTATAGAACAGATAAGGCTCTCTATCAGAATATACACTTGTTTACTTGTTTTAGGAACCTTTATGGGCAAATAATGGAAAAAGGTACATTTTCCATGATGTTACCAAGATATGATGGTAAATGAAAGAAAAGGGTAGGAGCCAGGGCTGGGATGAGAAACTTTGAGACTTGGGGTGTATTTCGGAGTACACATGGGTAAAGTAATCGATGTGCCACATGCATAACAGAGGACCTTTGATGAGATCATTAGAAACCCATATATGCAATAATAAATGAATAATACATGCCGATCTGCAGTCATTTATACATGCTACATATGTTGTTACCGGGATACTGTCACTAGATCCACCCTATATAGGTCAAAAGTTGACAGGGCTTGGGTCGACACCTGAAATACGTCAACATGGTTAAGGCCAACAGGGTTCCAAGGTCGACAGTCAAAACCTCAACATGAGTTTTTCATTTTTTTTTGAGCAGATGGGTCCACAGATGGTATTTCATGCCCTACCATCTACTACGGCGCGGTGGGAGAATAAAAGATTGTGCCATGCGAGGGGACATGGTACACTTTGAGGGTGTCCATGTCGACAACGTCAACATGTGGGACAAAATATTTGAAAAACTACTATTGTGACATTTAGTAACATTACAAGTATATGCCTACTCATATGTGAACGTATTGCCCATTATTTTCTAAGTGTTTGTTTTTTATTGTTTCTTGTGTGCTGACTCAGGGCCAGATGCACTAAGCTTCAAAAGCGACAAAATGGAGAGTGATAAACAGCCAGCCAATCAGCTCCTGCCTGATAATTTTCAAACAGTCTGTGACATGGCAGGTAGGAGCTGATTGGCTGGCTGTTTATCACTCTCCATTTTATCACTTTTGAAGCTTAGTGCATCTGGCCTTTTGACTTATGGACTTTGACTGAATTTCTACAGGTTTTTTTTGACCGTTGCTTTTTTGACCTTACCTCAGTATTTTCATTATGTAATTCTCTGCTGTTTTGTTTCCAGTGCCTGGTTTGGTATGTGACAGTTTTCTTTGCATTTCCATTATTCTCAATTGTCAAATCGTAAACACCCATAATTGTGTCCAGATTTCCAGAGAGCAACAGACTGCTGGTGAGTATTGGCTGCTAAGCACGAATCACCTGGTTCTGATGCCCCTAGTATGCTGATTATTTACATTGTAAGCTCCAATAATAATGCTTTGACATAGGCCCACATATCAGTAACACACAAGGCTAATATATAATATTACATCTTAATGCATGCTTTGCTCATCAAAAGAAAGATTGAGGGGTAGATGTATGAAGCAGCCATAAGGGAGGAGAAGTGAGCCAGAGGAGAAGTGGCCCATGGCAACCAATCAGCTGCTCTGCATAATTTTATATTATGCAAATTATAGATGTGCTGATTGGTTGCCATGGACCACTCCTCCTCTGGCTCACCTCTCCTTCCTTATCACGACTTCATAGATCTGCCCCTAAGTCAGATAAGAGAAGAGAAAAAAGCTGCATAAACCACTCGCATAGACCAAACCTCCAAATACACATTTAACATAACATTTTCAGTGTGAATGTCTGTTGCTTTCAATAAAAGAGTAATTTTCCTTTATACATTATGTAGGAAATGCCACGCCTACAATTAGTGATCTTATTGGCTGACAGATTCAGTAGTGCATTATTCATTGTAATGCACAAAGCTGCCATTTAGTAGGAGGATGCATGTTAAATATACTTGAATAGTCAGGATCTACAAAGTTCCTAAAGCTAGTGATTTAAAATTTTCATTTTAATTATTTTAGAAATCATTACAACAGTGCACGTGAGAAAGTACAGTCTGCACTCACTGCAGGGGTCAAAGTTTTCTTTATATTTGCAGAATAAAAATGTGATACAAAATACATTAACAGACATTTGGGACTTTTAAATCAAGAGCATTCATGAACCGCTTGGGTAAACGGTGAAACTGCTTTACATAGTTTCTACAGTGGGGTGTCTTATGGAGTGTACACACGGTACTTTTTGCCTTCCGATGTTGACGATATAGTCAACATCGGATCGGAATCGGATGCAGATCGCAAGGGTTTTAACCCTTCAGATCCCGATCCGATTCCGATGCGCGTTCACGTATCGCAAGGCAGAAAGTCTTGTCTGCCATGACTATATAGTGCAGATCTGCACTATATAGTCAGACTTGTATGCAAATCGGATGTGCCTTCAGATACTATCCACGATCCGATCTGATCGGATCGTGGATAGTATCTGAAGACACATCTGACAGTGTGTACACACCATTAGACTTCGAGAGGCAGGGAGTGTACACCACATGTCTCAAGCACACATGGAACACACAAACAGATGTATACCTCATACCTCCCAACATGACCCTCTCCAGGAGGGACACATTGCTCTGTTTCTGGACTTCTCTCTTAATGTATGATTGCTATCACCTGTGTGGAAACACCTTTCTTACCTATTTACCTGTTTAAAACAGGTGACAGCAATCATATATTAAGAAGGAAGTCCAGAAACAGAGCAAAGTGTCCCTCCTGGAGAGGGTCATGTTGGGAGTTATGATACCTCCATGCAGCCGAGCGGTATGCAGGGAACCAGTAAAATTTTGGGGGGGTGGCCGAACTGCCACCTCCCGCGATTAGATTACGCCCCCAAAATGTTGAAAGTGGAAAAAACAGTCTAAAGTCGTGGGTGGAGTGTTATTGTCACATCTCCCACCCCACCCCGGCCCCCTCAGCAGCAGCAGCAGCACACACCTACAGCATGTGCTGTGCTGACAGCATGAGCTGTCAGTGATACACTCATGCTGAGCCTGCTGTCAGCACAGCACATGCTGTAGGTGTGTGCTGCTGCTGCTGCTGAGGGGGCCCGGGAGGGATGAATGGGAAAGGGGGGGGGCGGACCAGGGCCCCTGCCTGGCCCATCCAGCAAGCCTAGACCTATGCGCCCCTGCATACCTCCCAACATGTCCCTTTCCAGAAGGGAAACAATGCTCTGTTTCTGGACTTGCCTCTGAATGAATAACTGCCATCACCTGTGTTGAAAAACACCTTTATCATCAATTACCCTGTCAGCACAGGTGATGGCAATCATACATTCAGAGGAAAGTCCAGAAACAGAGCATTGTGTCCCTCCTGGAGAGGGTCATGTTGGGAGGTATGATCTGAGATGTAGAACAGATTTTGTGCCGAAATGTGTATCGTTCATTAATTTAACTAACTGTTGCATATTAGAATGGCAATTGGGTTAATCTTGATGGTGGGAATACAATTTAGCCAGAACATAATTTTCAGGTGAAATAACTTTCATCTTGCAGTTTGCATCTATTACTGGGTCATACAAGCAGTGGCCATTTTTCTGTAGACCAAAATGCACTGAGATCTGTGGAAATATCTCAGCCACCATGGCTTCAGAACTGGAAACAAATCTTGTCCAAAGTAAAGCTCATTCTAAACACTTCTTTGAATACAACTTTTGGAATATATCATTTTTTGCCAACTGCATTTTACAGGTATTTTGTATGTGATTAACTGGTTAACAACAGATATACCACATGGCTAACCCATACCTCCCAACAGCCTTGATTTTTGCAGGACAGTCACTTTTTTTGTGACTGTCTCGCCTTCCCATCCGTGTGCAGCAATGTCCAGGGGTCATGGGGGGGGGGTCAGTTGGGAGTTCCCCTGTCACTCACTGCTCTGCTTATCAGAGAAGCGGGGAATAGGTACTGTGCGTATGCGCTCAGCATCTATTCATGCAGACAGAGGGTCTGGGGGCATGGCCAGAAGCTCACAGAGTGAAGGCAAAATGGGGGCGTGGCTCACAAATGCTGCATTCCCTAAAAGCCAGGCCCCCCTTTCGGAGTGACAAGCCTCGCACAGGAGTCCCGCTGCCGTACTTTTGAAAGTTGCAAGGTATGCTAACCTACAGTACTAAACCCACACCCATAACAGTTCATTTTTACATAGTGCTACCACATGTATAATGGTTTACTATGTTCTAATACTATTGATCTAATATTTACAATACTGACAGAAACGAAAAATAATTCACATAGTTTGTCACAATGCACTAATCATTTGTATTTTCCTCTTTATAAATGTCACAGAGAGATGGTTTGTATCAGGAATGACCAACCTGTGGCTAATCCTGCTGTTGTGAAACTACAAGTCTCAGTATGTCCTGCCACAGTTTTGCTAAACTGGTATATGGCCACTAGGTCAACATGCATTGCGTAGATCAATGAAAGGTCGACATGCAAGAAGGTTGATATTGTTCGACATACAGTAGGGTTAGGTTGACAGGGTCATTCGGTCGACATGGGCCAACAGGCAGTATTTCATGCCCTACCATCCACTAGGGCATGGTGGAAGAATACAATAGTCTGCCGAAGCATGGCAAGCTCAGCGGCTCACTTTCTTAGTGTTCATGTCGACTGTGTTGACATTCGGAATAAAAAAAAGTGAAAAACCCCATGTCGACCTTTTGACTGTCGACCTAATGTATGTGTGGACTTAATGACCCTGTTGACCTAACCCCATGTCAACCTTCCTCCTGTTAACCCTATGATCCATACCCCAAAAACTGTGGCAGTGTATGCTGGGATCTGTAGTTTTACAACAGTGGGAGAGCCCCTATTTTACAGATAAATACAATTTTAAGACATACTTGCCAACCTGACCCTCTCCAGGAGGTACACAATGCTCTGTTCCTAGACTTCCCTGGTAATGTATGATTGCCATCACCTGTGGTGAGCTAGGTAATTGATAAGAAAGGTGTTTCTCCGCAGGTGATGGCAATCATCATGGTTATTATATCATGTATAGCAACTTCATACCTCCCAACTTCTGTTCTTCTAAACTAGGGACCTCTGCCGCGCGTGTCCGAAAAGGAGGCATGTCCTATGCTAATGAGCGCTCAGCATATGCAAATTAGCCACGATTAGGTCACGCCCTCGTTTTCTCCGTCTGCGGCACTGAATATACGCACAGCGTCTAATCATTAGACTGGGGGGACTCCTAACTGCCCCCCCTCTTGCCGCGGGACACTGCCGGCCCCGGGAGGGACGCGGGACTGTCTCAAAAAAGCGGGATGGTCCCGTGAAAAACAGGACAGTTGGGAGGTATGCAACTTTGATATTAACACGGCACTATGTGATGCTATAACTGATAAATCTATGCACACATTATAGAATCCCATGCACTAATGTCATGCAGTGGGTAGAACAGTTCACAGGTGTTAATTGCAGTTAGCTGTGTAAAGCAAAAGGCTCTGACTGAAAACATTGTTTGCTTGTGTCCACCTCCGATGCTGCAGCCACCTCTTGCTGTAGTGAAACGGTTTCCAACAAAGTCTAAGTATAATTGAGTCCCATAAAATTGGAATATTAAATCATCCGTAACAGTCCACATTCAAGTGAATATTTACGAAGGTGTTTAAAAAAAAAAAAAAATGAAATGTTGCCCTCGGCAACCAATCAGCTTATACTGAAACTATTATATTCTAAAGGTGCGTACACACGGGGGCGATTTTGTGTAATATCGCAGGCAATATGGTCGCTGAGCGACCATATTGCCCGCGATGGGAGTGTGCACCGGCGATATATCGCCGGGTGCGCGCTCCCATTTTTACCCCTGTGGTGATCGCTGGTCGCAGGAACATGCTCCTACGACCAGCTGATTTCCACTGCCGGGCTCGCTCCCCCCGGCAGTTTCTTTTTCATCAGCGACCATCTCTGGTCGCTGATGAAAAGGAGAAACTGAGCAATATATTGCTCAGCCATATATGGCTGAGCCATATATGGCTCAGCCATATATGGCTGAGCAATATATCTCCCCCGTGTGTACGAGGCTTTAAAGTTGCTAGATAAATGATAAATAGAATGTGATTGGTTGTTAAGGGCAACCTCCCGACTAGTATTATAACAAATGTTTAATTACAGAGAAATCAGTATCTAAAACTATCTCATTAAGTTCATTTTTCAAAAGTATATTTTATTCATTATCACCACTCTGTTGGTAGTAATATTTACTCTAGAAGAGTGGTTCACAACCTGGGGTACTAGTACCCCTGGGGGTACTCTGCAGACCAGTTGGGGGTACTTGAAAATAATATTGGTAATGGCGGACGATGAAAAGGTCTTTTGATGGCCGAAGAAGACCCCTTGCCATGGAGACAAACCATGTTGTGTCATATTCCTGACCAGCAATCCACTGGGAGCTTCCCATGCTGCCCTCAGACATCAGCAGTCATCTGCCCAGCACTGACAAAGGTGGAGGAAGCAGAGGCATTAATCCTACCGGTGTTAGCGAGATAATACACAACCAGTGTCTAGACACAGAAGGGCATGATTCCTTGCTGTATACTAGTCCTCCGCACCTCCTTAATATAAGGACATGCATAAGGATCCGCATACCGCTAAGTACTGTCCATATTTAAAAATGAGAGGAGGGGGTACTTATCAATAAAAAGCCTAATCAAGGGGTACGGGGGAGAAAAAAGGTTGGGAACCACTGCTCTAGACTGTAAGCTCCTTGGAGCAGGGCCCTCTTCCATCCTGTTCTCACAGCCCTCTTCTTGCATTCAATTACAGCTTAATCACCTATCATCTATAACCGAATCTCTTCTCACCTGTGTTCATTCATCTCTACCAATGACAACCTAGCCCCTGGTAGCATGCGGGCAACTCCTCTGCTTTCCTACATCTTAGCTTTATTGTGTACTAAGACTTGTGCTGCTTTATGTTACCTGTGCTCTGCTTTAGTTCTTCAATTACTGTTCTGTTTAATCCTGTGTATTCTCTATTGTTCTAATATGTGCTATATGTACGGCGCTGCGAACCACATGTGGTGCCTTAGAAATAAAATATAATAATAATATTCTATATGAGCAGAGTCGTAACTCTGGGAGTCATCGGCCGCCAGGCACCTCTCCTCTCTTGCAAGTTTGAATGAGTTGTTTGAAAGCCGTCGCTTTTGCTTCTGTGGCTGACTCCCCCTCCCAGCAGGACCTTAGACATCACAATATTATATTGGGTAACCCTATTCAGAATACTACTGCAGACTATCGCAGCTGTTTGTACTGATACTATATTAGATAATTTTGCAAAACTGTGTTCTTATATCGTTGTAGTGATTCCATTGCATAGGTCAAACCGTAAAAAAACGTTATTGGGGTTTTATGTCTGTGCTATATGAAGGACATTGAACTACAGGGATAATGTTACTGACTTGCATTTGTTAGATCTAATTAACACCTTTTTGCTGGAGGTGGAGGTTTACTGGGTGGGGTAGTATTCAGGATGGAGTAGTATTCAGGATGGACACGTGTTTTTTTTAACCTTATTTAATCACTATAGGTTTGGACGCTAGTGTGTCTAGTTCACAGGTTCTCAAAACCGGTCCTCAAGACCCCACATGTTTTGCAGGTCTCCTCACAGAATCAAAGAAGTGAAAAAATTAACTCCACCTGTGGATATTTTTAACTATGTCAATGAGTAATAAATGCACCTGTGCACCTGCCGGGTGACCTGGAAAACGTGAACTGTGTGGGGTCCTGAGGACCGAGTTTGAGAACTCTGGTCTAGTTTATGAAGGGTCAACTTAAAGTCAATAGCAGCATTATACTGGCATTAAACCAAAGGAAAACAGGCAAACAATAAACCAATATTACTACAGGAAGACTGCATTACAGCCACAAACCTCAAGATCATTATGTTGCCTCTCCTCACCTTTACCATGAAACCACTTGGACCAGGCCCACTATCCCTACGTATGACAACACCAGGACTTTTTCCAGGCCAACCCCTCAGGTGAGCAGGAAGCTGTGAGGGAAAGTACCAGGGCCAGCCTAAGTAGCAACACTTTCAGTGTACTTGAATGTGCTCCCCACTTTCTCACTCCCACCAGTACTTATTCCCATGAGAGCAGGACAGACTTTATCAAAATAATGATTCCCAAATAATCTACCTTTCGTGGTCCCCTGTAAAGTTGTTTTTATCATGTATTCCCCCCCTCCAACAGTGGGCGGTATTCAATGAGGCTGATTCGCCAGGTTTTTATGGCGATTTTGTGCTGTAAGGCGAATTTCTGACTAAAACGGTGAATCACCCTATTCAATGACCAGATGGCGAATACATTTCAAGGTTTTTTTCGCCATGATTCACCGAGTAGCAATTGTTATCTTTTTATGGTGAAGTGGAATGTGAACTTTTAAAATAAAGTGTTTTGTTTTTTACAATTGGTGTCAAAAAATCTGGAATTTTATTCTGAGGAGGGGCATGCTATTTTTATTCATGTGCTATAAGCACATGAATATATATTTAATAAAAAAAAATATTTTTTTTTTACACAGAGCAGCCAGCAGGGGGCCGGAGCCGAGCCGCTCATTAGATATTCATATATCGGGTGTAGTGAATATACGTGGTCCCCGGGGGGCAGCCTGTGCCGCCTGGCACCCGGGGAGTCCACCTCCCCCCACAAACGTTCTGGGGCAGGCAGGGAGACTTCCATCTCCCTGCCTGCCACCGTCCTCAGGCTCTCTGTGGCGTTTGCCGCAGGAGATCAAATTCGCCCGTCACGGGCAGCGAGCCCCTGATTCGTTGAATACCGGAGCCGGCGAGGCTCCGGAACGCGGCGACCAGTGGCGAATGCGCAGCGAATCCTAAACAGGATTTGCGGCACATCGCCAAAATCCACATTGAATACCGCCCAGTGTATTTCTACCTCACAGTGTGCTATTCTTGTAATAAATGCCTCCACACGTTGCGCACCCTGCCAGCAGTGACCTGCGCAGAGCACCCTAGCTGGTTGCCTCGCTCGGATGGTTCCTCTGAAGGCAGTATATTTCCATACACTGTATATTACACTACTACACAAGCACCCGCTTTCGTATATCTGCATTGGGGCCTCCTTATATGGCTCACCTCCCACAGTGTAATCTCTGTAGTGTGTCCAACATGACTGCCTCACCTAGTATACTTGGGGATGGGATAAAATGTACATGGACTGACTGTCTTATTGGGACCCTACTCTACACAGCAATCACTTTGTTTTGTGTCATTTCTTCTAGGGGCAAGCTATTCCACCCAGGGTAATCATACACAGTGTGCCTAAGATGGCTGCCTCACCTTGTTAGGGTGGAATACACAACCCGTGGAAGTTACTATCCCAAAATGCCTGCACCAACACTACATTGTGCCTAATGTGCTCTCAAGGCTTTCTTTGATGTCTATGTGATTTATATATTGCTGTACTACCCAAATCCAATGTATTCTGATCATGTTTTAATGTCTGTAATGCGCTTTGAGTCATGTTGGAGATAGAGCGCTATGTAAGTAAAACTTACGTAATCTAACTATGTAAATAACACTTACTTAAACTTACTAATCTTTCACACGCACTCTGCCCCCCAGCAACCCCGCACCCATTCCCCATATTATTTTTTATTATTATAATTTTATTTATAAGGCGCCACAAGTGTTTCGCAGCGCCGTACAAAGGAACAATACAGGGAGACAAAGCTTGGCATAACATTGAATAAATAACAAAAATACAGTACAAATAAAGAGCGCCACAGTTCAATACACATTACAGCTTAAATGTAAGTAGTGAGGACTCAATAAACATACTACTAGAGGCTTGAGGCCAATGATGGAGATGAGTATGCGGACGAAGATGGTCACTGAGTGTTTGACTATAGGAGAGCTGTGAGTGAAATGTGAAGAGAAGTGGGCTTTGACAACAGGAGGGAAGAGGACCCTACTCGGAGGAGCTTACAATCTAGTAGGAAGGGGAGACAGACAGATTACAAGAGGTGCAAGCGAGTGGGTGGTGGTTAGATAGCAGGATGTAAACATGCAAGGGGTCGGAGAACCAGCTGGTTTATGCAGTGGACGGGTACGCTTTGATGTATAGGTGAGTTTTCAGTGCCCGTTTGAAGCTTTGCAAGGTCGGGGAGAGTCTAATGGTGCGAGGGAGTGCGTTCCACTGAAGGGGTGCAGCACGCGCAAAGTCCTGTACCCTAGCATGGGAAGCAGTGATCAGGGTGGAGGAGAGACGACAGTCGTCAGCCGACCGTAGAGGGCGGGAGGGTGTATGAATGGAGATGAGGTTAGAGATATATGGAGCAATGGAATTAGAGATGGCCCTGTATGTGAGTGTGAGGTGTTTGAAGAGGATTCTGTAGGGGAATGGAAGCCAGTGCAGATTTTGTTGAAGAGGAGTGGCAGAATTAGAGTGGCGGGAGAGGAAGATAAGCCTGGCTGGAGGACAGATTGGAGAGGAGTCAGTTGGGATTGAGCGAGGCCGGTGAGGAGAACATTGCAGTAGTAGAGCTGTGAGATGACCAATGAGTGGATGATCAGCTTAGTTGTACATAGAATTTGTTAGCAGATAAGAACCACTTGGACCATCTAGTTTGCCCATGTACACTCTTTAGCATACATTTTCTTTAGACTACTAATATATTTGGGATTGTCTGAGGAAACCAGAGTACACACAGAAACCCACCCAAGCATAGGGAACATATACAAACTCCATACAGTAAAGGCGAATCTGTGAATTAAACCCATGACCTCAGCGCTGTGAGGCAGTAATGCTAACCATTACATTATCCTACTGATCAAATGTGTATAATTCTGGAAATCAGCCTGTTTGACAAAAAAGAGAATGTCTACTAATGCAGCTACTGAACCTGCTCTCTTGCTTGACTACATTTCCAGCTAGGAGGGAGGCGCAGAGACTGATCATTGAGTAGAGTCGGGACTTGGAAAATTAAGAAATTATGTGCAATCCATTTGAAAGTAATGTTATTACCTATGTTAATGGATTGAATCTGTACCCTATCAGTGGCAAACGCAGGATTTTTAGAGGGGGATTTCCAAATGTAATCCAAAATCTCCAACTCTGCAGCATATTAGACTAAGCACGGGAGTCTGGGGGAGGGGTAACAGCCCCAAAAATTGGTCTTTTTATACGATGTTTGAGGGCTCAGATGCTCACATACAGTAAATGTGGTAGAAGAAACTGGTACACTGGGCATGTGCAGCAGCTCTGCTCTGTCCCTTACACTGCATAATGTGGCAGCATTTCTAATAATCATATTATATACCAGTGCTATTGTCATGATTTTAGACACTTGCCAAGAGGAGGAGGTTTCCGTGCAACCAGAAACCCTTTTTTATCGCATCCAGTTGTTTTCCCATGCAAAAGTATACAAATCGCTTATTTAATGGAATGCGCAAATGGAATTCGCATTTCAAAAGTGCCTAAAAATCGTCAATGTTTCAGACCAGGACCTGATGGGCGAATTGACCCTGAAGCAACTTTGGTCAAGTGCAGAAACGGTTAATTTTCACACAGGTGTCCTCATTTTTACTCATAAACTCCCCTACATATACCCCAACATCATTAAGGACACCTGTGAGGGTTTCAGAGATGGAGATTGTGCAGAGTGGTGAGGAGTTGGCTCGTTGTGATTTTGAATGTTTGGAGGAGCTGCGCAGGAGGAGGGAGATCCAGGTACCCTAAGTACTGCGTGCTTCACATATGTATCGTGCTAGGCTGTACCTGGACTCCCTCTCTGATCAACAGGTTGTGGGGATGTTTAGGCTGAACTGCAATAACCTGTTGAACTTATATGAGCAGGTGAGAGTTAATTTGGACCCTTATGGGGGTGCCAACTATGCAGTGTCTGGGCTGCAGAAATTAATGTGTGCCCTCTACTTCTTGGCAACAGACTCCACTCAGTCTGTGACCTCATGGTCATTGGGGGTCTCACAAGCCACTTTCTCTAAGCATTTCACTCAAGTGTTACTTGCTTTCAAGAAGTTGTGGCATACATATATCAAATTCCCACGTTGTGAGTCCGAGTGGCAGGACCTTAAGGTGGCTTTCTATAGGCTCTCAGCATTTCCAAACATGCTGGGAGCCATAGATTGCACCCACATTCGGCTTCGGGCACCGCACGTGAGGGGACATGTCTATGTCAACAGGCGTGGGAGTCACTCTCTGAACGTGCAGGTAGTATGTGATGCTAACCTAAAAATCCTCAGTGTGGTCGCAAATACCCAGAGAACTGCCATGACGCCTGTCACTCAGACCTCTGGGACCTATTCCAGGACCACCAAATGCCGGAGGGCTGGCTACTGAGTAATTACATTTTAAAATATAGAAATGTGTGTGAAATATGTATAGTGCTCCAATGTGTTCATTTACATACTAAACAATTCTTACACTCCTGTGTAGTGTCCCAAAAGTGTGTAAACTGAACCCACAGCTGAATTAAACCCTCAATACCTTTCAAAGCTGCAGACAATCTGCCTAAAATATGGGTATGCTTGTTTGTAAAACGACTAATTATTAACAGTAAGTATATCCTGTACTATAGTGCATGTTTTAGAAAATATACAGTGGATCTTTAGTGTGTACTCTCTTCTGATATGTGAAATATATAGGTGCAATCAGTCTCTCTCCATTACCAGAATTATTTGCATATTGGTGTTGTCCCCCTTGCTCATGTAAGACCAATGCACATATGTTACCATATACTGTGCTGACCTCATCTTTTCTGTGAAGGTGACTCAGTATATGGGTGTCTTCCGTGGCTTATGACACCTCTGCATTCTCCGGAAGGCCCTGCACAGCACCGCTATAACGATGCACACGTTGCCACCCACAATGTCGTGGAACACACCTTCGGGGTGCTAAATAGTCATTTCAGGTGTTTGGACAGGTCATCAAGTATACTGCTTTACCACCCAGCAAAAGTAGTGATGATTGTCCAGGCTTGCTGCATGTTACACACCATTGCCCTCTCCCAACCATTTTATGGTATGTGTCCTTATGTTTCTAAGGTGTCTTGTGGGTTATGCCACATAACAATGGGTACTGTTCAGTTACACATGTACCCCTGGACTTCATTTAATGCTTAGATTGGTAATAATAGTGATGCATATAGTAGACCTGCAGTTTGGTCTACTATATGCCTGCTGAGAGTTTACTTTGAGGAATCTGTTTGAAAGAATCCTCTCAGGACTTGTTTTTAAAAAAAAAGGGACTCATATGGGAATTGATGCTGTTGTGCATCAATATTAGGATCTCCAAAGGATCCATTCATACACCTTTTACATTGTGTCAGAAAATTTGACATCTGGAGTAAACATTTGTATTCACGGATAATTTGCCTACAGAAAGTTACCCCTGAGGAAGTCGTTTTTGACTAAACACGTTGGGTTTTTCCTTGCATTTATCGAACTGAATTAATGACTTCACACAGATGAAAAAGTGTTTTTATTATATTCTGTCTTTTAAAAATGTATTAAACTGTTGAACAGTGATCCGTTTGCTATTACTACAGTTCAACAGCGTGGTGCAAGGGACAAGGGGATATGTAGAAGACAATAACCGGGTACTCACAAATAAGACTCACAGGCTCAGGATTGTGATTACAATGTTTTGGGCCCCTTTATTGGACCCGTCATCAGGCAGTACAGGATCAGTATCTGATACAGTATTAGTCCACTGCCTAGGGACTCCAGGGACAGCCCATGCTTTGGCATGACACCGCAGGCTGTTAGAGCTTGGGGCTGGTTCCAAATTTCCCAGGTTTTTTTGTACCCCCGTATTTTTGGAATCAGGACCGGTCCAAGAGTCTGGGGCTGGTTTCAGAAATAGAAGGGACCCATACGCTTTTTTGTCCCCTGAATTTTTGGAACCAGGTCTGCCTCAATGAGCCCTGGGCTGGTTATGCTCAGGATGGAGGACCCCACGCCAATTTTTATCTTATTTTAACTTTTAACCATTTTTTAAAACAGAACTATTCTCAGATCTCAATGATCTGTGCACAGTTCTGACAAATTCGGCAGAACCTGGTCAATTTTTTATTTTTGGTAGCGTTTACCAAAAATAGCATTACATTTGTGAGTTGTATACTTTCTAATGGAAAATCATCTCGATGTGAATTGAAGTGTGAGAAAAAATCGACAGGTCAAAATTTGCGATTTTCACTGCAAAAAGTGTGATTTTTACCACAATTCGCACCCGATTAAATGATAACTAAAACAAAGACTTTGTTGGATAGCTGGAACTCTTTCCTCTAAATTTGCCTGTTGACATACTGTATGTGTCAACCCAATGACCCATACGCTTTGCTAGACAGCAGCCGAGGCAGTTTGGGTGCCTGTGAGGCTGTCCGCAGGAATAAAATGTCCTTGTTAGTTTATAGTCGGAAGTTTTTCTTTAGCATAAATTCCCAATACATTGCATGTCATTGGCCAAGCTGTGGAGTAGCAGACATAAGCACTAATGCTTCAGAAAATATTTGCATTCTTTCTGTTATGGTACAGTGTAAAAGTCTATCACACCAGTCAGTATTACTGCAAAATTCCAGTATTTGTGGTGGCACTTTGAATAGATGGCCCAAAATGCCTCCCTCCCCCCACTAACCCCCACACTGGCAACATCATCCTGCCCCACCCCCCCTATCACTCAGCCCATCACGTGTGATAACAGCCAGTTGCTCATCATAGAGGACATTACTATGGAGCAGTTGGTGCAATTTGAGAGTCTGTGAGATTGTCTGGAGGAATAAGATTTTTCTTGTTAATTTTATGGTCTAGGGTAATATATAATATAAATCAGGGCAAGTCATTGGTCAGGCTGGGGAATATCAGACATATGCAATAATGCAGATAAGATAGGAATCATTTGCATTATCGTACACCATAAGCAAGTTTACCACACTGTTTAGTATTACTGCAAAACCCCAGCATGTGTGGTAGAACTTTCAGTAGTTGGAACAAAATTCCTCCCCTTCCCCCACTAACCTCACCCTGGCCACATCATCCTGCTTTCTTCCTTAGCCCCCCCCCCCCCCCTCTTTATGTTTCCCCAGCAAAAAAGAGAATATCTAGTCCTTCCCACAGTGATGCATCCATTGCCATAAACAAACTGGACAACAAATGTTTTAAAAATCACAAATAAATAACAGAGGAAATAAATGTGTCATCAAAATCGAAGAATTATTTAGTTAGAGTTTTAGAGTCAAGAGTTTTTCATAAATGAATTGAAGCAACTATTTCTTCATATAGAGTAGCCATATGTGCTAATGATATTAGTATTATTAGAATTATTATTATTATCATCATCATCATCATCATTAGTATTATTAACTTTTCTTATAGCAGCAAGTCCGGTTTCATTTACAAGCGTTTGCTAATACAAAACTTGGAAATAATAGTCAGTCATAGAGGTAGTAAGGCCCTCCTCGCAATCACCAGGATAGGTGTACAGAGCAGGCATGGGTGAGTGTGTAGGCTCATACTTGGGGGGCATTAACGGTTATTTGGAATATGTGTTTTTCGCATACAGGTAGACTTATTGGTAGAATCTTATACATGGTATGCAGAAGAGCAGAGTGCATGCTTGTATTAAAGCAAGGATTGCTGCCTATGCCAAAGCGCATAAAGACATCATAAGTATACCATTAATCTATTTATTCTGTTTATACTTCGTTCTCTATGACCTGATTGAGCGCTATCGAGAGGCAGATCTGCAGATGCTTTATAAGGTCCATGCCAAGACTAGTGGTGCTCGAGCACCTACAAAGATGTTGCTAAGGTCATAGCACATAGGAACTTAGGAGCAGCCGACTGTCGATCTAGCTACTGTCGACCTAATGCTTCTGTTGATCTTCCAAACATGTTGATCTTAGTCGCATTGACCTATTGTGTCGATCTAATCCATTCAGTGGTAAACCCAATGCAAGTCAACTTAATATTGGTCAACCCAATGACCCATACCCGGCTCATGCACTTAATTGCAAAAACATTGGTTTAGCATTGTCATCTCTACTTTTATAGACATAATAATGAAGGTTTAGGGGAAATTATGTTGTCTAGAAGCTGAACTCGCCTGTCTATTTTTAGTCTATTATTTTGGGAATTTGAAGTTTGTGTTCAATTGTCAATTCAGATGTTCAAATCAGGGTATCCAATATTTGTCTATGTAAAATCTCTGATGTTTTGCCAATATTTGATCTTGAGTGTGATTATATAGTTGATTTTGCTATTAATAAACCTTCAAATGCAAAATCACCAAAACCTAACACAGCCACACCTCCTGCGATTAGGCCATGCCCCCTAAAAAGTACCTGGGCCCATCCAGTCTCCCTATCGCCCTGACTGTTATAGCAGTAAAAGTATAGTAGAAATATTTGTAAATGTGCTTATTTATATGTATTTATATGTATTATTCCCCAACAACTTATTTATATGTATTTTTGCCCAACTTGTTGCAACAGAACAAGCAAGTTTGAGTGAACTCTTCTTTGTTTAAAACAATGTATGAGGCTGGGGGATGTATGATTGTTCCTGTTACCAATTCACGGGTCTGTGTGAATTGAAAGCAAGGCTGGTTCTATTATGTTTTAATCCACACTATGTCTAAATGGCTACTTTCATGGGTGTAATATACTTTATTTAAACCAAGGTTTAGAAAATCATTGCTTTAGCCTAATTTTATGTGTAAATAGCCAAACCTCAGTAAAAGATTAGATTATCTGCCAAGAGGTTAAAGTATAGATGAGTAAGGTATGAGACATTGAAGTTACTGTGTGCAGCCGCTCGTCACATAAAGAACTTAATTTTCTCCATTGTCTCCAACTGATGGATATAAGACCTCCAGGGTGAAATGTAATAGGGTGCTATTTTTATATGTGTGAGATTTTTTGGTCAAAACCGGGCAGAATCACACGTTTACCGAAAATCACACATGTAGTAGAGTGGGATTTGCTGGAAAAATTGCATGTTTTGCCGTGACCAAATAAATCGCACATTCGAAGTCGCATCTAGATGTCTTCTCATAGGAAACATCAAAATCGCAAATGTAATATGGTGCGATTTTTTTTTTTTTTCAAATCGTACCCTAAACATTATCAAAAAAAAAAAAAAAAATTAAAAATAGTCCAGGTCCTGGCTGGCAAGTTTCATGTACAGAATCATGTACAGATTACTGAGATGCGTGCATGATTCTATAAAAAAAAAGTGTCTCAAAGTGCATCATAATTATGAGTAATAAACTAATATATTGTCCCAAATAACAATGACAATCCATTGGAAAAAATGCCTGAGGACATTTTTTATTAGACCTTGGGAGACTCCAGGTGCACTACTCACCTGAAGACATGTCTATATGATACTGGTGATCACAGTGACCCTTATGGCTATTAGGCTTGGCCTTGTATTAATTTCTTTCACAAATTCCCAATATATATAGTTGCCCTTTTTACAGGGCAAACATCTCTGGGATAACTGTTTTTATAATGATATTGTTCATTACCCCATTGTCAATACTGCAATGCATTCCACCATATTTCTTGGGTACATAGGGCAGTATTCAATGTGATTATTCTCCGTGCATGGCGAGCGTTTTTTTTCGCTTGCCATGCACTCGCCGTGTTTTTGCGGAGATTCTCCATGTTTGGAGACTCTCTGTCACAGCACTTTATACACTATTCAATGTGACTGATACTCGCCGCCCCTCGCGGCAAGTAACAGCCAATCCGGCGTATGAGGTGACGCCGCAGGGAGCCCGAGGACGGTGGCAGGCAGGGAGATGGAAGTCTCCCTGCCTGCCCCAGAACATATGGGGGGGGGCTCCCCAGGAGCCAGGCAGCACAGGCTGCCCCCCCGGGAGAGCCAACAGGGGGCCGGGTATTCACTGCACCCGATCATGCATATGTAATGATCAGGTGCAGTGAATATAGGAATATCTAATGAGCGGCTCGGCTCCCGGCCCCCTGCTGGCTGCTCTGTGTAAAAAAAAAAAAATATATATATATATATATTTTTTTATCAAATATATATATTCATGTGCTATAAGCACATGAATAAAAATAGCATGCCCTTTCACAGATTAAAATTCCTGATTTTTTTACACCAAAATTAAAACCAAAAAACCTTTTATTGTAAAAGTTCACATTCCACTTCTCCATGAAAAGATGGAGAATTGCTACACGGAGAGACACGGCGAAAATCACTTAGAAAGACGGCGAGAAGTGCACGTTGAATATCGTTGCTCGCTTTTTGAAAGCAAAAGTCTCCGTCCAACGCGAGAAAAGCAAAAACTCGCCATAAAACACAGAGAATTTTTCTCATTGAATACTGCCCATAGAAAAAGATGTATAGGAAGCCAAATTAAGCCAATTCAACCTTTCATTGAGATTTAAGGTTTGGTTCTGAATAGGACACATGTCAATAAATGTAATATATTTTATAAAAACAAATACAATTTTTAAAACAATAATTTAGTACTATAATATTTGCCCCATACACACTAGGCAATATTGTGATCTATCTATAGATTGTAAGCTTGCAGCAGGGCCCTCCTACCTCCAAGTCTGTCTGTTGATACCCAGTTTGTTTTATCACTGTCTATAATTGTAAAGCGCAAAGGAATCTGCTGCGCTATATAAGAAACTGTAAATAAATAAACTATATTGTTCAGAAAGTGTTTTCTGAGCAATATTGTTCACAATATTGCCTAGTGTGTACACTCAATTTCGTTAATGACCCCCCCCCCTCATCCCCCATGTTCAGACAAAGGGTACCCTCATTAACAACATGGTAGCATGTCACTCCCTTTCTCATTGCCAATATCGGCAGGGACTTGTTTATTGTATATGGGGTTTTTGAATATTAACAAATAACAATACCTAAAATATAATATAAACAATAACTTTTTTTTGCAAACCACTGATTTACTAAAGCCTATGGGTGTATGTAATCTGGGATCATGGCTGTCGATCCCCGCCGACAGCCGTGATCAGGGCCCATTTGCGGTCAGATCGACAGACGGGATTCAATGCCTGCCAATGGGTGCAAAGGGGGTGTGGCCGTGAAAACGGCCGTGGATTGTCGATCTGCGGCCTGGATCCCGACAATCCACGGCCATTATCGGCAGAATGGGCCCAACAGCTTCTTGAGTCTGGCCCGTTCTGCCGTGATCCCGCAGCAATGCTGTCGTTAATGACAGCATTGAATAGGAAGCCGCCTCTATTTCCCACATCGGAAATAGCGGCGGCACATTGCATACCCCCCTAAGCTGGCAGGAAATTGCTGGGGGGAAAAAACACTTTAAAAAAAGACAGGACATTGGCCAGCAGTCAATGTTTTTAAAGTGGTCTTTGACAGGCAACGTGGCTTCAGAAGCTGCTATTTGAGAGAGCAATACCATACACTTATAATAATGAGAACTATTATAAGCAGCAAAACAAAATGTTACATTGATAATTCTTTTATAAGAGAAACAATCTATATATTAATAATATATTAGTGAAATATTCATTTGATTTTATTAAGAGAGCAATATTATTTATTACTTTGATTATAGTGTAATATAGAATCATTATTAATTGGTGTTTAAAATGCTTTTAATTATGGAGAAAGCATATATATTTTATGATGTGAGAACAATTTATATATCATAAAATAATAATTAAAATGTATTTATTTTTATACAATTTTTTTATTGATGCATAGTATATTTTACCTTGTACAAAATGGAGATGTGTAATGTAAAAAAATTTACAGTACAGTATAGATGTTTTTGACATTATTATACCATAAAGTACAATGTGAACCAGTTTAATCCAAAAACTAATTTGTTGTCTTGTTACTCATAATAAAGTTTAAATGAATGACAGGTGTAATGAAATAATTTTGTTCACATAAATCAAAATCTGTAAGAACAAAGTACAAGTAGATATTGAGTTCTATGAAACAGACCAATTGTTATCAGTCAAATAAGAAAAATGTGTGTCACTCCTGTTCGTGCTAAAGAAATGACTGTATAATTACTATCCAATTTTGACTATTTGATTTTGGCTAACTACACTTGCTAATTGCTAATTGCAGAATTGCCTGCATGACTAAACAATGGCGTGCATCGACATCACACTGAATACTGTGTGATTCTGACCGACTTTCTATTTGATATTGACTATATAATCAAAATCGATAGCCAGAATTGGACCTTGTGTACACAGCTTCAGCTTCTATGAATTGTCATCCTTGTTGGGAGGGGTATGTGAACTATATAACTCTCCCAGACATCAAAAAAGAGACTACATGAGCCAAATGTAATAGGGTGAGAGTTTCAGAAAGTGAGAGATTTTGGGAGAGTTTTCCCATGTTTTTTAAAGCAGCAATCAATGACATGGCAAAATCAACCTGGGTTTGCAGTGTAATTGATTGCTGCTTTAAAAAACATGGGAAAACTCTCCCAAAATCTCTCACTTTCTGAAACTCTCACCCTATTACATTTGGCCCCATGTTTTTTTTTTTTTTTTTGCATAGTCAACTCCCTCCAGTGGTCAGCACAGATGTATCTCAGAAGTAGTTTGTCCCCCTTAGCTCTCTGTAGATAGCAAGCAATGCATTCTGGGCCAAAGGTGCTGTAAGCAGCCATTTCCAATTTTCCACATGGACTCAGGCACACATATTTCACATGGTCCAGCCTGATACAGTATTCAATGGTGAGATTATCACTTAAAACTATGTCACCATAAGCTCATTTAGGCAGTTATGTATGCTAGCAATATCAGTTAGACTGTAGACTATATCCTTTACATGTAATGCTGTCTGTATGCAGAATGTTATGTTTATTGCAAGTTTTGCCTTGCCCTTGCATATGCATATTGTTATTGCATTTTCATATTTCATTTACAGTTTTACCACTTCACTTCACGTATATGCAACTTCTCATCAATATAACAATTTCATGTCTATGCAACATTACGCTGATTACATCATCTAATCAATCTAATCAATCATTGCTTTTATTCGTGATCCCTTCACTGAATAATAAATACCGTTCTTCAGACATGGTATCAGGATCGATTATTGCAAATTAAAGGAGGGTTATGTGGTAAACCTTGATTTTGCCAAGCAGCTTAGTGAGAGGCTGAGCAAACATATTGGGTGAAATTTAATAGGATGAGAGATTCAGAAAGTGAGAGATTTGGTAAGAAATCTCCAGTTTTTATAAAGCGGCAATCATTTACACTTCAAAATCAAAATGGTTTTGCAGTGTAAATGATTGCCGCTTTAAAAAAACTGGAGATTTCTTATCAAATATCTCCCTTTCTGAGGGCGAGATTCTCTAATATTCACCACTCAGCTCCGCCCCCTTCACCTCTCTTCGCATACATAATTATCGCATATGCACTAACATATGCGATAATTATGGCAAAGGACAGCTCTTGCGTTAAGAGCTGTCCTTTGCGGTGAGAGTCGCCGGGTCCCAGCAGGTCCCGGCGGCTCCCCCCTCCCTCCCTCCCTCCCTTACCCGACGCTGCTGCTGCTGCGCCGGGCTCTCCTCCTCCCTGCACCCGGAAGAGGATCAGTGCAGGGAGGTGCTTAGTGCATCCCAAAATGCGGTAAAAACCCAGATAACGGGGTTTTTACCGCATTTTTTAGCTTAGTGAATCTCCCCCAATATCTCTCATCCTATTAAATTTCCCCCATAGTATGTAACAATTCCATCTTGAAATATGGTGTCTTTATACATAGAAAAAGATGGAGGGTTTAGATGTATACAATTTAAACACCAATTAAGAATTAATTAATTTTGCACCTTTAATCTAAAAAACACATACCAAACAAATTCCTAACAAACTGTTCACCTGTTACTGATTTCAAAATGGTGTTCTCTTCCTATGCTGTTTTTGATATAAGCTTGAATTTTAATGCAAAACATTGGATTTTTACATTATTATTATTTTTTGTTGTTGTTGGGGGGTGCTTGTTTTTACTTTAAAGTTATATGGGTTTACATTTGTTATATTTTCAAACTTTGGCAAGCCTTGGTCTCGGAGATGCGAGAAAAGGAGAAGGGAGGTGGCTGGGCTATGAATGGAGTTCTGCAAATTGCATTATCGCAAGTTCAATGTCTGTAACATCTTCTTTTTATGCTTGCAATAATTACCATGCAATAATTTGCAATGCCGCACTTTCACATAAAAAGGTATTTTATTATATTTGTGAAGACACAGTTGTGTGGTTCATCCTTAACATCTTCTCTGCCCTCCTTGAAGAATTTAAATCAGCCGTAAACTTTTGCCTTCTACAAGGATTCCTTTGGAGTATGGCAAGTGTCTCAGTACCCGATTTCCAGAGTTTAACACAAAAATTATTGCTTGATGGTAAGCTCCATCTCAAACTTCAATTGAGGTAAAGAAGGACACTTTGTTTACAGCTTGATCCACACACACTGTAAAGGCCTACAGGCAAATGCTGCTGATGGAAATGTGTAGCTAAGACACCCCTCCACCTATACCACCCTACAGCACCACCATGCACATGTTCTACATTACTTTCCGGACAGACCCTGTACATACAGTATGAATGAAATTGCAAATGAGTTAGTTTCCAAAGGAGCAAGTAGGGACAAACACAGAATATATAGTAATATAGCTCTAAATTAGAGATAAATCTAGTCCACAGCAGAAGCAGAGATGGTAAAAAAATATGTTCCAGATGAAGAGGAAAAGGCAGTGTCGGGTTGCAGACAGGGTACATCTGGAATACTCTCTGGGCTGTATTCAATTCGGTCTGCGAGGGGGTTAAACGGCAAGGATCACCAAAAACAAGCGACCCTCGCTGTTTAACCCACATTCCGGCCAGTCACCCTATTCAATGTTACGGTGGAATCTTCACTGTCAGAGGACAGCAAGGATTCCCCCAAAAAGTGAGGTTTGCAGCTAATGCAGGGAGCTGCATTTAGCCGCGATTCTCGCTGTTTTGGCGGCTGCACATGCAGAATGGTCAGTTGAATACTGACCGTGGAAGCTGTGACAGTGAGCAGTCAGCACTACTCACTGTCACAGTTTTAATTTTCTGAAGATAAGTTGTGAGACTCAAGAAGATCCATGGCAATTGTTATGAAAACAATATTAGATTGTAGGAATTTTTTTATCTTTTGAGAATGTCCTTTCACAAAATTCTCAGAAAGATTGTTTTCATGTTTACCATTCTCTCATTTAATCCTTCTGTCTCCCGCCTTGTGCTCACTTCTTGGTTAGCATCGGCTGATAAAGAATCCAGTGCACCCAGTTTTTTAAACCTTTATGCAGAGCATGGGCAGCATCAAAATGCGATGGACATCTTGGTGAAAATTTACTAAGAAAAATTCGTAAAATAAAATTGTATTTTTATAGTAAAATACGATATTTTTTGGGCGTATTCGTATTTTTGGCATTTACTATGCCAAAAATATGATAATTCATATTCGTATTGATGAAACATTTGTATTTGTATTTACAAATATGAATGAATACACCATCAACAGGAATAGAAATCACCATTCAAAAGAATGGTGTTTCCTAATTTACTAACTGGCCGTATTTTCAATATGGCCGGCAATTAGCGGGATACGCCCGCTAATTGCCGGTCAAATACGCCTGGAAAATACACTTCATTTTCCAGGTGTATTTGGCTTCAGCCTGCACGGATCAGTCAGATCCGTGCGGCTGCAATGTGTAAAAAATAGAAAAATAAATAAAAAAAATGGCGTGGGGTCCCCCCCACGGCCGTAACCAGCACCAGGCTGAAAGAGCTGGGGCTGGTATTAAAAAATCAGGAAACCATTCAAGTAGGGCTCCGTTGAATTTTTTAAAACCAGCCCTAGGGCCGGGGCTGGTTCCCAAAATACGGGTTGACAAAATAAATAGGGGGTCCCCCATATTTTAAGAACCAGCCCCGGGCCCAACCAGCCAGCAGTGTAATGCCACAGCCGGGGGAAACTTTTTATACAAGTCCCCCTAGCCAAAGCATTCAGCCCTACTGACCAGTCAGCCTGGCCAGGGGTCCTGGGAGAGTGGGGACCCCACCAATAAAGGGGTTGGAGAACCACAAGTCCCAGCATGTGGGGCAATAAAGGGCCCGCTGGCACTTGTAGTTCCACAGTATTAAAAATAGTAAAATAAACACACTGACACACATTGAAAATAAAACTTTATTTCATCCAAAGCCCACACATACCGATACTTACTTATCTTGAGCCCGTAGGTGGGTCCGGTGTCCGTGGTCCTGGGGTCCGGTGTCCGAAGAAATCCAGAGGGGTACCTGTGGAAGGAAATTATACTTATAAGTGTCCTCCGGCGAATATCACACCCTCTTCTTTCTAAGTAGCATCCCTGGGGTCTTGGCAAAAACAAAAAAAAACGACTACCTGAACCAAGCAGGACTGAGCAGGAGTCTTTGTTTACATCGTGCGGCTCCGTCCCCCGAATAGCGCTATTGGTCGCTTGCGGCCTAGCGGCTCCTGATTGGCAGAGATGAGGCAAAGCTCTCTCTGTCTTGTAAAACAAATCCTGATCCATCAGGGAGGGTTTCTGGGTACTCAGAAACCCCCCCTGCATGCGCCACTGAGCATGTTGGTCGACAAGCATTAGGTCGACATGGGTCTAGGTCGACACAAGCATTAGGTCAACAGTCAAAAGGTCGACATGGGGTTTTCCACGTGTTTTTTTTTTAACCGGAATGTCGACATAGTCAACATGGACACTGTTTCCAGTGCAACACATTCCCCTCGCATTACTTGCTTCACTCGCAATGCTTTGGGCATTTTCCTACTACGCCCTAGTGGATAGTAGGGCATGAAATACCACCTGTCGGCACATGTCGGCTCAAAAAACTGTGAAAAACCCCATGTTGACCTTTTGACTGTTGACCTAGACACTGTTAACCTAATGATTTTATCGACCTAATGACCTGTCGACCTAAACCCATGTAGACCTATCGCCATGTCGACCTAACTGTGTTGACCCAATGCTTGTCGACCAACATGCTGTAGATCAAATTATTGTATCCCCTTGTATCAGACAGATGCTTGACCACAAGATGATCTTTTACCTACAGATGATGACAGATTAAATCAATGTGTAAAAGCCGGGAAAAAGGAATACAAATACTGAATAAAAAGTAATAGAAGGAGAACACCTGTAGAGGACACTTCTTTTGCTTTGACTCTCAAATTCAGACTGTGTCCATCATGGGACATAGGTGGCTAACTTATTCAGTTGTCATATCTGTACCTGCAGTCCAGTAGCATCCAGTTATATTTGAGGTAATGTCATATACTTGAACACTGCAGTTTGATAGCGTCATTTTGTTCACAAAAGTGACTGCTAGGCGCTGGTGAAAAGATGGTGATATAATTGAGGTAATGTTCCATGGGCTCATGTCCGCAAATATACCAGATGTCTGGAGTGGAATCCACACTTAGGGCCTTATTCTGCTTGGAGCTTCCAGGCCGTACGCGTACGTCCCGGTGTTTTTTACGATCTGCGCATGTGCAGATACGCTAATGCGCCGGCGCGAACACTCTACAACGCTTACGGCCGGTGTCTCAACGTGCGAAAAAACCTGTACGCGAGCGTACGGGTAATGGGGCGGCATAGGGGCGTGTTGATGGGAGCGGCCGAAATAATGAGGGAAAATGGGCGTAAATATGGGCGTACACGGGGGTGTGCACCAGAAATGAGCGGTGCTACTACCGCACGATCGACTAAGGCACCGTTCGTTTCGGACACAAAACAGGCGGCCGCCAACCGCCAGCTAAAACCACCCCTACAGATACCGCTTGCCAGCGTGCGCCTGAGTTGGCTAATTAACGCTGATTACTACTCAAACACATACACCTGAATGTAATAAGCAATGCTGCAGTCTATTAACTCCAAACCATGATTTCACTGCCTGCAAGCCACACATGCAGCACGCAAACACATTGGAAGCTTATGTTTCTATACTTCTCCACATTTAAAGGTTTGTTTAATTTAAGGTAAGAATCTTTTTATACGCTAAGGTAGGTATTTGCTAAACAGACACATTCACTACCTGCTTTCATAGACTTTACGCAGTAGCACACTCAATCTACACAAGTTGACATGTGTCAACGTGTTCACTCTAATACTAACATAGATAGTGATTAAAATGCCACATTAGAACATAACAAATATACATGTAATGTGGGTTAAAATGTAGTTTTATTAGGTCTTTATTAAGGTAGACAATTGAGTTAATAGAAAACAATAAGTGAATAACAAATAGATTAATTAATCAATTGTCAGATTAGTAGTTGAGAGGCAAGATTTGCAGGTCCATATATGTGAAGGGTATGCCAGCGTGCACGGACGTACGCTCACTCTTACGAGCGGTGACATAAGCTGAGTTTTCCATTGAAAACAATAGGGACCCGTCCGTGCAAACTGGCGTACGCTCAGATCTCCGCAAGAAGGCGGTGGGGAGACGGAGGAAAGACGGCCGTAGACGGCGCCGTACGCTCAGTTGTACGCCTGTTGTCGGAGTGCAAGGGCTGGGCCGGCCGCATACGTTGCCGTACGCTCATTTGTACGGCACTCCCCTTCTACGGTATTTCTGGCCGTACGTAAGCGGCTGATTTGTGGGTGGACTTAACCCTAACGGCCGCGTACGGCTAGCGTGCGGTAATTGTGAACGTACGCACGTTTGGCCGCTCCGATCAGAATAAGGCCCTTATTCAATAACACTTGTTTTATTTCTTCCAGAATAACACATGATCAACAATAAATTCCTCACAAATGTTTGCATAGATATGATGGGTTCCCCATTCAAGCATTTCCATACAGTTTGGGATGCTCTTTCAATACGGTCAAATTCACTCAATGAGGGAAATTTGCTAATAAAGGCAATCTCGTCCGATCCCCTGTACAAATGGGTATCCAAATACGGACGAGCCTGAAGCCTCACACTGATCAGTCAGATCTATGTGATGCTTCTCTGTGTAAAAAAATAGAACAATTAAATAAATAATTGTAAAAATTGTTTCATTAATCCCAGATTCATGCTGAATGGCCCTAAAGACACTAATTCTAATTTAAATAAATGTTAGAAAATAGCTCTGCATGAGCTTACTAAAGATAATACAATGGTAATAAAGTAGGTAGATAAAGATGCCGGGTCTCCCCTGGAGGGGTCTGCGGCACTAAGGTGGGGGATTCTCGGCCGAGGAAAGGAGGCTGTTATTGGTGAAACCCTAGCTTGCAGGAAGCTGCCTGATTACTGTGCAAAGAGTAACGGCCACTACCCGTGACTTCACAGCTAGTGCAAGTAATACTTACTACCAATCTTTGTAAAGATTAAGCCTTGGGGGGGGGGCAACCAAATAAAGCACCACTCCACACCGTGAGCTGTTGCACTCGCCACAAAGCAGCAATCCGTGACCGTGGAGCCAGCATTGTAAACCAGCGGGTGGAGGCCCCACACAGCAGGAAAGAGAAAAGACCTCACGCCATCAGGGATGGTAGGCTCCATAAGGGGGTCATGAGGCAGGAGACTCCATGGCAGCTGTGCTTTCACACATGTGGCTGTGCACAGTGGCATAAGTCCAGGCAAGATAAATGTTAGTGCCTCCCTATAGGTGGCAGTTACTATACCAGTGGTAAGGATACTGGCATTCACTTTTCCGATGCCGTCATCACAACTGCCTTCAGAAGACCATCACGGGAACCCTGACAGGATCAAAATCCGTATGCCAGAATACTGAGTCGGCATCCCAATCAGTAAGCCGTTAGGCTGGGGGGGGGGGGGGGTTAGGTTTGGGAAAGGAGGGTTGGGGGGACAGGGGGAGGGTAAGTATACTTATCTGACCCCTGTTGGAAATCCCTTCTTTTGGATGCCGATGTTGAAAGGAGGGGGATTTTTGTTGGTCGCACAAGACAAAATATGTTGGACCCCTGGAGTGGTTTATAACTACACAGTGACGTTGTCGTCTGTTGTCAGGGGTGTGCTACCACGGACATATGGCAAATGAGAATTCAAGAGACGGAAAGAGAAGAAATGTCCTTGTTGGGTGCACCAAAAAGATAATAAAACTTAACCTTTATTAATAATTCATCTAAGAACTGCGAGATAAAATTGAACACATAATAACAAACAAAGGTGGGGTTCACACAATTTAAAAACTAGGTGGCGGGCAGATGTGGCAGAAACTTTATTGGATAGTCAGTGTGTTGGGACGGAACAGTATTACAAGATCTGATCTGTACAGCAGGATTACTTCTGCTATCAATACAGATTACTTGACTGTGCAAAAGCGGGTTTATACGAAAAACCTCTTTATAATGGTGCTTTTCTTAGACGTTAACTCACAAGATGAGTATCAGTGGGGTATAGGTGTTTGTTGCATGGATCTATCCACACTGTAATAATTTGAACAGTGTGTACTCCAAGGAAGGAGGATCCCTCAAACACCGTAGTCTGAGCAAGTGCTTATTCCCCACACATGTACCAAGTGAGTACTGATACTCAGGTTCTGTCACAAACAGGTTATCTAATTACCAGTGGTACACTACCCAGCGTGGAGACGCTCCGAGATCTGGTAGTGTGTATTCCCAATGTCGGGGATATAGTGGCTGCACTGGTTATAATGGCCAAATGTATTGGTTCAATGGAGCCGCCTCCAAATACAATATTGCGTTGTATTCAGTGATTCGATGGCGTAATCACCCAATGGTCAGGGTTGCCACAAATATACCACAATCGACAGAGTGGAAAACATAGGAATACACCATTGAGCGTGGAGACACTCCTCAATCTGATGGTGTGTATGCGTCTAGGAGGCTGCACAACTACTATGACCAGTAACCCAGATCCAATGGAGCCGCCTCCAGTTGGTGTGATAAACTCAGACGTGAGCGCCTTAAAAAAGGCTATAGCGTCACTGTCACCGTCACGTTACAGAATCGAAATACACAAATAAGAAAAATAACAAAAAGTCTGCCTACATCTGCCCGCGCACCGCTAGCCGGCACGCGCTTCGCAGATACAGCTTCCTCAGGGCCAATCTGATTGGGTGTCTGCCGGGGTCTATATACCTGTGTAGTGGTATAGTGCTCCAATCAAACGTTTGGAGACGGACGCGCCTCCGGAAGTGTGTCCCGGAGTGTAATGTCCTATCAGGTGTCTCATGTACTGAACCACCTCTGGACGGTGTCCAGTATGGTTCAATTTGGCATGGGGTTGTCATGGCGACTGGGGTTCGCGTGCACGTATTGTGCGTCTGCCTACGTCGTTCAGTAAGCGGCATAGAGGTTGCTAAGGTAACCAGGGTTTGTATGAATCTAACACAGGCATGTTCATGTTGGTCCGTGCCGATCGCACTGTCGGGTATCCGCACAGTGTGTGGGTCCTGTGTGTTCACCTATCTGGGTCCCGTGACGATCCGAAAGTAGTATCGTCCGGGATGTTTCAAAGGACACATCGGTCACCCTCTGTTCGTGCCGGCCTCTTCCTCATAACAGATAGTGTCATGTTGTCATGGTGATTGGGCCGCCCACTCACGTAGGTACCAGTCTATTGGTCACCGTCGGTAGCGTCACGTAGTCATGGTGATCGATACTTCCCATCTTCCAGAGGCATGTAAGGCAAATAATGGTTAGTAAGGAATAATGAAAAAATGAAAAATAGAACCATGATCATAAAAGGTATTTAGCTGGAATGCCAGCATGTAGGTAAGGGATAGTGGATCTCAGTTGAAGCTACTTCGTAGTACTGGAAAATCGTTCTAGCGTGGCTGTCCATGATATTGAGTACATTTGGACTGTCTCATGGTATTGGGAGATTGTGGTATGACTGTCCGTGTTCAAGGATTATAATTGATGTATCTAGACTGTATATGTTAACGGAATATTGGGTTTCGAGTGGGGAACCTAAAATTATTCACAATGTGCATACTGAATTGTTAAGTGAAAATTAGTGAGGAGAGATGGTGTCTGGGTACATAAATAAACATTAAGAGTAGAATAAGGGTCTGTGAAAATATATGAAAAATAAAAAATAAAAATAGTAGTTGGACAGAATAACAATGCGAAAAGTAGAGTGAAAACATATTTAAATCAGGTCTGTCTAACGCAGAACCCACTATCGTGACCAAATGTTTGAACAGTGTCTGTGCAGTATACACTGTACTGCGTGAGAGAAAACGTGTCACGGCACAAAAAACTAAAACAGAAAAATCATTGAAATAACACACAGTGAATAGAAGAAGTACAGTGTGATGCTGGTGAGAATAGGTGAGTATCACCAATTCATATTGGTTTCTAAATAAGTGTGTATATATATTACGAATAAGAAGAATTAGGAATATAGTGTAAATATGTGAAGAAGATCAAGGAAGGTTATCTGCCAAAAAAGAGGGAAAGCAGTTAGTAAATATTGGATTTAAAGATGGTTGGGATGGTATCCCCATGAATTGATGCAGGTAGGTAATACCTTCTATAGTAATACAGATACCCACGTGAGTCTCTATATTGACAAATAGGTGTCGTGCATGGTGAGACCAGCAGAATGAATAGACAGCTGAAAAAAGGGATAGGATAGTATATCCTATACCCTTCTGAATACAGTAGGTAAGTATGGTATCATCTGGTCGGATGACATATTCAAAGCATCCTTTACTAGGATAGTAAATGTAACTAGCCAGTATTGTCTATTTTTCCTATTAATCATGTACGCTAGGCACCACTAGGTGGGCTGATGGAGGTGATAATGTTGTATAGCCTAGATTACTACAAAAATGCAGAATAGCTATTTTCCTCGTTGAGGCCAGTGGGTGACAGAGTATCCATCAGGAAAATGAGCCTGGTTTCTTGCCTAAGCAACTCCGCATCTGTGTCACCTCTCCTTATCCCCATGTTGACCTTTAACATGCCATAGGCTTTGAGCCCAGTTGCTTTGCTCTGGTGATGTCTATAGAAATGTCGAGCAACAGGGGTAAGGGCTTTCATTGCCTTCCTGTCTTTCTCTGCATTCCTGATGCTAGAGATGTGCTCTAGAATTCTCCTTTTGAGTGGCCTGACAGTTTTCCCTATGTATACCTTGTTACAAGGACATTCAAGGTTATACACCACTCCTGGTGTATCACAGGTGATGTAATCCCTGATTTCCCAGACATGATCGAATTTGTCTGTGAATTGTTGTTTCTGGGTCATGTAGGTACAGGCTTTGCATGTCCCACATTTGAAAGACCCCAATTTTTGCCGTGTAATTCTTTTGGGTTTGTCCAGGTGACTGTGCACCAAAGTGTCTCGGAGGTTGCGACTCCTACGCCAGCTCATTTGTACTCGGTCATCCAGAGTTTTAGCCAAATCTGGGTCAGTTTTTAATACATTAAGATGTCTATTAAGGATGACCTGAATTTGTTGCCATTCTTTACAGTAAGTTCCTATAAATCTTATAGGCTCACCAGTGGTGCTGATCTCTTTTTTGCGTGGTACCAGGAGCTGATCTCTCTTATAGCCTTGGGCCTCATTGTAGGCTCTTCTGATGCTCCTTTTGCTATAGCCCCTATCAGCCAGTCTGGTACTGAGTTCCCTTGCTCTGATTTTAAACGTGATGTCATCTGAGCAGTTGCGTTTCATTCGCAAAAATTCCCCTTTCGGCAAACCTTTGATGACCGGGGGAAAGTGTGAGCTCGATTTCAATAATAGAGAGTTGGTGGCCGTCGGTTTGCGGTATAGGTCTGTGTGGAGAGAGCCATCCTCTTTAACAGAGATGTGGAGGTCCAAGTAATTGACCTCCTTTTGGCTGATCTCATATGTGAGATGTAGATTGAGGTGGTTTATATTCAACATGTCAATCATCTCGATGAACAAGTCTTTGTCTCCCTCCCATAGGATCAGGAGATCATCAATGTACCTTAGCCATAATAAAATATGGTCTGTGTATTTCTTGTTTACCTCGTTGAAGACGATTTCTCGCTCCCACCATCCCAGGTACAGGTTCGCATACGTGGGGGCACAGGTGCTCCCCATCGCAGTCCCCCGTACCTGGAGGTAGAAGCCTTCATTACATACGAAATAGTTCTTTGTCAGAACAAATCTTAGTAACTGTATGAGAAAATCGTTAAAATCGTCCTCCTTGCCCATCTGTAGAAAGTACTTAACTGCATCCACCCCATATTGGTGGTGGATGCTAGTGTACAGACTTTCTACATCGCAGGTAATGATCCAAGAGTTTTTGCTAAGAATGACATCCTGGAGTTTAGTAAGTACCTCCATAGTGTCCCTAACATAAGATGGTAAAGTGACAACGTGTTCTCTTAAATAAGTGTCGACAAACTGGCTGGCCTTCTCAGTGAGGCCACCAATGCCGGACACTATGGGTCTCCCAGGTGGTGTTCTGTCATTCTTATGGACCTTGGGCAAAAGGTAAAGGGTGGGTATTCGTACATTGGTGACTTGTAAGTACTCTGATTGGGATTTGGTTATGGTCCCTGTATGTGTGGCTTCCTCAATCATTTTGGTATACCCCGTCAGATAGTCTTGAGTCGGGTTGAACATGAGTTTCTTATAACATGTGGGGTCACCTAGTTGTCTGTCAAGCTCTTTCACATACAAGGCTCTAGACCAAAGTACCACGTTTCCGCCCTTATCGGACGGTTTCACGATAGTATCGTCCCAGTCTCTGATTTCTTTAAGGGCCTCTCTCTCTTTCCTGCTCAGGTTATCTTCAAATTGGAAGGTGTGTTTATTCCTTTCAAGATGATCTAAATCCTGGCTGACAAGATCGACATATGTTTTAACAACAGGGCAAATTTGGAACTGTGGGTAAAATTTAGACTTCTTTTTGAGAGTGGTGATTGATTTGGTACCTGGACCATCAATGTCAGGGATGGATTCCTCTCGTAGAGTTTCAAGATTGTTGATAGCCTCCTCTTCCTCCATACTCCAAATGACATCGGAGTTGGGGGATGTGTGGAGTGGCAAGTGTGACTCCACATTGGAGGTGTCATGGTTTCGAAAGAATTTCTTGATGAGCAGTTTCCGAGCAAATAAATTGAGGTCTTTCTCAATATCGAATCTGTTAAGTGAGGAGGTGGGGGAGAAGGATAGGCCTTTTTGTAAAACCTGTATTTGTATGTCATTAAGATTGTGATCTGACAGGTTAATAATTTTCAGGGAGTCTGAGTTAGATCTAGTCACTTCCGGTACCTCTGGTGGTCCCTCGGGTCTTCTCTCCATTCCCTTGCTTGCCTTTTCCTTCTTCTTCCCCCTCCTTGTCCTGCGGTGTCCCATCCTAGGTGATCCCTGGGATCCCTGGGACTTACCCCTAAAAAAGGCCTTTGGGTATTTTTGTAGGAGGTGCCGGGGACTGACTCGCTGTCTGAGGAATCCAGATCCGTACTACTGATGTTTAGGGGATTGGATGAGGGCTTCCTCCTAGGATGCCGATGTTGGTATTCTGTCAGCTGGTCTAAGAATTGAGATAGATGTATACAATACATACTATGCAGAAAAAAGGAAATGCGGGTGCACTCTAAGCACTAAGAGAACGGATAAGCAAAACAAATATAATAAACTCTACAATTTAACATGGAGTAAAATTAAAGTTCTTTTGAATGTTTGGTGAAAAATGCAGTCCCACCTACCATGTTACTATGACCTTATCAGGTGGATCCCTAACATCCTTAACACCAGCATATTATATAAATGTATCCAAATCATACCTATAATAGTGCCTATTCTAATATGTAGACAGTAAATGCAAGGCCATATACTAATTAAACACTAAGGGCAGATGGGTGAGGTTCTAGTCCAGGTACAAGGAGTCTCCACTTTCAAGTGTACATGCACAGTTATACAGTAAAGGGAGGGGGCTGTACTGCACATCCTAATTTTAAATTAAATTGAAACTGTGCTACCATACTGAAACTTGTAGTGCCAAACAGGAAAAAAGAAAATGCAGGTGCAAACTCCAATGTTGGCAGTCCCTTTAAGTGCAAAATATCCACTAAAAAAATGCCAGGGTCTCTCACATTTATTATATAAATTAACATAAAAATAGTTGTGTAAAAAAAAGATTATATTTCCTATATAAGGTAACCATTACAGGTCATTATGATGATTAAAAAATGCTTGGCAATTTTCACACCTATTTTGACAAATTCACTTGGCACTCAAAGGGTTCAAAATACTTTCATAATCATAAAAATTCTAATCAACTCTACAGTTAACTTTGGGTATAAATTAGGTTGTTGCCGCATGTTTGGACAAAATTGCTTGCCCACCTAACACATCATGCATTTTTGCCCAAACGGTCTAAGAGCCTTATGGGACATACACACGGGGGGATTAAAGCCCCATTTCTAAGCGATCTGACTAGATGACATCATGATTGACGCTGACATCATAATTGACCAGAGAGGGTGGGAGGGAGTGTGTGGGTAATGAAGAACAGAGGAAAACTGTGCTAGAATGAAAATTATTTTAATCTAAATAATAATAAGCCAAAAATGAACATACATAAATAAAAACACAAAGGGTAAAATCATCTCCTTTTCAGAGCAACAGTAGCCCAACTTAATAATGGGTAGGCATAGAGAGATAGACTGTCACATAAATGTCCTTACATGCAGGCAAAATTAATTAGTTCATATGATGAAATCTTTGTAAATGGGTCGATGAATAATGAATGAATGATGAGTTAAAAAGTCCTTCAGAATAATTAATAACAGCCAATATTATTTAGATGAGATGATATGAATAGATGAATGAATAAAAGTCAGTTTATGGAAATGAAGGATGAGGGCAGATGTATTAAGCCTCAACAATAGATAAATGCAAGGGTGATAAAGAGACATTAGCGTCCAGCCAATCACATCCTAACTGCCATGTTACAGGCTGTATTTGAAAAAAGTCAGTAAGGAGCTGATTGGCTGGACGTTTATCTCTCCTTATTACCCTTGCATTTATCTCTTGTTAAGGCTTAATACATCTGCCCCAATATGTGATGATGGCCATTCAGCTGATGTGATACTTGTATAGCGGCTCTCTCTGCTGGGTTAGCGCTCCTACAGCCTTATCTGGATCCGCCTGTGGGTCTGGACACCGCTGGGTAAAAACAATGATGATGGTACCAAAGAGCTACTTACTCTTAGTGCAAACATTACAACATTCTCCTTGCTGAGGTATTTTTTGCAAGCAATTTCTTCTATTCCTAATTGCCTCAAATAATAGTGACCCCAAGTCATCCTTATCATTATGGGTGATCCTAACTGCAGAAGATGAAAGCGAACCACCCATACACAAAGTCAACGTTCAATCTATCTGTAGATATAATGGTTATCAGCTGCGCTTTAAAGCCAATGAACAATGTAATTCACAGACATATTGGGGTACCCACTGACTGCCTCACTGTATATTGGCTATTCAAGCTTGATATATTAGCCAGTATGTACTCAGCTTTAGCGTTATAAAGAGATAAAGTATAGACATCTAAATTACCGGGGTAGATGTATGAAGCAGTGATAAGGGAGAAGTGATAAAGTGCCTGGTACTTTACCACTGGCCAATCTGCTCCTGACTGTTACGTTACAGGCTGGGTTTAAAAAGGAACAGTTAGGCGCTGATTGGCCGGGGATAAAGTACCAGGCACTTTATCACTTCTCCTCCCTTATCACTGCTTCATACATCTACCCCCAGCAACCAGATTCTAACTGTCATTTTTCAAACACAGCCTGCAACATTAGATTTAGGTGTTCATTGGCTGGTACTTTATCCAGTTTGTCTCTATCTAAAGCTTAGTAAACAGAACCCTGAGTCTCCTGGCATTTATTCATCTTTTACACTGATAGTTTTTTTCTCTTTGAGCCGGAACATGATTTATGGCTAGTCTGGAACTTCCGCATAATGGTTGCTAAGGAAACCTAAGACTTCCTACACATACCAGTGAATTAATCTAGGCCTACCCAGCACATATATTAGAGTTTACTTGTAGCAGTGATAACGGGGGAAACAAATACATTTTTTATCTGGCAATAAAGGTAGGAAATATGATTCACTGTGAAAGGGTTAATAATAACTGAAATACAACAGAGCTGAATTGCATATCAATTGTAATATTTCACACGACGATCTATTTTGTTGGTTATTTTTATGACATTAACCATTGCACTTTGCAGGGTACTGGGTAATATTACTGCACCTGGGTAATATTACTGAACTGATTGAGCATCTACCACTATCTGTATGTATGTTGTTAGAGGCAGAAGGGAGCCCATATTAGGAGGAGATGCAGGTCCTGATATGCCACATGGAGTAGTCTGGGGTTGCTCCAAGGTAGGTAGCTCTTAGTTTGGATATATCAAGTAAACAGTCATTATCATGTGGCTCCTTGCTGGTTAATCGTAGACCCAATTTAGGGTAACGGTGGTGTGGGGTGCGGTGCTCCTGGACTGGATGGGCTGGGTGACTTTAGTGCGGCATGCCCTTACATTCTATTAACACTTTTCCCTCACTAACACTATCTCTCTCCTATTTTAATTACATTTCATTTATCTCTCTCTTTATATATAGCTTCGGCTTCTTATCACTAATTATTAACACTTAGTATCTCACTGGCATGCCGCACTGGGCTTCCCAGCTTATGAAAGTTTTTGGGGTGCCGCACCCTGCACCTAGATATAGTGCTAGGGGCTCCCAATATACAGAGAAGCGTTGACGCGGCTTGGGGGCATAGCATACACCTGCGCAGGTATATGTAACCAATATCTCTGAATTCTATTATCATGTTGTGTTCAAGATTGGTTATTAACATTACCCAGTGTGCTGAGGGAAAAAATGTCTTGTTTTACTTGCCCGTTAGCATCATGTTACAGGTGGTGCATGAGGGGCATTTATACAGGGCCGGTGCTACCACTAGGCAGCTTTAGGCAGCTGCCTAGGGCGCTGGCCGCTAGAGGGCGCCCTTTATTTAACAATTAAATGGAATAGAGCCACGGGTCCCGTGAGCAGACGACATTTTCCTCCTGGCACTGAGCAGTGACTGACTAGCGCATCAGGAAGTAGACACCTAGCCCAACGTCCCTCGCCTCACTTACCGCCCCCGCCCCTCACTAATCAGACTGACAGTCTGCATTAAACAGCGTCCGCTTAAGAGCGCCTGAGGCTGTGTCCTTCTTTCAAGTTCCTGAGTGCCGCCGGACATTGTCTATTTGTGGGGACCGAGTGCTCCTAATTGCGGAGGGCAACAGGACCAGGATTGTGTTTATAGCGAGTGCCATTATCCATTTGGACTATATATATATATATATATATATATATATATATATATATATATATATATATATATATATACATATATTTATATATATATATATATATATGTGTGTATGTATATGTATGTATGTATATGTGTGTGTGTGTGTGTGTGTGTGTGTATGTGTGTGTGTGTGTATATATATATATATGTGTGTGTGTGTGTGTATATATATATATATATATAGATGTAGAAAATATTAGTATCAGTAGCGCTCCTTGTAATCCAATAAATCCACAAATGTGTCCAGCAAATAAGAATATCCTTTTTAAAAAGGTATCTTTAAAGAGTCACCAGAGTCTCATTGAACAAGACCGCAGCTCCCTCAGGCAAATAAGCAGCATCCAGGGTCAGGATGATAGGAACATCTAGAAATACACAGAAAGAGAGAGGGGCGCTCTATGGTGCATGTAAAAGTGATTTTTTATTTTGAGATAAGTACTCAAATTGAAGTAAAAGCTGTTGCTCGTACCAATGATAAAACGGCAGTGGGCTGGTTACCACATGGTGAAAAACATAAATACCCGGGGCACACCGCTCCTGATGTGACGTCCACTGGCACTGAAGTAGGGAGAGCCGAAAACGCTGGGTTGCGCCGCCGAACCACCAAACCAGGCTGGGAAGGACACGACAGTCGGGAGACACCGGGGTGAGCAGAACGCAGGTATCACAGGCCACGCCCTAACGCGTTTCGTCAGGGACTTCGTCAGAGGGCGTGGCTCTGTGATTACCTGAGCTACCTATGTATGCACACCCCTCCAATGAGGTAGTGGTGCGTCATATGACATCACATCAAAGACAGCGCGTCCCGGGCTAATACACGGAAACACATAAAAGCAGAATACAATCCTGCTACATAATAGAGACATTCAAAAAACATTATAATAATAAATTCATGAAACAATTAATACATAAATATACAATAAATGTATATATAAATACAAAACAAATTTTGTGCAGTATAAAAGTTAAAAAATTATTAAATTGCAACGATTCACTTTTATAATAAAACCAAAATTCATAAAAAATATATATCAGTAGGAGGAGCCTACTACAAAGACCATAATAGATTTCAAAATATTTAGAAATATTTAAAAATAGAAATAGACATAGCAAGGTTATTGGTTAATGAATGGAGTAACTTCGTATCCTTCATTCATTCCATACGGCGCTAGTGTATTGAGAGTGAGTATCCAATAAGTTTCTCGTCGTATGAGCAATTTATCTCTGTCCCCTCCACGTTTAGGGGGCGGTATATGTTCTATAGCCCTAATCAAAACTCCTGTGGGGTCCTTACTATGAAATTCATTAAAATGTCTAGGAACACTGTGGTTGGTTACGCCATTCTTTATATTACGTAAGTGTTCTAGAGCTCTAATTTTAAAAGGTCTTTTGGTCTTGCCTACATAGTGCATATCACATGTGCAAGAAAGAACATATACAACATATGTAGAATTACAATTTAAAAACTGAGTATTCTTAATCTTACAGAGTTTGGGGTTTAAAAGATCAGAACCACGAGGAATGTGTTTACACACTTTGCAGTGATTGCAAGGAAAACAACCTTTCAATTCTAGAAATGTAGCCGAAGGGGCTCTCTCATTAGTTCTTTGTAATTGGCTTTTAGAAATCATGTTTTTCAATGTTCTAGCCTTTTTGAATACAACATGTGGTTTTTCAGGTAGCCAATCCTTCAATATAGGATCGAGTTGAAGAATATGCCAGTTGCTTTCAAGGACCCGTTTGATCTCTCTGTCACTGTCATTGTATTGAGTGATAAATAAACAATCACTACTTCTACTTTTAGTTACATTAAGGTCTGACTGTTTATATTCTAAAAGGTTACATCTTTCAAGTGCTCTAGCTCTATCTCTGGCACTACGTACAACATTATTAGGATATCCTCTTTCACTAAACCTCTTAGTGTACACATTGGCTTGAGAGTCAAAACGAGATACATCAGAACAATTGCGTCTAAGTCGGACAAACTGTGAAAATGGAATGTTTTCCTTCCAATTTTTTAGATGACAACTGTCAAATTGCAAATAACTATTGCAATCTACATTCTTAAAGAAAGTGGAGGTCTCAATTGATCTTTTTTCCGGGAAATTTTCCACACTTAGAAGCAGATCAAGAAACTCAATACGTTTATCACTAAAATTGGATGTAAATTTTAAATTATAGGAATTCACATTCAGACCAGACACAAATGCATTAAATGATAATTCATCACCCCTCCAAATTATCACGATATCATCGATATACCTTTTAAACATTACAATGTTAACCATGACATCAGGGGTGAGTAGATTGGTCTCCCAATCTCCCATGTATAGATTAGCCAGACTTGGGGCACAGATCGTCCCCATCGCCGTGCCCCAAGTCTGGAGATACCATGTACCTAGAAATTCAAAATAATTGTGTTTTAACACAAACATCAATACATCACAGATAAAATTAATTTTTCGTTCTGACAGGGAACCACTGTTTTTCAAGACTTTTTCTACAACTTCCACCCCTTTATCATGGGGGATGGCCGTATATAATGATGAAACATCAACAGTGCCAAAACATAAACCTTCATCCCATTCCACATTTTGCAATATTTGTAGCATGTGAGTGGAATCTTTAACATAAGTTTTAAGCAAAGGAACAAACGGTTTAATGTATGAGTCTACAAACTCTGACAGTCGGGCAGTTAGGGACCCGATTCCCGCCACAATCGGTCGTCCAGGAGGACGATTTCTATCCTTATGCAATTTGGGGAGATGATAAAATGTGGCGAGATTTGGTGTTAAGTTGAGAAGGTATCTATATTCTTCTAAATTTATAGATTTATCTGTAAGACCTCTATTTAATAGAACCTCAAGTTCTTTCAAATATGTAGGCGTAGGATCTCCCCCAAGAATTTTATAAGATGCCTCATCTGACAATAAGTTATGTGCCTCTTCTATATATGCATCTCGATCTAAAATGGCAATGCCCCCCCCTTTATCTGCATTTTTAATAACAATGGACGTGTCGTCCATAAGATTTTTCAATGCACCTCTCTCTTTAAATGTTAAGTTAGAGCCTTTTTTGTATGTAGTGGGGAGTTTGTCAAAATCCTTCCTAGCAAGTTCAGCAAACATTTCAAGGTAGGGGCCACGGGATTCCACTGGGTAAAATGTGGATTTTAATTTCAAACCAGAATTTACTTCTGGAATAATAATTGGAGTGAGTGAACACTCATCAACATCCTTTTTTAAAAAATGCCGTTTTAACGTCATCTTTCTAACAAAGAGGTTTAAGTCTACCTGTATGTCGACTTTGTTTGGTAGCGCCGACGGAGCAAAAGAAAGCCCCTTTTGCAGTAGAGATTTTTCATTCGTTGTGAGAACCTTTTTGGACAAATTATAAATCCCTAGATTCTCCAAATCAACTATTGGATCTTGCGATGTTACTATTACATCGCTCGGACTTTTGGAGCTCTTCCTTGTGATTCCAGATCCCCTCCCTCCCCTAGCCTTCTTTTTAATCTTATGGGGGTACGTAGCGGGGTTAATTGGGCGGGAGCTTGTTGGAGACCATGGTCTAAAAAATGATGTTGACTGTGTCTGTCGACATTTTCAGTATTTGAACGCAATCGCTCAAACCTATTGTTGTGTACAAAACCTCTAGGTTGGCTACCTGAAAAACCACATGTTGTATTCAAAAAGGCTAGAACATTGAAAAACATGATTTCTAAAAGCCAATTACAAAGAACTAATGAGAGAGCCCCTTCGGCTACATTTCTAGAATTGAAAGGTTGTTTTCCTTGCAATCACTGCAAAGTGTGTAAACACATTCCTCGTGGTTCTGATCTTTTAAACCCCAAACTCTGTAAGATTAAGAATACTCAGTTTTTAAATTGTAATTCTACATATGTTGTATATGTTCTTTCTTGCACATGTGATATGCACTATGTAGGCAAGACCAAAAGACCTTTTAAAATTAGAGCTCTAGAACACTTACGTAATATAAAGAATGGCGTAACCAACCACAGTGTTCCTAGACATTTTAATGAATTTCATAGTAAGGACCCCACAGGAGTTTTGATTAGGGCTATAGAACATATACCGCCCCCTAAACGTGGAGGGGACAGAGATAAATTGCTCATACGACGAGAAACTTATTGGATACTCACTCTCAATACACTAGCGCCGTATGGAATGAATGAAGGATACGAAGTTACTCCATTCATTAACCAATAACCTTGCTATGTCTATTTCTATTTTTAAATATTTCTAAATATTTTGAAATCTATTATGGTCTTTGTAGTAGGCTCCTCCTACTGATATATATTTTTTATGAATTTTGGTTTTATTATAAAAGTGAATCGTTGCAATTTAATAATTTTTTAACTTTTATACTGCACAAAATTTGTTTTGTATTTATATATACATTTATTGTATATTTATGTATTAATTGTTTCATGAATTTATTATTATAATGTTTTTTGAATGTCTCTATTATGTAGCAGGATTGTATTCTGCTTTTATGTGTTTCCGTGTATTAGCCCGGGACGCGCTGTCTTTGATGTGATGTCATATGACGCACCACTACCTCATTGGAGGGGTGTGCATACATAGGTAGCTCAGGTAATCACAGAGCCACGCCCTCTGACGAAGTCCCTGACGAAACGCGTTAGGGCGTGGCCTGTGATACCTGCGTTCTGCTCACCCCGGTGTCTCCCGACTGTCGTGTCCTTCCCAGCCTGGTTTGGTGGTTCGGCGGCGCAACCCAGCGTTTTCGGCTCTCCCTACTTCAGTGCCAGTGGACGTCACATCAGGAGCGGTGTGCCCCGGGTATTTATGTTTTTCACCATGTGGTAACCAGCCCACTGCCGTTTTATCATTGGTACGAGCAACAGCTTTTACTTCAATTTGAGTACTTATCTCAAAATAAAAAATCACTTTTACATGCACCATAGAGCGCCCCTCTCTCTTTCTGTGTATTTCTAGATGTTCCTATCATCCTGACCCTGGATGCTGCTTATTTGCCTGAGGGAGCTGCGGTCTTGTTCAATGAGACTCTGGTGACTCTTTAAAGATACCTTTTTAAAAAGGATATTCTTATTTGCTGGACACATTTGTGGATTTATTGGATTACAAGGAGCGCTACTGATACTAATATTTTCTACATCTGTGTGTTTGTCCTGGGTCGTTTGTGTCAGTTCAGCTGCTCTGGCCATCTGTGGCTGATTTGACTTGGTTTTGAATTACTAATTGTCTATTGTTTTACCATGTGGCGTAATGGTGACTTATGTAACAAGAGATCCATTGAATGTACTAGAATATTTAATGAGGAGAATAATATATTGTCATCTAGTACTAAGATGCCTAATAATACTGATCTCCTGGCTAGTTTGGAGAAATTACATGTAAAAGAAACCAAACTATGGTGGGATATAAAAAGTTTGAGCAATTACATTGATTGCAAACGGGTCCCAAGGGGCCTACGCCTATTAAAAACCCCCACCATTGGTAACATGTGTGAACAATTCTCAAAGGAGTGGTTTCATATATTAGACGAATGTTCGTTTGAACTAATGCGTCTTTTGGTTTCAGAAAAGAAAAAAATGTTATCTGAAACCGAGAAACAACTACAAATCACTATTGTTGAGCTTGAAAAAGTTCTAGATAGTGATAAAATTGCAACCGCCAAAACTGAGATTGAAAAGAAGGTTTCAATAATTGAAGCTAAAGTGATTGATACTAAACAGAAAAAGTTTCTCCGGGATAAACATGACTATGAACATAACATTGTTCGTTCATGGTCAAACAAAGAAAATAATCCCCATGTTGTTAATAATATTTCCTCTGAACATCCCGATCCTGTTATAAGTAATAACACACATAAAACTGGTATTAGATCCAGGAAATATGATAACCGACGGGATAAGAGAAATTACCATACTGATAATCGACAGGAATATGTCAACAATGGTTATGCTAATACACCTAGAAGGGATAACTGGACTGTTGTACGCCCGAAATATAGGAAAAAATCATATATTGCTAATCCAAGAAAGCAGTGGGATAGACCAGTATTTGAGGAACCTAGAGGTTTTGTACACAACAATAGGTTTGAGCGATTGCGTTCAAATACTGAAAATGTCGACAGACACAGTCAACATCATTTTTTAGACCATGGTCTCCAACAAGCTCCCGCCCAATTAACCCCGCTACGTACCCCCATAAGATTAAAAAGAAGGCTAGGGGAGGGAGGGGATCTGGAATCACAAGGAAGAGCTCCAAAAGTCCGAGCGATGTAATAGTAACATCGCAAGATCCAATAGTTGATTTGGAGAATCTAGGGATTTATAATTTGTCCAAAAAGGTTCTCACAACGAATGAAAAATCTCTACTGCAAAAGGGGCTTTCTTTTGCTCCGTCGGCGCTACCAAACAAAGTCGACATACAGGTAGACTTAAACCTCTTTGTTAGAAAGATGACGTTAAAACGGCATTTTTTAAAAAAGGATGTTGATGAGTGTTCACTCACTCCAATTATTATTCCAGAAGTAAATTCTGGTTTGAAATTAAAATCCACATTTTACCCAGTGGAATCCCGTGGCCCCTACCTTGAAATGTTTGCTGAACTTGCTAGGAAGGATTTTGACAAACTCCCCACTACATACAAAAAAGGCTCTAACTTAACATTTAAAGAGAGAGGTGCATTGAAAAATCTTATGGACGACACGTCCATTGTTATTAAAAATGCAGATAAAGGGGGGGGCATTGCCATTTTAGATCGAGATGCATATATAGAAGAGGCACATAACTTATTGTCAGATGAGGCATCTTATAAAATTCTTGGGGGAGATCCTACGCCTACATATTTGAAAGAACTTGAGGTTCTATTAAATAGAGGTCTTACAGATAAATCTATAAATTTAGAAGAATATAGATACCTTCTCAACTTAACACCAAATCTCGCCACATTTTATCATCTCCCCAAATTGCATAAGGATAGAAATCGTCCTCCTGGACGACCGATTGTGGCGGGAATCGGGTCCCTAACTGCCCGACTGTCAGAGTTTGTAGACTCATACATTAAACCGTTTGTTCCTTTGCTTAAAACTTATGTTAAAGATTCCACTCACATGCTACAAATATTGCAAAATGTGGAATGGGATGAAGGTTTATGTTTTGGCACTGTTGATGTTTCATCATTATATACGGCCATCCCCCATGATAAAGGGGTGGAAGTTGTAGAAAAAGTCTTGAAAAACAGTGGTTCCCTGTCAGAACGAAAAATTAATTTTATCTGTGATGTATTGATGTTTGTGTTAAAACACAATTATTTTGAATTTCTAGGTACATGGTATCTCCAGACTTGGGGCACGGCGATGGGGACGATCTGTGCCCCAAGTCTGGCTAATCTATACATGGGAGATTGGGAGACCAATCTACTCACCCCTGATGTCATGGTTAACATTGTAATGTTTAAAAGGTATATCGATGATATCGTGATAATTTGGAGGGGTGATGAATTATCATTTAATGCATTTGTGTCTGGTCTGAATGTGAATTCCTATAATTTAAAATTTACATCCAATTTTAGTGATAAACGTATTGAGTTTCTTGATCTGCTTCTAAAGGTGGGTATACATGGATAGATGTGTCCAACGATTCAATCTCATTAACGATTTCCTCTGAACCTCCTGCACAAACGATTTGGTGACAAATGATGAACGATTGAGCAAACGATTACACATGAAAGATTGATCTTTAATGATGGTGGAGGGAGAGGGAGCCAGTCAATTAGCCTTACCAAATCGTTCATCGTGCATACACATGAAACGATTGGTACACATCGTTAACGATTGGTCGCTGATCTTTCTGCATGCAGGAAAGATCAGCGACCTCTACCAACGACCGTCGGGTACGCGCATCGTTCGATATATCGTTCATACACACGGAACGATTTGAACGATTGATCTTTTCGATCGATCGGGAACGCACAGATCTTTTGCCAAATCTATCCGTGTATACCCACCTTAAGTGTGGAAAATTTCCCGGAAAAAAGATCAATTGAGACCTCCACTTTCTTTAAGAATGTAGATTGCAATAGTTATTTGCAATTTGACAGTTGTCATCTAAAAAATTGGAAGGAAAACATTCCATTTTCACAGTTTGTCCGACTTAGACGCAATTGTTCTGATGTATCTCGTTTTGACTCTCAAGCCAATGTGTACACTAAGAGGTTTAGTGAAAGAGGATATCCTAATAATGTTGTACGTAGTGCCAGAGATAGAGCTAGAGCACTTGAAAGATGTAACCTTTTAGAATATAAACAGTCAGACCTTAATGTAACTAAAAGTAGAAGTAGTGATTGTTTATTTATCACTCAATACAATGACAGTGACAGAGAGATCAAACGGGTCCTTGAAAGCAACTGGCATATTCTTCAACTCGATCCTATATTGAAGGATTGGCTACCTGAAAAACCACATGTTGTATTCAAAAAGGCTAGAACATTGAAAAACATGATTTCTAAAAGCCAATTACAAAGAACTAATGAGAGAGCCCCTTCGGCTACATTTCTAGAATTGAAAGGTTGTTTTCCTTGCAATCACTGCAAAGTGTGTAAACACATTCCTCGTGGTTCTGATCTTTTAAACCCCAAACTCTGTAAGATTAAGAATACTCAGTTTTTAAATTGTAATTCTACATATGTTGTATATGTTCTTTCTTGCACATGTGATATGCACTATGTAGGCAAGACCAAAAGACCTTTTAAAATTAGAGCTCTAGAACACTTACGTAATATAAAGAATGGCGTAACCAACCACAGTGTTCCTAGACATTTTAATGAATTTCATAGTAAGGACCCCACAGGAGTTTTGATTAGGGCTATAGAACATATACCGCCCCCTAAACGTGGAGGGGACAGAGATAAATTGCTCATACGACGAGAAACTTATTGGATACTCACTCTCAATACACTAGCGCCGTATGGAATGAATGAAGGATACGAAGTTACTCCATTCATTAACCAATAACCTTGCTATGTCTATTTCTATTTTTAAATATTTCTAAATATTTTGAAATCTATTATGGTCTTTGTAGTAGGCTCCTCCTACTGATATATATTTTTTATGAATTTTGGTTTTATTATAAAAGTGAATCGTTGCAATTTAATAATTTTTTAACTTTTATACTGCACAAAATTTGTTTTGTATTTATATATACATTTATTGTATATTTATGTATTAATTGTTTCATGAATTTATTATTATAATGTTTTTTGAATGTCTCTATTATGTAGCAGGATTGTATTCTGCTTTTATGTGTTTCCGTGTATTAGCCCGGGACGCGCTGTCTTTGATGTGATGTCATATGACGCACCACTACCTCATTGGAGGGGTGTGCATACATAGGTAGCTCAGGTAATCACAGAGCCACGCCCTCTGACGAAGTCCCTGACGAAACGCGTTAGGGCGTGGCCTGTGATACCTGCGTTCTGCTCACCCCGGTGTCTCCCGACTGTCGTGTCCTTCCCAGCCTGGTTTGGTGGTTCGGCGGCGCAACCCAGCGTTTTCGGCTCTCCCTACTTCAGTGCCAGTGGACGTCACATCAGGAGCGGTGTGCCCCGGGTATTTATGTTTTTCACCATGTGGTAACCAGCCCACTGCCGTTTTATCATTGGTACGAGCAACAGCTTTTACTTCAATTTGAGTACTTATCTCAAAATAAAAAATCACTTTTACATGCACCATAGAGCGCCCCTCTCTCTTTCTGTGTATTTCTAGATATATATATATATGTATATATATATATGTGTAAGTATGTGTGTGTATATATATATATATATATATATATAATTATGGTGTGTGTGTGTATTGAAGCAATGAATGGATGACAGAGGCAGTGTATGGCTGTGTGTATACAGTACATACATATGGATGTTTTATAAATCTACACCTTTAATATGAGATTTAGTAAGTCCATGGAATGCTGCCTGTTTGTTCCATTACCTGTCATGGTTGTAAAGAGGGAGAAACTAGGAACTTTTATTTTATATATATATATATATATATATATATATATATATATATATACACACGTTATGGGGAAATTGGCCATAGCCAGAATCGCACCATGTGTATGCCCCTTCTGGGTACTTGGTTGTATTCAATGCAGTCAGGCAGCTGGGATACATGAGATGCCGCCTATGCACTTTCACCTGACTGGCCAGGAAAGGGGTAATGGGGGGGGGGGGGGCGCAGTTGGTAGAAGTTTTGCCTAGGGTGCCAAGAACCCTTGCACCGGCCCTGCATTTATAACAGCCTGGTTTCTTTTTTTTGCACATTAAACAAAGTGCTAGCTTCTCTGGGAACCATGTTGGTTTTAACCAGCAAGTCCCTGAGGTTTTTTCCTCTCTTGTAGTTGGGCATAACTGTTTTCTGGTTAAAGCATGGGAGAGATTTGTCACTGGTAACTAAAGGCCATACCGCCCTGACTGCCCTCGGTAGAACTTGGCTGGCTTGGGTATATGCAGTAACAAAGGGGATTTTGTTAGAAATAGTGTTTTTTTCTGTTTTATTTTGGAGAAGCTGCTCACGGGGTGTTGTCATTACTTCCATTTTTTGTTTTAGTAACACCGAGGGATCATACCCTCGCTGGATAAATCTTTTGACTTGTGTATCTAAACTGGCTTCCAGCATGGACTCGTCACTCATTATGCGGGCCACTTTTGTCATTTGTGACTTTGGTAAGCCTTTTTTCAGCGCTGGGGCATGGTGACTACTGTATTTTAACAGTGTGTTCCTGTCGGTCTCCTTGTTATATACTGTGGTTACTATTTTCTGTTGTTTGAGGGAAATGGTGACGTCCAAATAGTTTATGGCTATTTGACTTATGGTAAGTTAGTTTAATGGGGCTATCTGTTGAATTGATTAGGGATATTATATTTTCTAGCTGCTGCATAGATCCTGACCATATGAGTAACAAGTCATCTATGTATCTAGTGTACTTACACCTCAAAAAAGCGTTTCAAGGGGGCCTCTTCAACAAAAAAGTGCTGGAAACTCTTACAACGGACTTTCCTGTCTCTCCAGTCATATACACAATACCAAAAATACACAAAGACTCCATAAACCCCCCCGGACGGCCCATTATTTCTGCACGTAATTCTCTGTTTCAACCAATTTCCCAATTTCTGGACTCTCTGGTACAACCGCACATCATGGCACAGAAGACATACTTAAAAGATACCACACAACTACTCATCAAACTACAAGATCTCAAAGATGTACCACAGAACACCGTACTTTGCACCATGGATGTAAAGAACTTATATACCGTTATCCCCCATGGACAAGCACTGGCGGCAGTACGCACGTTCTTATACAGAGTCCAGTTTACAGCTTTGGACATCCCTTTGTTTCTTACTTTGCTAGAATTAACACTAACCCGGAATTATTTTATTCACAATGGTGCTTATTATTTACAGTTAACGGGGTGTTCTATGGGGTCTAATGTGTCACCGTCATTAGCAAATATTTTTATGTTTGAGCAGGAAAATATTTTTTTCTTTACAGATGACAGTATCAGCACACATATCATCATGTACACTAGATACATAGATGACTTGTTACTCATATGGTCAGGATCTATGCAGCAGCTAGAAAATATAATATCTCTTATCAATTCAACAGATAGCCCCATTAAACTAACGCATACCATAAGTCAAATAGCCATAAACTATTTGGACGTCACCATTTCCCTCAAACAACAGAAAATAGTAACCACAGTATATAACAAGGAGACCAACAGGAACACACTGTTAAAATACAGTAGTCACCATGCCCCAGCGCTGAAAAAAGGCTTACCAAAGTCACAAATGACAAGAGTGGCCCGCATAACGAGTGACGAGTCCATGCTGGAAGCCAGTTTAGATACAGAAGTAAAAAAATTCATCCAGCGAGGGTATGATCCCTCGGTGTTACTAAAACAAAAAATGGAAGTAATGACAACACCCCGTGAGCAGCTTCTCCAAAATAAAAAATAAAAAAACACTATTTCTAACAAAATCCCCTTTGTTACTGCATATACCCAAGCCAGCCAAGTTCTACCTAGGGCAGTCAGGGCGGTATGGCCTTTAGTTACCAGTGACAAATCTCTCCCGTGCTTTAAACAGAAAACAGTTATGCCCAGCTACAAGAGAGAAAAAAACCTCAGGGACATGCTGGTTAAAACCAACATGGTTCCCAGAGAAGCTAGCACTTTGTTTAATGTGCAAAAAAATAAACCAGGCTGTTATAAATGCCCCTCGTGCACCACCTGTAGCATGATGCTAACGGGCCCAGATGTCTCACACACCCCCTGACCGGTCAAAAATTCAAAATCTTGCATGTCTTGTCATGTAAATCCCAGTACATAATATACGTAATAATTTGCCCATGCGGGAAATATTACGTTAGACAGACAATTAGAACATTCAGAGAGTGGATGGCCCTACACCGCTCGGCTATAAAGGCTTGTATCAAAGGGGAGAAGATAGAACAGCCAGTGGCCAAACATTTTAAGGCGCATTGGCATTCTTTGGAAAGCTTAAAAAGCAAAATCATAGACCATGTACCCCCCCCCCCCTCCCTCGAGGGGGAGACAGACAAAAAATCCTCACAAAAAGGGAATCGGAATGGATATTCCGACTCAATGCATTATCTCCAGAAGGTCTTAATGAAAAAATAGCCTGGAATGCCTTCATATAGATTCTAACTTCTAAGCATTCGATTAACACTTTCCTCCCCTTTAGTAAAATATTGCTACCACACAATACGTTGAATTATTTATGCATTTATCTGTAATATTTATGTACTGTAGTAAATACATAAATTAATGCTATATTGATGTTCTTATGCACCTGTGCTGTGTAGTCTACATAGCACAGAGGTATGATGTGAATATGAAAGTGCAATGAGACTGTGGACATTGAAGATGTCGACAATCCACTCAGTATAACAAAATGTACTTTATAAACCATAGGGCATGTATTTCCAACACTGCCAGAACGCACTTATTCAAGGTTTAGTCAATAAGTTTACACGATGCACTTTCAGCAGCATATTCACGCAATTTTGATTTATTTTTTAGCACTTGTTGTTTGCACCATGTGATCCAGCAGTTTGCAGCTGGTCTTACTGAACCTGCCTCCCCAGACGCCGGAGAACAGCGAGCGGCGGCATCCAGGGTCTCTAGGCAACGGCTTGTGTCACACAGGCGGAGCCAACAACCCGGAAGCCAAGCTCCCGGACACGGCGGCGGGGAATGGCAGCTACACACGCTGCTGAATATAAGGTAAGAGAGCACACAGCTCTGCTTCTTTCTTTACTTTCCACATGCACATTGCACTTTCAAAAAACGCACGTCCTGATGAAAAGACCTAAAGTGTTTTTCTTGTGCACTTTATGAACTACTATTAAATATATATATACTGTATATGGTGTGCCCGGCATTCTTCAAAAGTATATATAGATAGATATATCTATCTATATATACTTTTGTAGAATGCCGGGCACACCGCCGAAATGCTGGTTACTTGTCGGGTGCCTTCATCCAGGGGGAGTACAGACGGTAGAATAATGCGGCACTCCAGACCTTTTCAAAACTTGAATAAATTTTATTTTAGCACAGAAACAAACGTGGGTTTATTGAATTCGGCAAGTCTTGTTGTGGCTTGAGAAAGGGGCACAGCCCCGAAACGTTGCCGAATTCAATAAATTAAATAAACCTTGTCTGGAGTATTTATTGATTGCCGAGTGCCACCGTCTGTCTATGGGATAGATAGATAGATAGATAGATAGATAGATAGATAGATAGATAGATAGATAGATAGACATTGTAGAAGAAGGCAGGCACTCACCAACTGGAAATTTAAGATAACATTTTATTCCATAGCAGTGGACATAATCAGTAAATCAATGTTTCGATGCTCCACAGGGATCTTTTTCAAGATAAGACAAGTGTGACACATGGACCCATAGCACCAGGTAGTGTGGGTATACTATGGGAACCAAATTCCTTTAAGTGGAGCACCACCATGTTGTCTTTAAATTGAATTGAGTGCAGTTCAGACCTTGGATATATATATTGCTATTTAGTGTTTTCATAAATTCCAAGACACTGACAGTATTCTTGTAGTTTCTTTGACTAATGCCTGAACATAGTATCAACAAGGACCAAGAGATTGGATGTAATAAAATTAGCCTACCAACTTAGAATTATTGATGGTCCTTGTGGATCTCTGGCAAGATATATATATATATATATATATATATATATATATATATATATATATATATATCCATATATTCCCCGACACTCAGTATCTGATCCATTCTCCTTGCTCCGGGTAATAACCCCTCAAATGCACAATCCCACAGAAAGAAGGCACTCAGGAGACTTTTAGATGAAAGTGAAAAAAACTTCACTCACATTTAATTCAAAAGGTTAAGTCAACGTTTCGTGGACTGCATCCACTTCCTCAGGACTCATAGCAGGTATTTACATATACAGCAGGTATTTCACGAATGCACTCACCAGGACTACTTTAACCACTTGTAGTTGCCCGGAGATTTCTCGGGCTCAGCTGCGCTGCCGCAGCGGGCTGTCCCGGAAAATCTCCGGGCATACCACTATTATACAATAGGTGCGCGCCATTGGTGTCCAGGTGTGCACCACTGGCACAGCACCTCTACAGCACACCCCCCCTCCCAAATCCCTCCAGTCCCCCCCCCCTTCCCGTCACCTTTGCTCCGGCGATCGCTGCGCCGGAGCTTCCCTGACCCGCCCGTCCGCCTGTCACTCATTTTACAGTGACGTCGGCAGCAGGCTTGGGGATGGTCGGCCCGGCTCGGGGGGACTCGGGAGCGCTCAGGCACCCGAGTCCTCCCGAGCCGCCGCCAACATCCCCCAGCCTGCCGCTGTGGTGGGTTTTGCTGGGGCAGGACAAACCTGCACTTGTAGGTTTGTCCTGCACCAGAAAAACCTACCACTCAAGGGGTTAAACTTTGCTTAAAAGTATTTATTATCTCACATGGGTCACAACGGCAGTTGTCAGGTCACGTGTCGACGCTTCAACCGCGCTTCAGACAGCCTATCTCAAGACACCACCAATATCGCCACCAACAAGCAAGCCCGCTTGCTTGTGTGTATATATATATATATATATATATATATATATATATATATATATATATATATATATAGTGTCAGCTCATCTTTCATTTCCAAGAAATCTTGTTCTTCCTTTGTTAAAACTCCCTTATTTTAATAAGTATCTGGGGGTGTAAGGGAATGTGGTCACTTCAGATGTCAACTTTTTTCATTTCCAACTTTTCCATGTCTACCTATTGCTTGTGTCGACCTTTCGCCTCTGTCAGCCTAAGCCATGTTGACCTTTTTCGCATGTCAACATATGGTCTGTCGACCTATTAACTATCGACCTTCTCACTATAGACCCTATGACCCATACCCCTATAGTGAAAAATGTAGACTGGATGGGTATGATGAGAACCCTTCACAGACTACAACACCTGGCGCTTAATCTTTTATTTTATTAATTGATTAGGTGCACATGGAGTTGAATTGAATAGAATTACATTTTATACCAGCTGCTGCATGCGTCTATGTGAGTCTGCCTATGCTCACACTGAAAAGGTAAAACAACAAGAAAAGGTAAAATATAGGCGCTATGCGCTGCAAGGTGTAATGATGTTTTCCGTATTATTCTGCTTATCCAAAAATGAATTTGGACACACTGTTTAATAAAATAACAATTTTATATTATAAAATAGCATGAAAATATCACGATAATTAAACAAAGAAAAATATTAATTAAATCAAGTATTGTTAATAGTGTAATGAGATGGTAGTAGTACTGGGTCTCCACTTATTTAAAGCATCATGTGGTTTTGATATAGCTTTATAAAGAATCAGTGGACATCAATCAGCTGTCAGCAGTTGTACAATAAATAGATGCCTCACAATAGAGCAGGGGTGTGGAACCTTTTTTGTGCCAAGGGCCGTTTGTATGGGGAAAAAAAATCCTTCGGGGGCCATATGTAAAAATTTCTCTTACAAATTGTCCTGCTGCAGCTGTCCCACACTCCAGCGGCTACCGCTGAACAGGACTGACAGTCTCTGGCTGCTGCTGATTAAGAGGAATCTCGCAGGAACTACCGCCCTCTTGTGAGAATTCCCCTGTACTTGACTCCCGGCAAAGTCGCCGGGCGAGTGGGTGGGCCACTCATACCCCCGGGCCTGAGGTTCCCCACCCCTGCAATAGAGGGTTAATAAGCCAGGTAAAAGCACCAGTTCTTTTAGCATGTAGGCTGACATGCAAGAGTTAATAATTAGTGGTACTGTCCCACTGATTCGGTTCTTAGTAACCTGTAAGGAGCCGTTGGTTGTAAAGTCGGCTGGGGACCATCCACTTCAACAGGTAACAAAGTCGTGTGTAGTGGGTTAGGGGGGAGCCACTCACTCTCTCCGGCAATAGGAACACGTCTCACCGGCAGTTGTATGGGCTCCATGAAGAGACCTGAGCCGGTGCTGCCTGTGAAAAAGCACACCCCGTTCCGGCATTCACAGCCGCATGCAGCGGTATAGTCAACATGTTTTATTCCTGTAATCAGCAGGGAACATTTTCAAGACGGATAATGACTGCCCCATCTTGGGCTCTATTTAAGGGATGTGGTCCACCTAATTTTCCAATTAATTAATCAATTAATTGTACAATTTTTTCATCAATTTAGTGTTCAGTATAAATAACAACATATAAAAATAGAATAAAATAAAATAAACTGAAAAATAATAAAAATGAAATATATAAATACATAAAAACAAATCTTTTAAAACAGTGTGTCCGACACAGTTCTACATTTATAATATATAGCGACAATCAAATTGTCCAATAATTAGTATTCGTGTATGTTAATAGATTAAATTACAATGAAAGAGAGAGAGCATTTGGGATTTATATTTTCAATTATACTAGATATATCTTGTATTTTAACCGACTAACCTTTTCATATAATGGATTTTCCAAAGGGAGATACATAATAATAAAAAATGTTAGGATTCATTAATTAGTATAGACGTTAATCAGTTTATCTATTGCTATCGATTTATTTTATTCATTTACTGTAATCAATATTAATTATTCCTGAATCTTGTGAAATAAAATTTTGTTCAATAATTCATTCTAATTCAAACCCACAGAATTGTATTGTGTATATATAGGTGTACATATATAGAATATTACAAATATAATGAGTTATAAAATTTCTTACTAAACACCCAAAATGACTACATTTATATATATATATATATATATATGGGGAAATATCCATAAAAAAAAACATAAATAATATGAAGAATAAATTTATAATGATGAATAATAATAATAATAATAATAATAATAAGGTACTTGTGTACATTCATGGCTCCCACGATGTCCATCGCATAGTAAAAAATCGCATTGCATGCGATTTTTTACAGAAATGCATCCAAATGCATAGAAATTAGTATCAAACATGTTCAATGGCCCCCAAATGTCATTTTTTCAGGCTGTACCACCCCCACTATCAACGCGAACCCGAAGCGTGGCGAGTGCAGCGAGCCCGCGAGGGGCGGCGGTACGCGTCTTACGACCTTTTCATACCCCCACTATCCACGTCGGCGTGGAGTTGAGAATAGAAAGTGTGGCGAGCGTAGCGAGCCACCGAGCCCGAAGCGTGGCGAGCGGACACGGATACCTTCACAGGTATACGCGTCCCCTTGCGGGCTTCACAGGTGTCCGCTCGCCACACTTTCTATTCTCAACTCCACGCCGATGTGGATAGTGGGGGTATGAAAAGGTCATAGGACGTGTACCGCTGCGCTCACCACGCTTCGGGTTTGCGTTGATAGTGGGGGTGGTACAGCCTGAAAAATGACAAATTATACTAATTTCAATGCATTTGGATGCATTTCTGTTAAAAATCGCATGCGATCGCATGCGATTTTTAAAAATGCATACAAATGGCAAAAATCGCATGCCATCGCATGCCACTACATATGGCATGCGATTGCATGCGATGGGAGCCGTGAAAGTACACAAGTACCAATAATAATAATGAGTAAACCTCAAAGATATACACAAATATATGCACTTTCTCGATATCCATTAATCTGACAAAGTGAGGATTTATACACTATAATCTGTTGAATATTTTCTCATCTTATATACATATTAATATATACATATGAAGTAGATGTATTTCTTCTTTCAAATTTTCCTTGGGGGTTGGAGGAAGAGAGGTCTGCAAACTCACATTGTCGCATAAGCGCACCGTGAGTAGACCTCCATCTCTCCAGTCCGCAAAGAATGTGTACAAATGCTTTTTTAGAAATTTTCTTAATCAATTTAAGGAAGAGGCGAGAGATTTGTGGTTGAAAAAGAGGGAGGGAGAAGGGGGGGGGGACAGAAAAATAATTCCGCACTTGCAAAATCTAAGGCTTCATTCAATCCTTGAGTATAAAGAGTGTCTAGTTTGAATATCCACCTTGTCTCCGCTAAACATAATTTTCTGAAGTGATCACCCCCTCTTTTTGTATTGATAATAGATAACTGTCATAATAGAGAGCCCCTTGGGGTCACTCATATATTTTTCAGAAAAATGTCATGGAATGCTATGATTTTGAGCTTTCTTCGGTATATTATTTATGTGTTCCCTAAATCTGGTTTTAAGACTCCTTATTGTGCGGCCCACATACTGTAGTTTACAGGGGCACTCCAAAACCTACACACAATAGGTGGTTTCACAATTCATAAATTGTTTCAATGAAAACACCTTTTTATTGTAAGATGATATAATTGTATTTCTCTTATTTAGCATTTATTGACATGTCAAGCAAATATTTTTATTGCATTTAAAATTACCAATTGGTTTTGATGGGATCCATGTAGATTGTGTTGCTGATACTAAGGGGGGCAATAAGCTTGGTGCGATAAAGTCTTTTAAGATTTCTATTTCTCCTAAAGGTGATCTTAGGTGTTATTAGGAGACCATGTAAGACTCTATCTTGGTTTAAAATGTCAAAGTTATTTCATATGATCTTTTTTATTTGTTGTGATTTTGTATTAAATTTGGAAATAAATGAAATTGAGTTATTATGAGTTTTAAATTCCCCATTGGAGCGATCGTTGGATTTCAAGAGGATGTCTCTTCTAATGGTATCCACATTGTTTTTGGCTTCTATTAGAATTTTTTCAAAATAACCTCGCCTTTTAAAATGAGCTAGCATGAGTTGTGATTGATCATTATAATCAGTGTCCAGTGTAGAGTTGCAGCGTAATCTTTGCAATTGATTTTTGGGGATGTTATTAATCCACGGCTTATAATGTCCACTTTCATAGTGGAGATAGTTATTGGTTCCCACAGGTTTTAGATAATTTGCAGAGACCAGTCGGCCATTCTGAGTGGAGAATGCGATATCCAAAAAGTTTATACAAGTGTAGCTGAAAGTGTGTGTGTGTGAAAATAAGATTAAGGGGGAGATTCTCTAAGAATCTCCGCCCCCCTTCGCCGCCCATCGCATTTATAATTATTGCATATGTTCTAACATATGCGATAATTATAGCAAAGGACAGCTCTTGCATTAAGAGCTGTCCTTTGCGGTGAGAGTCGCCGGGTCCCAGCAGGTTCCGGCAGCTCCCCCCTCCCTCACACACCCGGCGCTGCTGCTGCTGCGCTGGGCTCTCCTCCTCCCTGCACCTGGAAGAGGATCAGTGCAGGGAGGAGGTCAAAGGTCCGGGCAGCACTGCGCTGTGCTGCCCGGACACAGGTGAGGGAGGAGGGGGCAATGCGGGGCGGCGGGGGTCCGTGCGGGGCGGCGGCGGAACGTTGCGGGGCGGCGGTGGGATGCAGTAGAAGCCCATTGGCTTCTATGGGGCATCGCCAGATTTTTCTGGTGATGCCCCCCGCCGCGTTAACCCGGCGGGGGGATGCTTACAGCTTCCCAAAATGCAGTAAAAACCCCGATAACGGGGTTTTTACCGCATTTCTTGCATAGAGAATCTCCCCTAAATGTGTTAGAATTTAGAAAATTAACAAAATCAAGTGCCAAATCGTGTCCCCCTTTCCAAATAATAAATAGATCGTTGATTAAACGGCCACAGAGGACCAGATTCTCTCTATACGGACCACCCCATATAAGTTCTAGGCGGCCCATAGCCGTTCCAAGACGTTGCAAAAAGTGGTGATCTTCAAACATAAAATAATTGTGAGTGAGAATAAACAAGATGGAGTCCAAAATGAACTCCTTTCTTGGTGTGGAAATTTCATTATCCGAATCGAAATAGTGGTTAACCGCCTCAATTCCTTTATCATGCGGAATATTTGTGTAAAGTGCTTGGAAATCAAGGGTAAGGAAGCCCCACCCCTCCGTCCAAGATAGTTCAAAAGTTTTATTTAAAATATGTGTGGTGTCTTTAATGTGAGAAGGTAGTGAAGTGACAAATTTCTGAAGGTGTGAGTCAACAAAATGTGATAAATTAGACGTGAGTGACCCTACACCAGAAATAATAGGTCTCCTAGGAGGTGTGGTGAGGTTTTTGTGAATTTTCGGTAAAAGGTAAAATGTGGGTGTGATGGGGTGATAAGGATATAGAAAGTGAGATTCCTCTTTGGATATGATGTCCAATACTGATTATTTATAAATAATAAACCACATGATGCTTTAAATAAGTAGAGACCCAGTACTACTACCATCTCATTGCACTATTAACAATACTTGATTTAATTAATATTTTTCTTTGTTTAATTATTGTGATATTTTCATGCTATTTTTTAATATAAAATTGTTATTTTATTAAACATGTCCGAATTCATTTCTGGATAAGCAGAATAATATGGAGTAACATCATTATACCTTGCAGAGCATAGCGCCTATATTTTACCTTTTCTTGTTGCCATACCCCTATAGTCACTCAGGTCACCTCTCCCCAGGCCAGCCACAGTGATCATAGATTACCAGTGGCAGCCGGCAATCTCAATGGTTCACCTGTAGGTTCTACTCCTTCCCATTTGAATTACTCCCCAGCCATGTGGCCAGGTACAGATGGCCATAACATTGACCATGTATGATATGCTACAGCCGTTATTAATACTAATAATAATAATAATAAATTACTTTAGTGTTCGTTTTTATAAAGGATCTAATTAGTTAATATTTTCATAGTTCAGTTTGAAATTGTATTTTTTTATAGAATATCTAATATAAAACTTATATTTAAAAAATATTCTGTGTCTAAGGAATTTTAAATAGATGTTATGAACCAAAGTCACTCATTAACCCTTTCAGCTCCAACATCTGGTGAGGCATATTCTTATGCATAGAGCAACTTTGGTAGAAATAACATATGCTCTGTATTGTGTGTGTGAAATTTTAAAGCATTGATAAGTGTTTTATAAATGCTTATTTTGTTAGTGTACATTTCAGCATTAAACCATTTTCAGTGTAGTAAAAAGATTATACGCTAGGTGCATTTTCCTTCTTGCTTTATTTCTATGTGGTGAAAAGGACATCCTGGTCATAAAACAGACTGGTTCCGGTTGATTGATCTCTTCAGTGTCTATATAGACAGTCAATGGGTCTACCCCAAAAGGTCAACGTGCAATAGATCAACAGGGTCACAAGGTCGACAGGGTCAAAATGTCGACATGCAATAGGTTGACATTAAAAATGTTGATATGAGTTTATCATGATTTCTTTTAAGCCACCTTGTTGTTATTTTACCACCCATGTTGGCATAGAGGGGGGATATAATAGTATGCCGAGCCAGAAGTATGGCATGTGAGGGTACACGTTATTGATACCAAAAAAAAGTCTACCTTTTCATTTTCCTTTTTCATGTCATCATTTTGACCCAGTCGACATTTTGACATGTCAGCCTTGTGGGGTAGACCAATTGACTGTCTATATAGTGTCTATTGTGTCTCTAGGTGCTGCCATGGCTATTGATTCCATGGAGAGGAGGTACCTTTGGGAGGTCCTGCAGGGTCTGGTTGGCCTTGACAAAGCTAAATCCGAAGCGTGCGCCGGCTAGCGGTGCGCTGATTGGCAACGCATGTCTTTTAGCATTGCATTTTGATCTGTATTTCTTTTCACAGGTTCTCATCTAAAAACCCGGTCTCAGGGTTCTGCCTAATTACTCTAAAATCTGCAAGTAGTGCTGTCAACTGCTGATACATTCCTGGTTGAGACAGACATCGATGTCTAACCAGGCAGCAGAGCTGACATGCATCTTCAGATAAACAGCAGCACAGGCACGCATTGTAACTAGAGTTACCAAACAAGCCTGTGACAGACATTGCTACAACATATCATATGTCTGTTCAGGCAACTTTGTAGCACTAGTTTTGGAGACTCAATATACACAGCCACAGCACTGAGACTATTAGAGTCACAACCAATCCAGTGTCTGCATTGACAGGCAAAACGTGGGCACCAGAATTTGAAATTACAACTATATAGCCATTGTGCTGATAGCACTGTTTGTTTGATTTATTGGTGTTGCGCCACATCTTGCTGTCTAATAAATATATACATGGTTATATCAAATGTCTGTTCAGGGGACATTGTAACACTGGCCTTGGAGACTTAATATACACAGCCACAGTGCTGAGACTATTTGAGTCACAACCAATCCAGTGACAGTCAAAACGAGGGCACCAGAACCTAATATTACAACTATACAGCCATTGTGCTGATAGCACTGGTTGTTTGACCTATAAAAGTCGCACTACATCTTGCTGCTTACTAACTGTATGCATGGTCATATCAGTGCCTAAGACTGTGCCTAACATCTACCTTATCCCAAATGTGGAATTATAACCACATGAGCATAATAAAATTGAATATTTTCCCATTTATTTGATTTTGTGGATTTGGTACCATATTGATGAATGGACAACCCTAGGAAGTACAGGCAGCATTACAATGTGGGTAGCAGAATTTAAAACCATAAACACAGGGCTGAGAATTTCGGGTGATTGCTCCACCGTATCTGATTTGCATTACACCCTTTTGCCTGCAATATAGCTACATATACATATATAGCTACATATATATATGGATTTGCAATTGACCTGAGTGTACTTTACCCCTCTTGCCCCAAAGTGGGGAATTCAACCACCTCTAAATACAACTAGTCATACACCCTCCCGCCCTCTACGGTCGGCTGAGGACTGTCGTCTCTCCTCCACCCTGATCACTGCTTCCCATGCTAGAGTACAGGACTTTGCCCGTGCTGCACCCCTTCAGTGGAATGCACTCCCTCGCTCCATTAGACTCTCCCCGACCTTGCAAAGCTTCAAACGGGCACTGAAAACTCATCTATTCATCAAAGCATACCCTTCCACTGCATAAACCAGCTGGTTCTCCGACCCCTTGCCTGTTTACATCCTGCTATCTAACCACCACCCACTTGCTTGCACCTCTTGTAATCTGTCTGTCTCCCCTTCCTACTAGATTGTAAGCTCCTGAGAACAGGGCCCTATTCCCTCCTGTTGTCAAAGCCCACTTCTCTTCACATTTCACTCACAGCTCTCCTATACTCAAACATTCAGTGACCATCTTAGTCTGCATACTCATCTCCATCATTGGCCTCAAGCCTCTAGTTGTATGTTGATTGAGTCCTCACTACTTACATTTGTCTCCCTGTATTGTTCCTTTGTACGGCGCTGCGAAACACTTGTGGCGCCTTATAAATAAAATTATAATAATAATAGTCCCGTGTATCTCCACATATATGAGTTTGGGAAGTTGTTCACATACTGACGAGTGGGTAACTCAAGGTCATTTGGTGACTTAACTCCTTGCAGTCCTGAGGCTGCTGGAACCAATACTGTCTCTTTCGATACCTTATTGATACAGAAAATCTCTAAATTACACTAAAATACTGTATCCATCCCCACCAGTAGGGGATACGAGACTTACAACTAAAAGGCAGTTTAAACCCACAATATAGAGAGCCATATACTAAAAATTCTCTCTTACAGTGGTACAAACACTATAACCTGTGATTAAACATTATATAACATATACTGAACCAGAACAGACAACAGTGCGTTGCCAAGAAGCCACCGTCCTTTTAACACACCTATTCTATCTTTTGTCCGTCACACTTATGTGTGTTTTATATTTCGCTAGTTGTAGATAATTAATAAAGGTTAAATTTTATTGTTTATTGTATATTGTTTTATAAATTTCTATGACAGGTGCACCACACCAGTGACAATCCTTTTTCTTGTTTCTCCTTGAAATATTGTGTCCAGGGTCTGGGGATCCGACAAGTTTTTTTGAGCGGAGTTAAACTGTTACATCAGCAGTCAACCGCCAGAGTTTCTGTTAATGGGTATGTTTCTTCTCAGTTTTTACTGACTAGGGGTACTAGACAGGGATGTCCTCTCTCGTCTGTCCTCTTTGCTTTAGCCATAGAGCCGTTAGCTTGTATTATTGACCTCATCCAGGCTTGAACTCATCCAGGCTATAAATCGGCTTCAGATTGGTCTACCGGTTGGATACATTTGCTTTGTATGTGGATGATCTTTCATTATTTCCAGACAAAAATGAGAGCACACTGTATTGATCTGTAAATTATTTAATCGATATAATAATCAATTTAGAGACATTCAAAAGAAACAATTATGACATTTACAATAATAAAATAAAAAAATATAATAAAAAACATAATATACATAAAATGTCCAGTATTTAAACCACACCAATTGATATACATTAATTTATGTTAGTTCTCTGGTGCTCTTAGCCACTTTATTCCAGTTAGCATCTTTGTATTTGTAGGTGGGGAGCTTCCAATAATTTATATGATCATTGTTGCAGGTTTGAATGGCTCCAAATTAAATCATTGTATCCATAACAGATCCTTTATAAATTGCAGCAATTAAACTCCTTTTCAATTAGGGCTTTGATGGTACCAATGATATAATGTGACAATGTGGCTCTGTCAGCCAGGATCAGAGCATCTCCCCATTATGAGTGTATAGTGTCACAGGCAGGAGGGGGAGGTAGGATGGTGAATGGTGGTTTCTAGTCGCTTCAACTGGCGTGGCTCTGTTGTAGTGAGAGCCGGCGTCGGGAACAACCTCTGCCGCACTTGAGCCGCCTCTTATCCTCTTACCGGCACATGGAGTAGATGTCAATCTCTGGCGGTGCCCGATCAGGTGGACAGTGAAGATCGCCACAGGTCTCTTACTGTGCATGGCCACTTTGAGAAGTTAATCCAGGAGCAATGTAGCCATACAGTCCAGGCCACTTTAAAAGGCTGGGGGGATAGCTGGGTCATAAAGGACGGTGAAATTCCCTGTCTTGATTCATTTCTCCATCTACATACACTGACGGTTTCCTCAGAAGATGGGAAAATCATGTTGGAGTCCTTGTTTAAAAAGGTGGTTTCCCCAATCAGTACAAAGCATTAATTATGCTGCACCTGTGTGTTATACTAGGCTTGCTTTGAAACAGGTGAGTGTGTTTGTGCGGTCTTATAAATACAGAAACATTTCAATCATTAAACTGTGGACATCATTCAATTTTAATGTATAATCATCAAATGCACGTAAAAGGGAATAAAATACACATATAGATCAGAGTAAATCCTAATTAGCAACATTGAACGTTGTTTGTTCTAATTTGTATCGCTTGAAATTCACTTCAAGTATTCTAAAGTTTGTTTCATCCATATATAGAGCCTGTGGCTCAGAGGTAAAGAGAAGGAACAGGAGAGAAGAATATGCCATCATCACAGGTTCAAATCCTGTGATGGGGCATATGATACTAATTAATTTAGATAATTTGTATTCATCTATTAATTTGAATAACATATATATTAGTCATTCTTATCTCCATTAATTTTAGTTCAAATCGAGATATATATAAACTCATAATGCTCCTTATAGCTCGTATGAAAACAACAGGTATGATAAGAGTCCTAAAATAAAGCAAAAGAGGAGGCAATGAGAAACAAGTACTTCCTATATGAATTCACAAGCATAGATAATCACAAGATTTTTAATGAAGTAAATAATATTCGTGAAAAGATGATGATGATCTATATTCCAAACCAGGCAGATAATCCTTATAATAGCTTTAAATTATCTAAACTTTAACATTCAATATAGATGCAAGGCTCATGGCCCTGAGGTAGGTAAAAGAACCAAGTAGAAAACAATCATTAGTAACCCAAGTTTGAGTCTCACATAGGGCCTTATTCTGGTTGGTGCGTATATTTCCGCGTACTTTCGGATAGCGGTTTTTAGCCTACTGCGCATGCGTGGGGAGCGCTATGCACATGTGCCACGCATGGTCTCCGTACTTGTACTCACTAATACTGTACAGAAATGTGCACCGCAAACACTCGGGAAATATGGGCGTATTATGGGCGTCATTCGGAACTACACAGGGGCGTACTTTCAAAGTGGGCTAAACTGGGCGGAAACATGGGCGGACACGGGGGATTGCACTTTTTTCGTAGGCGTGCATTCGGACAGCACACCGAATGCACGCAAACAAAACGGCAAGAAATATGCGGTGTCCATAAGCAAGTATTGCTTTGCGGACACCACTCGTTCATGCGCTAGGCATTCGGAACGCCTAATCACTACAAGTAATGTCAGCTGAACACAATCCAATTCACTCCTTTACTCATTACTCATTAATTACACGCTTGTCACTGCTTCAATTGGAACCATTGCAGCTTAAATGGTCCATTACTAAACACACACATATATGTTGCAGTTTTCACACACTTTTAAATAGCAAATAGTGGACACAACTTAATAAGAGAAATACACATGTCACTTCGACATGTATCAATTGAACCACACATTTGGGGGTGAAATAAAATATTTTATTACCAGAAGTTATAAAATAAAATGGAAAGCGCCGTGGTGTGTGTGCGGCGCATAGGCCACGCCCATAGTAGCGGCAACTCGCTTGTGCAAAACCTGGCCTAACATCAAACTATAATTTAGGTGACCTGTTTAAAGATTTTTTGTAATGGACACCTGTAACGTTATGCAATCCTAAATGCTATCTGTTGGGTGTTCAGTAGTACTGTGCTATTGTTGAGATTGTCCATAAAAAGTAAGTAACCCAATCCATTTTCAAATCCGGCCCAGAAGTCATGCAATAGTGATCACTGATGACATGCACTACACATGTGCTAGGCCTATAAATAGTGCCTTGCTGCTAGGTGCATTTGTCTCCAGAGCTGTATTGGGCCAGGTTCTAAGGTAAGCACTCGCATGGTCCAGATTGTTGGTACAGCAAAGTCTTGTTAGCATTACAGAAACATGTTACCTGCCCACCATTTAACTGACAGATGTTAAACCGGTGTGGCCCCATATAATGGTGAGCTACATGTCCCTGCATTATGTGAAATGTTTCATTTTAGTTATTGATCAGTTGATCACACCTGTAATACTTACTTTGTGTTTAGTTGTGACATGTTTTAAATACATTTGTCTTTAAGAAGGTGTGTGGTGAGGTAATATTATTGTAACTTCATTATAGATTACTATGGATCTGTGGGACTACACTGGGCGCCCCTGTATTGTACGTATAGTTGCATCAAATGTGACAAATGTTTGAGCATGACCAATCTTTGCATAGGTGTCTCGTTATTTATAAACCTTTTGTCGTAGGTTGCTGAAGCAGTGATGCAGTATATGGGTGATAGGCTAAGGGCACTTGCGGCTCACCCCACTCGTCGGCCAAGGAGGCCAGGACGTGCTAGAATCTTCCGCACACGGGTGACACTCTTTGGGATGCCCGATGATGAGGTACTTACTAGGTACAGGTTACCCACACATGTCATTCTAGATATACTCTCTTTAATTGAGAGTGATCTAGAACCTCTTCATGGGCTCACGACAGCAATTCCACCTCACACTCAGCTGCTGGCGGTGTTGCATTTCTGCGCCTCGGGATCCTTCCAACAAGTAGTGGCAGTACTTGCTGGAATATCTCAGCCGGCTTTCAGCCAAATCCTGAGGCGTGTGACGTCAGCCATGTTTAGGCGCAAGGGGCATTTCATGGCCGTGTCTTTTGCCCAAGAGACCCTTCACCGAAGCCAGCAGGCATTCCATCAAATTGCTGGCTTCCCTAATGTGATAGGGGCTGTTGATGGCACCCATGTACCATTTGTGCCTCCATCAAGAAGTGAGAAGATCTATAGGAACCGAAAATTGTTCCACTCACTGAACGTGATGGTGGTATGTGGCCCATCCATGGAAATTCTCGCCTTCAACTCGAAGTTTCCCGGAAGTGCCCATGACTCTCATGTTATCCGACAAACCGGGATTTGGCAAAGACTCCAAGAGCTTGAAGGCCGTGATGCGTGTTTTCTGGGTGACTCCGGTTACCCATGTACGCCCTGGCTACTTACGCCGTACAGCTCCCCAGAACCAGGCCCACAGGAGGCATTCAATAGGGCGCATGTTGCCACCAGGCAAGTGGTGGAGCGCTCAATTGGCCTGTTGAAAGGTCGATTTAGAGTGCTCCACCGCACTGGTGGTGACTTACAGTATGCGCCTGAAATGGTGTCGAGGATTGTGGGCCTGTGTGTTTGTTTTCACAACATAGCTGTGCGGCGTGAGATACCCTTTGATGAGTGGGAGGTTCCATCTGAGCCGCAAGACCCACCCATGCGCCCATCCCGCTACCCTGAAAGCAGACGCGGATACCAGCTGCGGGACTCTGTGGCCATGAGATACTTCAGGTACATTTCAGAATGTTGTCCAGACCAAACCTCATTCCGATCTATTATCCACATCAAGGTTGACATTGATTTAAATTTAGTGTCCTCCTAATTAAACATTAGGCAGCATGGCCTCTTAATGGCAATAGCAATAGCACTACGTATTAGGTTTGAGGTGTATTGGTTTAAGGCCAATATTGCACGTATTGTCCATAGATTTAACAACATATTTTATGTATTTATTTTTTTAGCTGAGCTTATCATCCGTGTCTGGTGAGTACATTGAATTTCTTACTTTTTTCACCATGTATGTGTGGGATGTGGGTGTGATTATTTTCTTTGGAGATGTAATTTTTATGATCACATATATATAAGTTTATTTTGGGGGTTTAGTTCAAAATATATAAGCAGTAGGAGGTAGGCAGGCAGGCAGGCAGGCAACCAGACAGGTGTCCAATATAATGGAGAAGTGCTAGTATGTGTATGTGTTTTTTCTCATAAATGTACGCATACACATAAATGCATACAGTAAGTAATGCGAAGTACAGCTAAGCGATGCCAAGCTATAGCACGCGTTGCTTGGCGGTGCGATGTTATCGCCGATGGTTGGGTGCATACACAATGTCCATGTCAATTTGGATAATAAAGTTAATACCAAATAGTGACCTTACCAACCAATCACAGGACATGCTAATTTCTCATACGCCACTCCTAAAATGGCAGCTTACCAGAGAGCCCAAGCCTTCAGCACCGCGGAGCTGTTGTCTCTGGTGGCTGTGATGGAGAGGAGGCTGGGGCGTGCTAGCCCCTTCATCTCCAATGCAGACAAGCGCCGGGCGTACCTTGCTGCCCGGCGACGGATATTCGCCCACACCAATGTGCGGAGGGCCGTCGCCCAATTGGAGCGGCGATGGTCCGACCTAAGGAGGCGGCAGCTGGAGCTGCTACAGCGGCTCAGACGCCGAATTGAACGGTGTAAGTTTTTTCGCAATTCATTAATCATTAACATTAAGGGCCAGATGTATCAAGCTTCATAAAGTGATAAAATGGAGAGTGATAAACAACCAGCCAATCAGCTCCTGCCTGACATTTTTCAAACACAACCTGTAGCATGACAGGAAGGAGCTCATTTTCACATTATTGAATAATAAGATTACATGAGGTTAGTTGGGTGTTTAGCACATAGAAATGCCATATACTATATGTGTGATATATAACACATATATAATGTGGTTAGGATATGTACTTGGTATAGTGATTACAATGTCAAATGACACTGACCCCCCCCCCCCCCCCCCCCGTGTACCAAGAGGCCCTACCCCTTGAGGAGTTGCCACCGCCTCCAAGAAGAGCCGGTGGAGGTGTCTGGCAGGGGTAAGTAGACGCAATGACTCATGACTAACTTAGGTACAGTTAGTTATGTGGCAAAGATGATGACATTTTGCTATAATAGAGTAAAGAGTAGTCCTAACAAATGGAAAACAACAGACACACTTTGGCCTTATAGGGCCATGCTGCAACCGTGCAATGTGGAGGCTCATGTAGGTGAGGAGTGTTTCTTTAAGCAGGGTCTTTGTATAGGAGACAAACAAAACATCAATGGAATATGGACAGGCCAGATTTCTAACGGAGTCTCAAGTGTCCAGTTCACCTGGCCCCCCTGTACCCAGTGGTCCTGTGTTGTTGCCATGTATTTTTGAAAGGACTTATGTAGGATGTATTGAACTTAGAAATGGTTTGGTGTATGGAAGCAGATTAGTGCTGCACTTTGGCCTGTCTGGCAATGTGACAAGGAATCATGAAGTAATAGGGTAGAGTGACTAGGGTAGCCTTTTAATGTGTTATCTATCTATCTATCTATCTATCTATCTATCTATCATGCAGTTTAGCTATTAAGCAGTAACATGCAGGTATATATGTATGGCTAAATGTGGCATGTTGTAGTGGGTGTAGGTTTCTAGTAGATTGAGGAGTGTTTGGCCAGGAGAAGTGTGAGTGATCCTTAAGTGTTGTGGTGATTTTGATATATACATTGTCAAATGTATGAGTCACACAAGTGTGTGTGTGTGTGTGTGTGTGTATGTGTATGTATGTGTATGTGTGTGTATGTGTGTGTGTGTGTGTGTGTATATGTGTGTATGTGTGTGTGTGTTTGTGTATGTGTGTGTGTGTGTGTGTGTGTGTGTGTGTTTGTGTGTGGTAGCAGCATCATGATCATATATTTTCTGCCATTAGATACAGGATTGGCTAAGTATTTGTTTGTATGTATGATTTCTCATGGTGTAGGTACTTAGGATTGACTGTACAAGGTGTACCTGAGTAGCATAATTAATGTTGTACCCCCTTTCTCATGCCCACAGATTACCTAGAAGCAGCCCAGGGTGTGCGAGGGGCCCTAATGAGGCTGCGGGAGGACCTCATGCGAATGGCTGGCCATGTGCAGGACCTCTGCGACCTCCTGCTCGATTGAATGTTTTTTTTTTTGTTTTTTTTTATATGTTCGGTAAATAAAAGTTAACGTTTAAGTACGAAGTTGTCTGTGTGTTATTTTAGTATTTTACAGTATAAGTATAAATATAATGAAAATTGATAAAATGTTGATGTTTACTTATGTACGCTGCAAAAGGGTAGATAGCATTTTAAATTGCATAGGGTTAATGTAAAGTGGTTGTAAGTGTTTAATGATCAATTAGATAAATAATAGATGACCAGGATAAACAATCCCTTTTCAGTGAGGTTTGATAATTGCCTAAGTGTGTCATGTGATCCATTTGGGAATTCAGATAAGAGTGGTGGAGATTTGTGCATAAGTACACCGCATCGGTGCGTACTGGCAGGTTCCCGTCCGTTCTGATGCGGTAAGGCCGTGCATACGCGGTCAGACCGTGCTTACGCTGTCAGACCGTGCAGAATCTGAGTGTTTCCCCCGCACACGCATGGTTTGTATGTCGTCCGTGAACACGCCCTGTTCTTAAAGAGTGACTTCGCCCGAATGCGGAGGACCGGTGGGCGTTTCTACGGACGATGTCCGCAAGCCACCGCACAGCGTGGCGTGCGGACCGCTCCGTAGGAATTCGGGAAAGTACGCACCGATCTGAATAAGGGCCATAGAGACAGAATTTTTTTTCCCTCTCCAATACAATATCTGTGACTATACACATGTAAGGGAAAGCAGTGAAGTATCACCCAATAAGGGTGAAAAAGAGAACAGCAAAATATCACCCAATAAGGGTAAAAGAAGAAAAGCATTACCGGTACCTTTGTAGTTTCACGGAGCCAGCATGGGCCGTGCGTCTGAGTCCCCTTGCGGGGCTCACTTCGCTCGCCCACGCTGCAGGCTCGGTGGCTCGCTACGCTCGCCACACTATTTAAAATCAACTCCATGCCAACATGGATAGTGGAGGTATGAACTATCCATGTTGGCATGGAGTTAAGTTACTTTTTTGGACATATTTCGTGGCGAGCATACACCCGAAAGTAGCACGGCGCCATGCTGGCGCTGTGAAACTACACAAGTACCGCATTACCTATGAGTTCCAATAACACTTTTAAATATTATTAAGCTCTATATTGTCATTTAGACCTGCTGGAAATAAAGTACCTAATCAAAATATCCAGTACACTTCTTGAGTGCAGAGTCTGTCATAACGGTCACCACCCCTGGATGTTTTATCTATGTGTTCTATGCCTTGTATTTTTATAACCCTTTGTGTTTGAATTTAACATGCTTAGATAATGAATGGTTCAATACTCCTTTTATTATATTTCTCTGATGTTCGAGAAATCTAGTATTGAGTGTACGAATAGTGCGGCCTACATATTGAGATCCGCAAACGCAGGTTATAAAATTTATTATAACTTTTAATATCGAAGTAAGACCCTAACTGGGTTGATTGGAAACAATTATTAGGCTCTTTAATATGGGGGCAGGTCATGCATTTGATTTTTTTGCACTTATAGCATCCTTTACATTTTTTAGACTCCTTATTTTCTATTCTATTATCGTTTCTAAAATGGCTGGGTGACAGAATGTCTTTTAATGTTTTGTTCTTTTTGAAAATAATTTTAGGTTCTTCCTCCAAATGTGCTGCCAATAGGTTGTCGCATTTCAATATTCTATAGTTCTTTTTTACAAGGTCTCTTAATTGTTCTGAATGTGTGTTGATTTTGAAATAAACAATGGACTATCAAGAAAGGTGGGTTTTAAAGCTATTTTGGGGGTCAGGAGAGATGTTCTCTCTACTTTCATGCTTTCTAATTCTGCTTTTTTTAGGAGCCACACAGGATATCCTTGTTCAAGGAATACATCTGACATCTTTCATTTATTGTTGGAACTGAGAGTCCTCTGAGCAGTTTCTTTTAATTCTACAAGATTGATTTTTGGGAATATTATTTATCCATGGTTTGTAATGACAACTATGGTAATTCAAATATCCACCATTATCCACATCCTTTTTAAATGTGGCAGTGGTGATGCTATTATTTTTAATAGTAATAGCTATGTCCAAGAAATTAATTTGTTGTTGATTAAAGGTGAACGTGAATTTCAAACTAAAAGTGTTGGAGTTACGTGATTCTAAGAATTCAAGTGCTAGTGTAGTGCCCCCTTTCCAATTAAAAAATAAATTGTCTATGTATCTGCCCTAGCGCACCAGGTTCGCCCGGTATGGACTTTGCCACACAAGTTGGTCTTCAAAGTGGCCCATATATAGATTTGCAAAACGTGGGGTAAACCTGGTGCCCATGGCAGTACCAAGTGACTGTAAATAAAAAACACAGTTAAAAGTGAAATATTTATGAGTGAAAATAAAAGTTAACAGATTGTATAATAAATCTTTATCTGTGTCCAAGTAATGCTGTATCATGTAGTATATTAGAATATAAAGATTCAACATAACAAGTTATTAGAAGATAGTCTGACTGCCACTCGACATGCATAATTCATTGTAAAAATTGTGTTATGTCTTTAATGTGTAAACGAAGTGCAAAAACTAAATCTTGTAAATGTGAATCAACAAAAGCAGAAAGATTAGTGGTTAGGGACCCAACACCTGAAATTATTGGGCGCCCGGGAGGTGTCGTGAGGGACTACTTTGGGTAGGTGATAATATGTGGTTACTACTGGATGTGAATTAAATATATAGTGATAATCTTTCTTGGAGATAGCATCTTCTTGTAATGTTCTGCTCAAGGTCTTTAAGTTCTTTACAAAAGGTAACTGTGGGGTCACCAGTCAATATAGAATAAAACTTTTTATTATTTATTATTGGCGGTATGCTTCTGCTACATAATCTTCTGTATTTTGAATTACTACGCCGCCTCCTTTGTAGGCGGCCTTGATTGTGACTGATCTATCCTCTTTTAGCTCTTTAAGTGCCTTATATACATGTGGGTGTAGATTATTTTTCTTTGTTTTACAACTGTTCTGATTAAATTTTTCACAAAATTTGCTAAAATCTTTCATTGTTAATGCATAGAAAGCTTCTATGCATCCACTTTTATATTGCATCGGGTAAAACGGTACTCTTTACCTAGAAGGGCGCCCACGATTTTGATCATGGGCATCGCAAGTAAAAAAAAACGCATCGGTCGCATCGCATGCGACCAAAAAATCGTATGCGATGCGATCGACGCGATTACCGCGATTTTACATAGGGAACAATGTTAAATGGGTCAATTGACCCGATTTAACATTGGGAACAATGTTAAATGGCCCACAGACCCCAAATAGCCACCCTGTGCCCCCCCCAATTGTTAACGCCAACCCATGATCAACGTGAACCCGAAGCGTGGTGAGCGCAGCGAGCCCGCGAGGGGCGGCGGTATGCGTCCTCCGACCTTTTCATACCCCCACTATCCACGTCGGTGTGGAGTTGAGAATAGATAGTGTGACGAGCGCAGCGAGCCACCGAGCCCGAAGCGTGGCGAGCGAACGAGGATACCTTCACAGGTATACGCGTCCCTTCGCGGGCTTCACAGGTATCCGCGTCCGCTCGCCACGCTTCGGGCTCGGTGGCTCGCTGCGCTCGCCACACTATCTATTCTCAACTCCACGCCGACGTGGATAGTGGGGGTATGAAAAAGTTGTAGGACGCGTACCGCCGCCCCTCGCGGGCTCGCTGCGCTCACAACGCTTCGGGTTCACGTTGATCGTGGGGTGGCGTTAACAATTGGGGGGGGCCCAGGGTGGCTATTTGGGGTCTGTGGGCCATTTAACATTGTTCCCTATGTTAAATCGGGTCAATTGACCCATTTAACATTGTTCCCTATGTAAAATCGCGGTAATCGCGTCGGTCGCATCGCATGCGATTTTTTTGGCCGCATTCGATGCGACCGACGCGATTTACATTTTAACATGGTTTTCTATGTAAAATCGTGGGCATCGCATGCCATTATAATGGCATGCGATGTACATGCGATGCCCGCGATGGGCGCCCTTCTAGGTAAAGAGTACCGATAAAACTTCTTATTTTTTCTTATGTATTTTATTTCTATGTCTTTTTAATGTCTCTAAATTGATTATTATATTGATTAAATCATTTATAGATCAATACAGTGCACTCTCATTTTTGTCTAGTTTTTTCATGTTGGTATTTGCATATTAAGCAGCATATTAATGGTACTTGTTTCCTAGTAGGGCGCCCACGATTTTGATCGTAGGCATCGCAAGCAAAAAAATCACGTCGGTCGCGTCGCGTGCTGACAAAAAAACGCATGCGATGCGACCGACGCGATTACCGCGATTTTACATAGGGAACAATGTTAAATGTCCCAATTGACCCGATTTCACATAGGGAACAATGTTAAATGTCCCAATTGACCCGATTTCACATAGGGAACAATGTTAAATGCCCCCCTCCCCCCAATTGTTAACGCCACTCCACGATCAACGTCAACCCGAAGCGTGGCGAGCGCAGCGAGTCCGCGAGGGGCGGCGGTACGCGTCCTCCGACCTTTTCATACCCCTACTATCCACTAGGGCGTGGAGTGAGAATAGAATAGTGTGGCGAGCACAGCGAGCCACCGAGCCCGAAGCGTGGCGAGCGGACGCGGACACCTGTGAAGCCCGCAAGGGGATGTGGATACCTGTGAAGGTATCCGCGTCCCCTCGCGGGGCTCGCTGCGCTCGCCACGCTTCGGGCTCGGTGGCTCGCTGCGCTCGCCACACTATTCTATTCTCACTCCACGCCCTAGTGGATAGTAGGGGTATGAAAAGGTCGGAGGACGCGTACCGCCGCCCCTCGCGGGCTCGCTGCGCTCGCCACGCTTCGGGTTGACGTTGATCGTGGAGTGGCGTTAACAATTGGGGGGGGGGCCATTTAACATTGTTCCCTATGTGAAATCGGGTCAATTGGGACATTTAACATTGTTCCCTATGTGAAATCGGGTCAATTGGGACATTTAACATTGTTCCCTATGTAAAATCGCGGTAATCGCGTCGGTCGCATCGCATGTCATTATAATGGCATGCGATGTACACGCGATGCCCGCGATGGGCGCCCAGATAGGAAACAAGTACCATATTAATCTGTTGATGCTGTGGTATTTTGATTAATAGTTAATCCATAACTCAAATTTATTAACTTATTCTTTTGCGCCTAATATACTTTTGGTATATATTGCTGTTTTATTATTTCTACAGGATTACTCTACAGCCATAGGGAAATTCTTCACAAGGAAAAGATATCAGGCGCTATGGCAGTAGCTGTGATTCTAGGTAAAGCAGCTGCTCAAAATGGGGGGGTAGTCAATCCCCACCTGGAGAAAAAGCAAGCAAACAATCACGCACAGGGCATGTGAGCAGCGCTTAATAAATTTAAACCAGTTGGATGAAAAAATGTATAATATTTTACTACAATAAATAACAAATATATAAGCAATATACAATAGATGCACAATGGGTACACAATAAAAAGCTTGTATTAAAATCACGCCACAGGGAAGTGAATAGAGTGTGGAATGGCCCAGGGGAACAAGGGGATATTTGGGTACAATGGGTCACAGGTAAGTGCACTTTACCGGATTTTTGAGTGACCTTTAGATCCAGGAGAGTCCACCTTTTTAACAAGCGATGTTGATCCTCACTATTTGTCACGGTATAATGTAGGCCGTTTGGAGGGAGATATAAACCATGGGCTTTCGCTTTTCTGCTGGTATTTTGCCCTAGTGGACTTTATTGGGTTATAGACACCAGGGTGGTCCAGGTTGCGGTGTTCGCCAGGAGATGGAATATCGCTGGAAAAAGGGCTTCTGCTCACACGGTCCTCTCACTATGTTGGCTGGATGGAATAAGCCAATGGGGGATTTGAGGAACAGTGTCCGCCACACAGTTGTGGTTTTATGGCAAAGGGGTACCTGGTATCCAAGAGTCCACACTGGGCAAGGTAGTACACACTTTTGGGGTCCTGGGCGTGAGAAACAGGGCTGTCCAACCAACGCGTTTCACTGCCGACTGCAGCTTTATCAATAGCACAACTATCCATAACTCAAATTTATTAACTTATTCTTTTGCGCCTAATATACTTTTGGTATATATTGCTGTTTTATTATTTCTACAGGATTACTCTACAGCCATGCCTATTCTACTGGAGGTGGTAGGTATTTTTGGAAAGTCCTTTATTATGTCGCTGAATGAGTCTACTTCTGCCATTCCGATAGTATCCCTTCCATTACAATGGACTACCAAATTCAAATATATGAGGATTAATATCACTGACATTTCCTACGATTTTACATCTCATGGGGGTATTCAATCCCGGCTGCTATTTGCGACAGGGGAAATAGCGGCAACTGCCTAGTCAATGCTGTCTTTCACAACAGCATTGAAGAGGCAGATCGACAGAAGGGGCACAATTTTAAAAGCCGTTGGCCTCGTTTTGTTGATAATGGTTAAACAAAACGAAAATGGGCCAGGGTCACGCCTGTCTGGACGGATCGACAGACATGACCCGGGATTGAATACCCCCTTAATCTTTACCTGATTCTTGAACACATCACTAGTAAAACCAGAGTGGGGAGTAAACATCCGATCACAGTATCGGGTAGAGTTAATCTTGTGAAAATGATAGTGCAGCCAAAACTTCTATACATTCTTTTACAACCCCCAATTTATATTCTTCCTTCTCTAGTGAGGAACATTAATTGTTTTTTGTCCTCTTTGATATGGGCTAATAAGAGACCTAGAATTTGTTTCTGATATTCTCACCAGAACTCTCCATTACAGATATTAATGAGTGGAAACACCTTTCATCACTCTCCTCCAATAGTCATACAAGCTGTAAACATTTGTCAGGCCTTACGTGTTTTAATTCAGTTTGATGGTATTGATCCAGACACTCTCCTCTGGCGCACTTGCTGACTCTCTGAACACTCTGGATGGGGGAGCATGGAGTTCCAGAAATATAGTGACACTGAGCCAAGTTTACTGTGATGGTACTATTAAATCTTTTCAGAAATTAAAGGAAGAGTTTTGTTTGCCTGATTTGAATTTGTTTCAGATTTATTCAGCTTAGACATGCTCTGCAGACCCAGTTTAGAAATGCTGCACCATTGATTTTAAGACTTTTACTATTACCCTGGGTCCTGTGAAAACTGTTTCCATGCATACTCCTGTCTAAGTATCATATAGATTCTTTGACTTCCCTGCGAGCGGTGTGGGAGGGTGATGAGAGAACTAAGAGTGATGAGGAATGGGACTTGTTGACAGAATCTCCATGATTCATTACAAAATCTATTAGGTTTCAATAGATATAACTCTTTGTTTTGCACAGTTGGTTACATTTTGTGGTAAACAATCAGATATCTGTCCCAAATGTAATATTGATGTTGTTGGCAATGTCACACCCTACAGCAGTGTTTTTTAACCACTGTGCCGTGGCACACTAGTGTGCCTTGAGCTGTTCTCAAGTGTGCCCCCAGATCTAGAGATGCCCAAACCAGTTTACAGCCACCATCAGTTCAACTGTAATTTACTGGTCTCTTCTTTTCATGTAAAGGGCCAATGTATTTAATTTTTGTTACCTGTGGGGACCAGTGTGTTTGTTTTTTTATATGGGGGCCAATAGGTTTGTTTTTTTTTCCTGTGGGGACCAATGTGTTTTGCCCTGTGGGGATCACATGGTGTGCCTTGGAAATTTTAAAATCTTATTTAGTGTGCCGCAAGGTAAAAAGGTTGAAAATCACTGCCCTACAGCCTTATTGGTCTCAGGTAAAACACACTTTGGCAGTTATTGGAATACATTTTTCAATGCTCACTCCTAAAATGTGTATTATTGGAGCTGGTGAGATTGAGTTGCTGAATAAATGGGAGATGCAATATATTACAAATATTTGTGCTCTTGCCAAAGTATGTATTGCTAGACTGTGGTTGTATTCTAGAGGCCCTAATTTCACTCATTTTAGTTTCTTGGTGAATGAATCCAATACTCATGAAAGAAATGTATGTATGATAGCGATGTGCACCGGCCATTTTTGGGGTTTTGGGTCTGGATCTTCTTTGGGTTTTGGGTCTGGATGTGTTTTGCTAAAACCACCTTTTTGGGCTTGGGGTTTTGGGTCTGGATTTTTATTGGGGAAAAAAATAAAACCCACTAAAATCGCAGAATTTTATCTTTTTTTTTTGTTTGCTCCTACGCTATTATTAACCTCAATTACATTACTTTTCACTAATTTTCAGTCAATTCTGAATACCTAACACCTCACAATATTGTGTTTAGGCCAAAAGGTTGCACCAAGGTAGCTGGATGACTATGCTAAGTGACACAAGTGGGTGGCACAAACATGTGGCCCATCTAGGAGTGGCACTGCCGTGGCAGACAGAATGATAGTTTGAAAAACTAGGCCCCAAACAGCACATAATGCAAAGAAAAAAGAGGTGCAAGATGGATTTGTCCTTGGGTCCTTCCACCCACCCTTATGTTGTATAAACAAGACACACACACTTTAACAAACCAATTGTTTCAGCACCAGGGTCTGCCACATGACTGTGGCTGAAATGATTGGTTTGTTTGGACCCCTACAAAACAAGCTAGCAGTGCTCCACTAAGCATATAATGCAAAGAAAAGAGGTGCAAGATGGAATCGTCCTTGGGTCCTCCCGCCCACCCTTATGTTGTATAAATAGGACATGCACACTTTAACAAACCAATCATTACAGTGCTAGGGTCTGCCACATGACTGTGGCTGAAATGATTGGTTCATTTGGGTTCCCACAAAATAAGCTGGCAATAATTCATCTGCACAAACTGACTCTACTGAGGCAAGATGTCGTCCTCCTCCTCATCATCCACAGATTCCTGACCCCTTCAGTGTTGTGTACATCCTCATCCTCCTTACAGAATATTAATTTGTCCCCGCTGGAATCCACCACCACAGGTCTCTGTGTACTTTGTGGATGCTGGTCTTCCTGTAAGAATTGATAATTTATTTTGATGAACATCATCTTCTCCACATTTTGTGGAAGCAACCTCCTACATCTTTTTGCTGACAAGGTTCCCAGCTGCACTAAAAACTCTTTCGGTGTACACACTGGAAGGGGGGCAACTGAGGTTGTATAGAGGCTTCCAAATTGCCTCTTTTTCCTGCCAGTACAGGTACGGACTGTCTGACATTTGGACCTACTTGAATGCTGTCACCCATATAATCCTCCACCATTCTGTCAATGGTGACCACATCATATGCAGGTACAGTAGACATGTCAGAAATTGTTGCCAGGTCCTTCAGTCCAGACCAAATGTCCAAACTTGGTCCTGCCTGCCCTACATCACTGCCAGCGGGATGTTTATGTATTTAGTTGTATTAATGTGGTTCACTATATGTGATTGACATTATGATTGTTATGTTTTGTTTTGTTTGTTTTTTTCCTTTCCTTGTTTTGTTTTATGTTATGGTAAGGGTTATAGCATAAAATATACATATCTATCTCTATAATATACATGAATAGACATGACAGATTTTAAATTAAATTATATGATATAGATTATTCGATTTGAGTAGTAAATTTTGCAATACATCATATATTATACCATGTAATTATAACAATCCTGTATTATTTTATTATGATTTTGGTATTGATATTTTCATTGCTTGATTAATATAATTGATTTGATTTGATGTATGTAGATTTTAATAGGATGTCTATTTTTAATATCCTGCTCTCAATAAAAATAACTTTATTTAAAAAAAAAGTTTTTCTGCACACACAAAGTGAAAGCTCATAAACATCAAACCTAGGAAGTTAAATCAGAGGTATATAATGCTACCAAATTTAATACAATATAACGAGTAATAAATGCCAGATAAACATCTATTAATTCATAAGCTCCTGTGTGAAAGAGAATTTAAAGTTCAGCTTTGGTAATCCACACACTGAGAACAAGCCTGGTCATGTTCAGCGGGTCTGACTGATTAGGTTCTCCTCTAGATACGGTGTAGCTTGCAATGTTGCTTATACGTTTTGAGCTATGGGCTCTTTTTCAAGGCTATGCAAGCTACGGCCCCCATGTGGGTTTTACATATGTACAGAATTAAGAACACGGTAACTGGAAGTGATGTAATTTTCCATTTATGGTTTGCTCTAAACAACAGAACTACAGTGTAAAAATACACATATGGATACATTTAAATATCCATTGGTGGTTATTACAGGTTGAGTATCCCTTATCCAAAATGCTCGGGACCACGAGCATTCCGGATAAGGGGTTTTTACATACTTACCTGTCCCCTGGTGGGTCCCCGATGGTCCCTCGGTGTCCATGGAGTCCTCCGGCGTCCATGTCAGGCTTTCAGCTTCATTTCCGGTGTCTCCAGCGGTCCCAGGAGTGCATTGCACGAGTTCCCAGGCGCGCCGGTGATGTCACCGGCGCGCCTGGGAACTCGTGCAATGCAATCAAGGGACCGCTGGAGACACCGGAGATGAAGCTAAAGGCCTGCAGTGGACGCCGGGGGACTAGGTAAGTATAAAAAAAGGGTACTAAAAAAACCCCACGATTTTTGGAATAATTCGGATAACGGATATCCGGATACGGGATACTCATCCTGTATTGCCTAAAATATTTTTTTTTGCCTAAAATATATGGCCCCTGCTTAGCTGTAGCTGAGAAGCTGCTGCATTGACCACAACTTGACGGACGGTTATCGGTGAAGCTGGAAGCTTACTAAGCTTAAGGGGGATTACATTAATTCAATTTTCCAAATTTTTCATCGAGGATAAATTCAAGAAGCAAATCATTACTAAGAACAATTTCTCTGTACCAACTATCTACATTCTTCCAAAGTCCACAAACATAAAAACAAAACTCTGGGACAACCAGTCTTACCAGTAATCTTTATGCCTTCATAAATCAAAACCTCACCATTGGCGATTTATGAAGACAAAAATAGATATCACTTGAGGAATACTCTGCACACATTAAATAAAGTGAAGAAGGTCACTTGGGATGAATATATTAATATTATTTTTATTATTATTAACAGTTTCTTATATAGCGCACACAGATTACGCAGCGCTTTACAGAGATATCAGATATAAGATATGCTCATGGTTTCAGCAGACATTATGTATTTCCTTATATAGGATCATTGAACATGAAAAAGGGATCAAAGAAACATCATAGTATCTTGAAAACACAGAGCTTGACCCACAATTTTTTTTAAAGGATATTATCAGATTTATATTCACCAATATTCAGTTTTTGTTTAACGGTGAATATTTTGTTCAGTGAGTTGGGACAGCTATGGGCACCAAGTTCACACCCAGTTGTGCTAATTTTTTTCCTCGCAAAATGGGGGATAGATAATATCTGGTGTAGTCCATACTGGGGGATGAAATTGGCATCCTGGATTTAGTACATTCATAAGGTCTATTTTTTCTGGAAAGGAACAGAAGAATCTCTGAAGACTTTCTGTTTCCTCGTCAATACAAATTCATTAAAAAAACATTTCATGTACAAAATTAGAAATAGTACTTGCAATTTTCTGGACTTGACTCTCTGTCACTATTTATAAAATGCTAAATCCTCCACACCTTTCTGAGGTGAAGTTCAGCCAGTGACCACTAGAGGCTACTCGACAATGACTCTTTAACAGAAAATGAAACCAAAATGATATGTTTCCCTAGTAAGCCCGCTCGAAGAAAAATGCTTCGAAAGCTAGTCTGCTACTTTGTGATTGCCTCTGTGTTTGTGCATGTGTGAGCGAGAAAGAGATGTAGTTTCACTTGCTGCCAACAGATGGCAGTGTTTCGGAGGAACACAAATGGACACTAGTCATATAAATAAATATATATAGCCTTCATTTTTATGGGCTTTTAAATAGATAATTGTATATATATATATATATATATATATATATATATATATATATATATATATATATAAAATGATATTAGAAATGCAGATACCAACAGCTACTGTGCATCGACAAAGATAGTTAACTCTAAGCTGATACAGTAGCTTGATGGGTTACCAAATGTCCAGCTGATGAGAGCCAAGAGAAACTGTAGTCATCCACCTAACAAATACATATTATGATTGATAATTTCATTTCAGTACACTAAAGAACAGTTTGATGTGGTTAAGAAACAAATGGATTGGATATACAGAGATCATTAGTAAATGTATTATTAATGAATAAAGCTAAAAAAAAAACACCAAATGGGCCTTTATAGATATTGTAGTCATCATATAAAATTGGAACAGATTTTGAAACATCATTGGCATGTACTGCAGAAGTCCCTTTTTATCTAAGTTTATTTACAAAAAGCTAACAACTTAAAAAATAAACTAGTAGTGGATCTCAGTATTACCTGAATTATCAATTACCATATTATCTGAAGGCTTCAAATTATAATGAGTCAACATTTGCAGTACATAAAAATTGGATGGAAACTGATTCTATATCCCATCTTTTTAAAATGGTTTATAACAGTTCAACAACACATAACCAGAATTTCATGACCATAGAACACATTAAAACTTCATGGAAGGATATATATCTGGATTTGAGACAGCCTTGAAGTGAAATAAGATAGATATTCCACCTTGAAATCATCTTCCCTGAAGGTCTCAATAAAAGGCTTTGACTTGAAAAGTGATCCTTTGAATGTCTTTGGTACTTTTGATTTATCTATTTCTTACATGCTACTGTATACATGTATATACTTTTCTGGTCTGCTATATACACTTTTATGTTCATTTATTAATCTCTTTTTTTTATGAATTTTTAATTAAGTTTTTTTCTTTGCACTTTTACTGGCAATTTCCGCAGCACTGCTGCCATTTTCGTGGGACTCCAAAGGAGTAAGCATAATAAAACTGGATGCAGTATGTGCAATGTGGGCAACCCTGTACAAACACACGGTCATGAAACAATATAATAAGCTATATAGCCCAGAGCTAATTATGCTCTAAGTCAAAAGTCAGAAACTGCACTACTTTATAGGAAAAACTTACCACCTTAGTCCACGTAGTCTGTAAAAACAGTTCTTTTTTTTTAAACATTAGATTTTTATTAGTAGGACAAACTGGGAAAAACATGAACATGTCATAATGTAAGCAAATGCACTATATGTTACTAACGATGCAACAGGACACGTAATAGAAAAAAATAACTTTGTCCACATACAGCAAGGTGCGTCGGGCTAACTAAGTCGTAGCTTGCCCAGTTTTAGATTAATATCCCAGAGGATTGTCCCAAAATTTAGTGAAACTGAGAAGAAACAGTAAGAAGTGGGTAAAGACAGACACAGGAGGGAGGCAGACACAGGAAGGGGAAACACAGAGAAAGAGAGGCTTAGTAGCCCCTCCTTACGTAACACCAAAAAAAAAGACAACAACAGAAAAAACTAGGGGGATCAATCATTCATCTCGGGTGAGTGTAGGACTAATAAGTCAACAGGTTCAATGTGGTCGAGGGGCTGACCTTCTCTATCCCGAAACTCTCCCCACTTAAACCATTTGATCTGTATTGAGGAAGGCGAAGAAGAATATTTACTACCAGCAGTCTCAAAAATATAGTGTTTATGTACGTTATTGATAATGAGTTGGATATTAGGCACAGAAGGGGATTTCCATAGTCGGCCTATTGCCGCCTTAGTGGAAATTAGAATGTGGCCCAATAGATATTTATCACAACTAAGCAACAGGAATGGGATGCTATGGAGCAGGGCCACCGTAGGTTCCAGTGGGACTGATAATCCCAGGACTTCTTTGTTTAGGGAGAATACCTCACTCCACAGCAGCCGCAGGATCGGGCATTCCCAAAAAATGTGTAGTAAAGAGCCAACACATCCACAGTTCCTCCAACAGAGGTTAGATGTCGAGGGCCAAATGGAGTGAAGCCGCCGCGGAGTGAAATAGGCCCTATGACATAACTTGTAAAACATTTCACAGTGATGCAAACATATAGATATCCCAAAGCAGGACTTGAATATTGATTCCCACTCGGAATCTGGAATGACCCGAGACAGATCACGCTCCCAGCTAGTTTGAGACACAAATTTCTCCTTCTGACCCAGTAAAACAATATATTGGTACCAACAAGAAATACCCCCTCTGTGGTTGGTAGAAGACAGTCGGAGAGTCAATGCAGCTAGCCAACGTGGCAGTCGTTTTCCCATATGGACAGATAGCCAGTGGCGAATCTGTAGCAATCTTGTTTAGGTATATGGAACTGTGTCTGAAGCTGGTGAAAAGAAAGGAGGGTACTTGTTTCCTATCTGGGCGCCCACGATTTTAATCGCGGGCATCGGGGGTAAAATCGGGGCCATCGCGGGCATCGCGGCCGATAAAAAATTGGGTGCGATGGGCCAGACGCGATGCCCGCGATTTTCCCATAGAGAACAATGTTAAATGCCTCAATTTACCCGCGATGACTCTCTACTAGTAGGAGTACTGGGTAACAATGCCGACTTAGTTTATTACATTGATCTGGTATCGTGAGGATTAGCCAGGACTCGAGAACTGTGTTTTTTTGTTATTTTGCTATTCTATATTATTGTCTTTTTTTTTCTTTTGTTATTATATCATTTGATTTTTATTGGAGGATCCTGAGGTATGCTGGTCTGTCCAGTCAAGGTATTATATCTGACGGGCTGGACCAGGAGACACAGGATCATTTTTAACGAGTGATATATGTGGTTTGTCTTAGTTTAATATATAATTGTAAACCTGCAATACCGGAGGTTTGATGTGTAACCTACAAATCGCCTTATAATCTATTGTTGCTATACCTTAAGTAAGCTAGTATATTAGTCTGCCAACTATTGCCGTGCGTTCCATGTGCTGTAAGGGTGCGCAGTAGCCACTAGATAAGCTTAATGCCCTGATGTGTGGGTCATTCGCTGACTCTTAGATTTCTAGATGCTTGACAGAAATGGCTGTGCGTTCCAGGGGCGTAGTGGAACGCACAGGTCAGGTGGGCAGCATAATTTCCGGCTGTGTGCCGGCTCGCTGTTATGCGCCGTATGTGCGCAGCTGAGAGTAACAAAGTGAAGGAGGCGTCTACTTCCGGGGATGCGTTCCAAATGTATGGAACGCACGCCGGATTTCATGATATGGATATACTGGTTAGAACCGGATGGTTACCCATCTAACTTTTATAAAAGTAATAAACTAGAATTAGCCCCAGTTCTACTAAAAGTCTTTAATGAAGCTTCTACTTCCCGCGTATTCCCTAAAGAAATGTTAGAAGCGCAAATTGTAGCAATCCCTAAACCAGGCAAATCACCTGCATCAGTATTAAACTACCGCCCAATAGCACTTTTAAACGTTGATGTTAAAATGTACGCCAAATTGGTAGCAAATCGTCTCTGCCCCCTTCTCCCTTCCCTTATAAATCCAGATCAGGTGGGTTTTGTGCCAGGTAGGCAAGCCCCAGAGAATACTCGCAGAGTCTTTAATATTATGGAATACTGCAATTTTCACAAAACTCCTCTATTAATCCTGTCGTTAGACGCAGAAAAAGCCTTTGACAGGTTGCATTGGAGCTATCTCAAATCCGTGCTGCTCTCCTTTGGCTTCCAGGGTAGATTTTTAGACTCTATAATGGCCCTATACTCGACCCCGTCTGCAAAGATATTTGTTAATGGAACCCTCTCTTCTAGTTTTAAAATCACAAATGGAACTCGACAGGGTTGTCCTCTTTCGCCCCTCATCTTCGCACTGGCTATAGAACCTCTGGCTGAGATCATCAGAAGTGACCAAGAGGTGGAGGGACCTGAAAATGGGAATACATCTCACAAAATTAGTCTATTCGCCGACGACATCTTGCTATGCATATTAAATCCTACTTCCTCTCTCCCAAAACTACACAATATTATTTTAAAAAAAATCTCAAGCACTCTCCCCCTGCAGCTGCTGAATCCCAGGTGAAAATATTCAATCAATGATTATTTCAATGCATAGAGATTACACAATATTCTTGACAAATATGCTGAAATATCGTATTATAAACTTAATACAACTAAAACGGAAGCCCTTCCTCTTAACATCCCCCTGGCGACACTGTCCCTTCTTAAAGATTCCCACAAATACGCTTGGCAGTCGCGAGCTATTAAATACCTGGTCCATCTGTCTAGAGATGCTGACCTCATTGATTGTAACTTTGCCCCTCTGTTAAGCTCACTTGAGAAATTTACGCGGGATTGGCTACTCCACGAAATCTCCTGGTTGGGTCATATAGCAGCGGCTAAGATGATGTTATTACCCAAACTAATGTATCTGTTCCGCACTATCCCTAGATCTATCCCCAGACACCTCTCCCTTAGAATTAATAGATTATTCTCTCGATATATATGGAAAGGAGCCAGGCCACGTATAGCCAGACGCACCCTGGTGCTACCAAAAGATTCCGGCGGGGTCGCGTACCCTGACTTGGATAGCTACCATTCTGCTTGCATTCTTAGTCAGGCTCGCGACTGGTTCACTGCTACAAGCCCCAAGCCGTGGGTTCTTATAGAAAGACACTTCCTGGAGAGATACGATCTCTCCAAATTATTTTTCCTTCCCAAGAAGGCAGTTCCCACCAGGACAGGCCCAGGCGCTGCGATCAGGACCACTTTGGGTGTTTGGCATGTGGTGATGGCAACGGACCCAGACGTTTCCCTTCTGGCCCCTTGCCTCCCTATTAAAACATTGGCTGGCCTTATCCCTGATCTCCGTCTGGGCGCTTGGGTGGAGGGAGGGATTGCATGCTTGAACAATTAGGGAATAGTGATCACAATATGGTTTCACTGGAAATCAACTTCAGTAAATTACATCAAAAAGGATCTGCAAAAATACTAAACTTCAGAAAAGCAAACTTTGAATTATTCAGGGAAGCCCTTACAGGAATTGGGTGGAAAACGGTTATGGAGGGAAAAAATGCAGAGGAAATGTGGGATACTCTAAAAAAAGGTGCTTGATTCACTAACTATTGAATACATTCCTAAAGTAATTAAAGGTAAATTCAACAAAAAAAAGCCACCATGGTTGGACAAAGAAGTAAGGTCAGCTATCAACAATAAAACCAGAGCCTTTAAATTCTATAAAAATAACTTGAATGAGGAGGCGTTCGCAAAATACAAAGAATCAAACAAAACTTGTAAAGGGGTAATCAAAGCAGCTAAAATATTATATGAAGAGTGCATAGCCACTGAAAGCAAAACCAACCCAAAGAAGTTTTTTAAATACATAAATAGTAAACGTTTAATTAAGGAAAACATAGGCCCACTAACTGATACTAGTGGAAAAAGTGTTACTGAGGACAAGGGAAAAGCAAAACTGTTAAATGAGTTCTTCTCATCAGTATTTACTAAGGGAGAGCAGACTGTGGAACGAACATTTACCACAAACGGGACAAATAAGCCAGATCTCATTGTGGATTTCACGCCGAAGGAAATAATACTGAGGCTAAGCAAACTCAAAACAAATAAGTCACCAGGGCCAGATGGGATTCATCCGAGGGTATTAATGGAATTAAGGGATGAACTAGCTACCCCCCTACATTATATTTTTAGCAAGTCCCTATCGTCAGGTATAGTACCAAAAGATTGGAGAATAGCAGAGGTAGTGCCAATATTCAAAAAAGGAAAAAAGGAAGATCCCGCTAATTACAGACCCGTTAGTTTAACATCAATTGTGGGTAAACTATTTGAAGGATTTTTAAGGGATGGTATCCAGGAATATTTAGATAATCACCGTCTACTCAGTACTAACCAACATGGGTTCGTGAAAAATCGTTCATGCCAAACTAATCTACTAGGGTTCTATGAAGAGGTTAGCAAAAACCTCGATAATGGAAATGCTGTAGATGTGATTTTCCTAGATTTCGCTAAAGCATTTGATACTGTCCCACACAAGAGATTGATTAATAAAATGGAGAACCTAGGATTGGGTGAAAATATCTGCAGATGGGTAGGGAATTGGCTATGTAATAGAGAACAAAGAGTGGTTGTGAATGGTGCCGTATCAGATATGATACCGGTACTAAGTGGAGTGCCCCAGGGCTCGGTTTTGGGGCCCATTTTGTTTAACATTTTTATTAACGATATTGGGATAGGGTTACTCAGCAATGTATCCATCTTTGCGGACGATACAAAACTTAGCAAAGTCATCAAATCACCAGAAGATGTCACCATGCTTCAAAATGATCTTGCAATTCTAGATGAGTGGGCTAAAAAATGGAAGATGAGGTTCAATGTAGATAAATGTAAGGTTATGCACCTTGGGAGACACAACCAGTGTGCAAGTTACAACCTTAGCGGAGAGGAACTGGGTAATTCCATACTTGAAAAGGATCTAGGAGTCCAAATAGACAGCAATCTAGGATGTAGTGCCCATTGTAATGTAGCTACAAAAAAGGCCAACAAAATTCTGGCATGTATTAAGAGGGGAATGGAAACTAGGGACTCAAGGGTAATTATGCCACTATATAAAGCATTGGTGCGACCTCACCTAGAGTACGGAGTACAGTTCTGGGCCCCACACTATAAAAAGGACATCATAGAATTAGAAAAAGTCCAAAGGCGAGCAACAAAGCTTATTAGGGGAATGGAGAATTTAAGCTACGGGGAGAGATTAAGCAATTTGGGACTATTTACATTAGAAAAGAGACGTTTAAGGGGGGACATGCTCAACATGTACAAGTATATCAAGGGCCAATATAAGGAACTGTCACACACCCTATTTTTTGGCCCATTTACTATTGTTCCTATGCTGATTTGGGTAAATTGATCCATTTAACATTGTTTCCTATGGTAAATCGTGGTCATCGCGGGTAAATTGAGGCATTTAACATTGTTCTCTATGGGAAAATCGCGGGCATTGCGTCAGCCTCAAAAAAGCCAATCCCAGACAACTCACAGGATCCACCAGGTACCTTTGATAGTACCTCCACTCTTGCCTCACTAACTTATACAGACTTAATGTCTGCGATCCATGCTGTAATGTCCCCATGTCCCCATTGATACAAAAAGCAGTCACAGACATATCTGAGCAAATAGCTTCCCTCTCAATCAGAATGGCAGAAGCAGAATCCCACATAAGCTGCTGTGCACACATTGCAACAAGGTAATAAAAAGCTTAATGAAGCCCTTGTTAATGTCGAAAACAGGCAGAGACGTAATAATCTCAGGATTGCGGGACTACCTGAGTCTCTAAAGGGACAAGTTTAGAGCATTTTGCTCGCAATACTTTGCCTAAGCTGTTGCACATTGAGTCTGTCTGCTCGGATATTGTTATAGAACGCATACACAGACTGAGGCAATATCAAAACCAATCACAGGAGAGGCCCAGAGTTGTCATTATGAAGGTTCTAAACTACCTTCATAAACAGGCTATATGGAATGCTTCACGCAAAATGAACCCCATTATCTGGAAAAAGAATAACATTAGGGTATTCCAGGACTTTTCATTGGAGGTCTCTAAAGCAAGAAGATCTTTTAATGTTATATGTACCACTTTAATGGATAAACGCAAATTCTATGTGATGTACCCTGCTCGGAGTATTCACTGCTAATGGCTTCAAGGACTTTGAAACTCCCAGCAAAATCCTTACCTAAACATATCTCTGAGGATATATCTGTCCCTGCTCCCCCGTGAAGAAGACCATGATTTGTAATTTAAATCATCCACATAGAACTGTGTTCATATGGAATAACAGATGTCTTGTATTCTTCTTGCTAACCCTGCTGTGAGTCACATGCTTTGGTAGAATACGGTAATTGTTAATGTTTACTGAGCTGTAAGCTTAACGGAGCCTTGTCGGTTCATTTAAAAGTTACTAGACTATAGTAGTTAATGCTAATTTAACTGAGTTAATAGTAAATAGTCTCAGGCATAACTAGCGGAAGTCCAGAGTGTTAATGTGTAGCTGCCTTTTGTTAATCTTTTCTTATTGTGTACTGTCTTGTCTCCCCCTTCCTTCATGTCTTTCCCTTGAACCTAGCCTGCAGTATTGTCAGTTGTCTGAAATGTATTATATTTATCATATGACATGTCTCTATGTGTAGGCTCTTTGAACGTCAGAGGTATACACACTCCAGCAAAATACCATAAATTATTAATAAACCTTAGCAAACAAAAAGTAGACATAGCCTGTCTACAAGAGACACATCTTATGCCTCAGGAAATTAAAAAAATTGAACATGCTTGGCTGGACAGTTCTAGGCTCAGCATCGTTTAATGCAAAATCATACGGAGTCATTACCCCGGCAAGGAAGAGTTTGAACATACAGACTGAATCAGAGTTGTCTGACCCCGAAGGCAGATATGTGATTCTTTGTATTAATATCAATGGTAAAATCTTTACGATTTGTAATCGATATGCCCCTACATCATATAAGAAATAATTTTTTGTAAATTTGCTTTCCAAGCTGCATATGTGTGATCTATCCACAATGATTACTTGAGGTGACTTGAATTTAGTTGTATCATATCTGCTGGATAGAACCCCAATACCAAAACGCCAACCTTCACTACCAAAGATAAATGTCTCATATATTATTGATAAGTTAAATATGGTTGACATGTGGCGCGCTTTAAATCCAACCGAAATATAATACACCTATATGTCCTTTACCCACACCACCTGGTCAAGAATTAATTATATCTTAATAGCAGAACCTGGTATTCTAGGCTTATTTCTATTCAGATATTTTCCCCTGCATTATCTGATCATGGCCTTATTTTTTTGTATAATCAGTTTTTATTGAATATTAAAAGAAATAACAGGGGATGCATATATTGCGTCATTTAGGTAATCCGCTTGCCTCGACGCAGCGAGACTAATAGTTATCAACAATAAACAATAGTGCAAATGCTCTTAATAGAGTCCTCGAAAGTCTATAACATCATTCAAATGTAATGAGTTGAGGTGAGGAAAGAAAAGTGAGATGTGGGTATTTGCATTTGTGCAGACAGGTTGGAGTACATAGGTTGGTGGTATAGGGTAGGAGGGGGGCAGTAATGTAAGAAGAGAAAGGAGGGAAGAGTTAAAGAGGGAGGGGAGGGGGGGGGATCTGACCTTTCCCGAAAATAGGGCGACAGAAATAAGTGAAAGCTATTATAGTCCGGCGTTGGATCCAATTAAATCATTTACACATAGAATCTTTATAACCTTGTGAGGATTTAAAATCCAGCCAAGGGAGCCATATGGCTGTAAAATTTGCAAGTTTATCTGCTGATGATAGTAAAACATCCTCCATGGACATGAAGTGGTCAATTTTGGTGAACCAGGTTTTGCGTGTGGGAGGGATCGTGGATTTCCACAGGGTTGGTATCACAGCTCTCGCAGCGTTACCAAGGTGTCTGAGCAAGGAGGTTTTATAGGAGGAAAGCGGAGTGGGGGATAGGTTTAATAGCCAGAAGGCAGGAGTTGTGGGAAGGGGGGTGTGGAGTATTTTTTGTGAGGTCTCAATAACATCGGCCCAAAAGCATGTAATTAGTGGGCATTCCCACCATATGTGTAGGAGGGTTCCAGTGGCTTTCCTGCACCTCCAGCAGATTGCTGGGATGGTCGGATTCATGGTGTGTAAGATAGATGGGTGTCTGTACCAGCGCATGATTATTTTGTATTGGGTTTCTCTTGTTTGGACACAAACAGAACTGGCGTGGGCCTTTAGAAAGATAGATTCCCATTCTTTGTTAGAGATAGTTAGGCCTAGATCCCGCTCCCAGGCCCGGGTAAATGTCGAGGTGATATCGTTGTTTGAGTTTTGAAGGAGTTTGTATAACAGTGAGATCGTGTGGGTGGGGTCACATGTAGCTACACAAAGTCTTTCAAAAGAGGTCAATTCTCGGGAGGAAAGTGCTAATCTAGAGCTTGTTTGCATGAAATGCCGAAGTTGAAGGAACTTCCAAAAGTCTTTAGAAGGGATCCCCCATTTTGCCTGTATTTCCGAAAACGAGCGCATACTTGAGCCAGCTATCACCTGACCAACTCTAAAAAGTCCCTCTAGTGCCCATTGGGAGAAATCGGGGATATTCAACCCCGGCTGGAAGTCTGGGTTATATAGAAAGGAAGTCAATGGGCCAAGTTCGGAAGAAATGATTGGGTTGCGTCGTAAAAGTTTCCAAATAGCTAGGGTAGAGGGGATGGTCGGGTGGGAGGGTGGCGGTTTAGGGAGCTTAGGAAGCCAGGGGAATATTTCAGGATATTGTCGGACGCAAACGCCCTCTAGTTCCACCCATTGTTTGTTGCTTCTACTTCTAGTCCAGTCTAGAACCCTATTTAGATGTATAGCGTGGTAGTAGTTTTTTATATCTGGCAGTTGAAATCCTCCTGTTTGGGTGCTTCTCGTCAGGACTTCTCGTTTAATTCTAGGTTTTTTGCGAAACCATATGAATTGTTGTGTCAGGGTTCGGATGGATTTAAACCAGACTTCTGGAACAGAGATAGGTAGGGTCTGAAGTACGTAGAGTAATTTGGGTAGGGAGTTCATTTTAGTGATGTTAATTCTGCCCAGCCAGGAAAGTTGCTTGTTATGCCATCTGCTATAGTCTGCACGGAGGGATTTAAGCAAGGGTTGATAGTTTAAGGAGTATAGTCGGGTTAGGTCGCTGGGTAGATTGATACCTAAGTATGTTATGTGGGAGGGTTGCCATGCGAATGGGAAAGCATTTCTCAGTTGGGGGACCCTTGTGGGGGGTGTTGAGATGTTAAGGATGCTTGATTTGGTCATGTTAACTTTGAAGTTGGAAATGGAGCTGTAGCGATCTAGTTCGTGAACAAAGTGGGGGAGAGATGTTTCTGGGTGTGTGATTATTGCTAGTAGGTCGTCGGCGAAGAGTGCCAACTTATAGTCCGCCTCTCCGACCTGTATACCCGAGATGTGTTTGTTAAGTCTTATGGCTCTCGCTAGGGCTTCCATACAAAGGACAAAAATTAGTGGTGAAAGGGGACAGCCTTGCCTTGTGCCATTGCTAATAGGGAAGGGATCTGAGAGGAAGCCATTTGTCCTTACTCTTGCTGTGGGCATGTGATATAGAGCCAGAATCCTATGAAGTGCTTGTGCGCCTAGGCCGATATGCTCTAGCACAGACCGCATGAAACTCCAACTGACCCTGTCGAAGGCCTTCTCAGCATCTGTAGAGACCAGAATGGTGGGAATCCGATGCTGAGAGGCAAGATAAATCAGATTAAGGACCCTTGGTGGTGTTGTCCTTTGCTTCACGACCCGGTACAAATCCCACCTGGTCGCTGTGGATTAGTGCAGGGAGGAGCTTGTTTAGCCTATTTGCCATTAACTTTGCAAACAGCTTAACGTCAATGTTTAAAAGAGATATGGGTCTATAACTAGAGCATACCGAGGGGTCTTTCCCGGGTTTTGGGATGACCGTTATGTGTGCCTCTAGTGACTGTTTAGAGAAGTGAGTGTCGGCGGAAATAGTATTGAAAGCATGGAGCAGTTTAGGGGCTAAGAGGCTTTTAAAGGTTTTATAGTATATAGCTGTGAAGCCATCCGGGCCTGGGCTTTTGCCCGAGGGCATGGAGGAGATTGCTAAATCCAACTCCAGCTGAGAAAAGGGTTCATCTAGTAGATCTCTATCTGGGAGGGGCAAGGTAGGGAAAGCCACTGAGGATAAGTATTCCTTGGCCTGAAGTACTTTGTGTAGGTGGTCTGGTGGGGTAGCTTGTTCATGAAGGTTATATAGTGCGGAGTAATAGTTTTGGAAGCACGCTGCAATCTCTGGGGTTTTGAAGCATAAAGAGTTTGCGTCTTTTTTTATCGCATTAATAAAGGAGGCAGATCTTTGGGCTTTAATAGCTTGTGCGAGAAGTCGACCCGGTTTGTTGCCCCACTGATAATATCTACTCTTGCACTTGCGTATTTCTAATTTGGTACGTTCAGTAAGGATTCTATTCAGGTTAGAGCGGGCTTCAACTAGGTCTGCTAGTGTTGATGGTAAAGCATTAGATTTGTGCATGGTTTCAAGGTTTTGAATGGTGTTCAGTAGTGTTAATATTCTTTCCGCTTTTTGTTTCTTGGTGTATGTGCCCAACTGTATCAATTTACCTCTTATGACGCATTTGTGTGCCTCCCAGAGTGTTATCGCAGAAACATCTGCGGTGTCATTCAGACTGAAATAGTCCGAGAGTGCCTTTTCTAGTTCTGATTTGCAATGCGTGTCTTGCAATAGGGATTCATTTAGCCTCCAGGTCCACTGGCCGGGGGCATGTTGAGGGGTCGCTAGTGTCATCGTGATTGGGGCATGATCCGACCAGGTAATGGAGCCCAAGGATGCATCTAGTAGCAGAGGTAGGTGTCTATGGCTTAGGAATAAGTAGTCCAGTCGGGAGTAGGTCTGGTGGGGGTGAGAATAGAATGAGTAGTCCCTGCCAGTAGGGTTTAGGACTCTCCAGGAGTCGGCCAACTGGAGGTCATGTAGAATTTTGTGAACTTTTTGGTATTTGCGGGTAGAAAATCGGCGGGAGCTAGTGGATGTGTCTATGATTGGGTCTATGGTCCAATTAAGGTCTCCCCCTACGATTACCGTGCCTTCGAAAAGGGAGTCTAAACGTGTGATGTGTGTTTGAAAAAATAAATATTGGTCTTGGTTGGGGGCATAGACTACTACAAATGTGTATGGCTGGGCGGAGATCTTACATTTAATAAGGAGGATTCTACCAGGAACCACTTTCTGTACCGAAATATCGGAAAGCTGAAGATTTTTAGAAAACAGGATTGCAACTCCTTTGGATTTGCTGTTAGGCGTGTTGCTATAGTAGGCGAGGGGGAAGCGGCGGTTGGAGATGGATGGGTTTTGGGAGGATAATCTGAAGTGGGTTTCTTGTATCATGGCTATATCTGCCCTTTCGGCCCAGAGGGTTCTGAGTAGGCTAGATCTTTTCTCTGGGCTATTAAGGCCTTTTGCATTGATCGAGAGGATCTTAAGTTTACCTGGTGTAGTCATATGTGGTGAGGTGAGATGAGATGTCTATGGTTTCGGAAAAGGTCAGATGGAAGGGGGAAATTGGGAAAAAGAAGAAAACATGAGGGAGAGGTATACAAGGAAACATATTAAACAACAACAATAATACTAATGAAAAAATTCCCGCTATGGGGCGACTGGCGGCGAGGCCTGCCAGCGACCCAGAAGGCAGTATAGCCTGAGGCGGGTATGGGGTGAGGGAGTCACCGCTGTAAACAGGTTATAGTGCACGTTCACTGACTTGTTAAGGTGAGTGCAGTCATAATGAGACATTCTATAAAAAATAGCTTATGTAGATTAACTTTCAAAAAGGTACCAAAAAGGGGAAATAAACTATGTCCCTCCAATTAGGGACGTGGGGAGGGCCGTTTGTACCAACAAGTAAACATTGAACTTAGCAAACGACTATAATGGTATAGTCACCAGTCCTGGGTAAGGCTTAGGAGTAGAAGATAGTCCAACAAAGGCGCCCTTCCGAGTGTTCAGGTGGGGCTGGTGTCTGATGTGGAGTCTTGCCCTTGTTTCTTTTTGGCATGGCGGACTTCTTGCCAGGGTCGATCTTGCTCTGGTCGTCGAAGGGGGGGAAGCTCAGGATGAGTGAACTCCCAGTTAGGTATGTCAAGACTCGGGAGGCCTAGTGCTGTGCAGAACGAGGGGAGGTCAGAGAAGGAATTCAGGGAATGCAGTTTCCCGGCGGAGGTCACCTGTAGGTTGAAGGGGAAGCCCCATTTGTATCTCAATTGACGCTTGCGGAGTTCTGAGGTGAGGGGTCTAAGCGCTTTCCGTTGTTGGAGGGTGTGCCAGGATAGGTCTTGGTAGATTTGTATGGTGGAGCCGTTAAAGTCTACACCATCCAGCAGACGTATCTTGCGGACGATGTTCTCTTTTTGTGAGTAATAGTGTAGACGGCAGATGACGTCTCGCGGGCGGTCCGTCGGGGAGCCTCTGGGTCTAAGTGCGCGGTGTGCTCTGTCTAGAAGTATTGTTTCAGAGGGGTCATTTCCCAGTATCTCGTTGAATATCTTAGTGAGAGCGTCTGGTAGACTGTCCTGTGTAATATCTTCAGGCAGGCCCCGTATGCGGAGGTTGTTTCTCCTTCCTCTGTTGTCCAGGTCCGTCAGATGCATTTGGAGAGATCGAATTTCTGCAGATTGGGCGTTGATAATCTCTGAAAGAGAATTGCAAAAGGTGTACGTTTCCTCCCGGTGTACCTCTAGGGTAGCGGTTCGGTGGGAAAGTTGGGAGATGTCTTGTTGGATGGCGGCTATTTCTTGACGGAAAGTGTGTTGGATGTCCTGCTTCGTTGGGAGAGTCTTCATGTAAGACAGGGCTTCTCTGATTTCAGAGAGTTCCGTTAACAGCAGCGAGGCCTGAGTCACCGGTGGGGGAGCAGGCGACGCAGGTGCCGGTGATTCATCTGTTTGTCTGGTGGGGGTGGATTGCAAGAACGGCCTCATATCAGTCTGAGACATGTTTTCTTTGGGGAGAGGAGCGGTACCTTTCTGAGCAGATTTTTTATTTTTGACCATAATTAGCATGCGAATGTGGAGAAGAAAAGTTGTAGGTCTGGGAGGGTGGTCTCAGACTGCGCACATTTTAAAGCAACGTTGTCATATCAGGCGGTGATTCCCAAGGGCCTGGCTTCAGAATGGCATCTTCAGTTGGGATATTGCATGTTAAAGGATAGCCTTCTACGGTTCCCCTCCAATCGTGAAATCTGCGTATATTAGGCTATAACAGCAGACCGTCTTGTGCCTACCGAATTGTGAAATGCCAGCCAGCTCTGTCAATGTTAATTTAAACACACTGGTTGCAGTTCGGTTTATCAGACGCTAGAGGGCAGTCACACCTAACAAATGGAGTGTCAGGTTTAGAGTAGTGCAATGCCCGGGAAATGGGGTTTGCCTATCCTTAGTAGTAGGCACAGACAAAGTCCACTAGCCTCCTGTGTGCTAGAGGTGGGGCCGTGTGCCCAGGGCAGTAGAAGAGGGGCAGGTGGGCTGGTGTGTGGTTTGTAGAAGAAGGGATGGCAAAGTAGGGTGCCACAGGGAAAGTACACTACGGTAGGGAGCCACAAACTTCACTTTCCCCTGCCTTGTGGGGTGTTGTAATGGCCCCAACTGCAGGCCCTGTTTGCTATAGGAGGCCTGGAGGGGTATGAGACCTTTTCTGTGAGGTCAGTGGGGAAAAGTGGTCCCAGGGGGGTTTGCAGGGTGTTATATTATTCCCTGTGCGCCCGGGGGTTCAAGTCATTGAGGGGGGGGGGCGCCGATCACAAGATGGCGGTGGTGGTATAATGGCGTGGCCCCCCGTCACCCTCCCACTGCGGTGGTTAGCTGGCTGTGGGGTCCCCCGGCGGGCACTCACTCTGCTGCACAGTGTCCCCGCCGTCTTGGATGCTGCGGGTGCCGAACGTCAGGTCCGCCCCCGTCCGTCACGCTCCGGCGCCGTTCGGGGCTCCGGTGCTCAGCAGCCGCTGCCCCAGGTCCTCTAGTGCCGCAGTAGGAGACGGTGCCGGCGGGATGAAGCGTCTGGCCGGGGCACGATCGCAGCGGCAGCCGCCACCCTCAGCACACCGGGTGCTCGATGCCTCCTCTCTCCTAATTGAGGTCCCGGCTCCGACCTCGCGACCAGGCCGCAACCTGCGGGAGCACTAAAAAGTGCTCCCCGGCTCCGCGACGAGGGTCAGCAGCGGTCAGGCTACAGGAAAGCAAGGATGGGGTAGGAACAAGGGGGTGAGAGTGGGGATTTGGAGGGGGAAAAGGCTGGATATTGAGGCTGATTCGGGAGCTCCAACGGGATGCGTCTTGTCTGGGTGCTCGCCAGGCCACGCCCCCCATGGCCTTATTTTAATGTCACTAAACATAGAACACAGATCCCTTGGTAAACCTTTATGGCGATTTCCCTCCCATCGAATTCAATCTCAGGAGCTTAAAACTAAATTTTTTAACGCTTGGAATAATTACTGTTTAGATAACGACAAAACTACAAGCTCCAACCCAGCAATATATTGGCAGGCAGCTAAGGCAGTGTTGCGAGGTGAACTTATAGCATATATGGCAAGACTTAAAAGACAACAAAACTTATAATATATAGAGCTACAATCAAAACTAACCTCTGCTTTTCAAACATTTAAACTTAATCCAACCCCTCGTAACAAGGAAGGTTATAAATTAGCTAAACTGCATTTTGATATCTGCAAATACATGGAGATAGATATCTTTTTACTGTAGATGCCAAATTTTATAAATTTGGAAATAAAGTGGATAAGCTTTTAACTAATTTCTTGAGGGGACCCGAGATCGTCAAATATTATCCACCCATTAAAAAGAGCAGATGGAACCATAGCAGATTCAGATACTCAAATATTTGCAGAAATGCAAAAAGTTTTTATGAAACGCTATATACTCCGCCGAGTATGCATCCAGATGGGTCAACGTATAACTCATTATAGACAGATGTTCCCACATCTCTTTATCCCCCTACATTTAGGGAATCATTAGACCTCCCAAAAATTCCAGACCTTGCCATTCAAAAATTAGGAGAACCAATAGGAATAGACGAAGTTAAATGGACGATAGGCCAACTAAAATTAGCGGAAGCCCCTGGTCCCGACGGCTATTCAAACGAGTTCTATAAGGTTATGGGACACAAACTTTATCAACCATTGACTGATTGTTTTAATTATATAGTAAAATACGAGAAGATGCCTGAACACTTTTCAGATGCCATTATACAAGTTCCCCCTAGACCAGGCCGAGATTTAGGATTACCAGCATCATATCAACCAATCTCTCTGCTCAATTGTGATTATAAAATCTTCACGAAGATTTTGGCAGAGATATTGAAAACGGTACTACCACTGATCATCCATAAGGATCAGACAGGATTCATTGCAGGACACCATGCAGTGGTAAATGTGCGACAGGTGCTGGCGGCTGTGCAGGGATCAGGGGCCTTGTCTGCATCTAGCGCATCACCGAATTTGGTGCTTTCGTTGGACGAGGAGAAGGCCTTCGACTTAGTGCTGTGGCGTCACCTTTTACGTACATTAGAAAAATTTGGCCTTCCCCTGTTTTTTCAAAATTATCCATTCCCTTTACTCTTCTCCTAAATCAATGGTAGTATGCAATGGCCTATATTCCCATCCTTTTCCGCTGGGCAGAGGCACATGCCAAGGCTGTCCTCTGTCCCCACTTCTGTTTGATATAGCAATAGAACCAGTAGCAATGGCAATCAGATCTTCTTCCAACATTCAAGGAATAAAAATTGGCGAAGAGCATTTGAAAATAGCGCTTTTTGCACATGATACTTTAACCTTTATTTCTAATCCTTTTAATACTATACCAGCCATTCTAAACTAGTTGACTTATTTGAAAGACTCTCCGGGTATAAAATAAATTGGTACTCTTTACCTAGAAGGGCGCCCGTTGTGGTGATCGCGGGTACATTTATGTCTGGCCGCGACGCGACCGACGCGATGCCCGCGATTTCCCATTGAAACCCATGTTAAACATGGAAATCGCGTCGGTCGCGGCCGTCCATAAATGTACCCGCGATGCCCGCGACGCGATGCACCCGATTTCCCATAGGAATCAATGTTAAATGTCCCGACCAACGCGATTTTACTGTTAAATGGCTCAATGGACCCGATTTGGCCATAGGAATCAATGTTAAATGGGCCACAGAGCCCAAATAGGCACAATTAACCCAAAAATGTCCCCCTAAATTTTTAACGCCACCCCACGATCCACGGCAACCCGAAGCATGGCGAGCGCAGCGAGCCCGCGAGGGGCGGCGGTACGCGTCCTCTGACCTTTTCATGCCCTACTATCCACTAGGGCGTGGAGTGAGAATAGAATAGTGTGGCGAGCGCAGCGAGCCACCGAGCCCGAAGCGTGGCGAGGGGACGCGGATACCTTCACAGTTATACGCGTCCCCTCGCGGCCCGCCCGTTTACCTGTGAAGGTATCCGCGTCCCCTCGCGGGGCTCGCTGCGCTCGCCACGCTTCGGGCTCGGTGGCTCGCTGCGCTCGCCACACTATTCTATTCTCACTCCACGCCCTAGTGGATAGTAGGGCATGAAAAGGTCAGAGGACGCGTACCGCTGCGCTGGCCACGCTTCGGGTTGGCGTGGATCGTGGGGTGGCGTTAAAAATTTAGGGGGACATTTAAGGGTTAATTGTGGCTATTTGGGCTCTGTGGCCCATTTAACATTGAATCCTATGGCCAAATCGCGGGCATTGAGGAATTTTACATGAAAATCGCGCTCAATCAGCCTTTTTAACATTGTTCCCTATGGGAAAATCGCGGTCATCGCGGGTAGCAGATTTTTATGTACCCGCGATTTACCCGCGATGCCCGCGATGACCGCGATTTTTACCCCCGACGCCCGCGATTTCAATCGCTGGCGCCCTTCTAGGTAAAGAGTACCAATAAATTTGTCCAAGTCTGAATTGTTACCACTGGGAAATTTTGACCCAGATATCTTAAGATCACTGAACATTCCATTTGCTCTAACCTCCTCACATTTTAAATATCTTGGTACTAAGATAACTGCTGATTTAACCAAACTATACGATTTAAAATTTCCCTGTGTTATTTCAGATATCTCAACAAAATTAGACTCTTGGAGTGAAATGCCACTTTCCTTATTGGGAAGGCTGGCAGTAATACAATCCAATAGTCTCTCCAAAGCTCCTTTACTGCATGCAAATGCTCCCTCTAGCAAGTAGAAGCTGCTTTTTCAAAATTCTTATGGCGTAAAAAAATGCTCTAGGATCGCCAAACTTAAACTAAAATCTCCTAAAAATAAAGGAGGGTTAGGATACCCTGATATTCAGGCCTGTAATTCAGCTATATTTTTTAGGTATATTATCGATTGGCTGCTGAATAAATCAATTTATATTGATCTGAATCTAGATAGGGCTGTTTGTGCGCCTTATGCACCAGCAGCTTTGGTCCAATCTGCAAAAATAGGTATTCCACCAAACATAGGATCCCATATATTATTTAAAGACACATGTGCGGTTTGGATTAGCACAAATAAAATACTACACAGGGATATACGAGTTTCTCATTTTATACCAATTTGGGGTAACCCCTCTTTTACTCCTTCATTGAATAATTCCTGGTTCAATACGCATTGCCATATAATAATAGGTTTATGTATTTTCAACTTCGACATTTCTTACAGAAACAAAAATCGTTGGGTCCCCTACCCACCACTATACCTCTATTGTCTCAATTAAATACAATTGATCTACTATTGGTTTGTTTGCTCTCACATTCATATACACAACATTTCCTGATAAAGAAAACTCATACAAACAATCCTCAATGGGACATACTGGTAAATAAATGGAAAGTCGACATCCCTTCTATCAGAAACCTAGAAGATATTACAGATCTACAAACTGTCACAATGAAATCTTTGACATCAGTATATTATCAGGAAGTTTATATTCGGACAATTCACAGAGCATATATTACTTCATATTGCAGGCAATTTATGGTAGCTAATGCGGACTATACCCACTCCATGTGGGATTGTTACAAGACTAAGACATTTTGGCATACGTTTTTGTGGTATGCTACTGATATGTTCAGGGTTTCTTTTGTATATGACCCGGCGGCACTCATGGGAGAAAATTTTCACTCATGGGAGAATTTTTCACTCTATGGTCAATGTTGAAAAATGCTCAATTCCCTTGCTCATAACCATACTTATCTTAGCAATTACATTGGACAAAAAAGTCTGCTCCATTATTATTCATGGTAAAACAAAAACTACTACGAATAGTATACTATGAATGGAAATATGCCAGACTAGATCCTCAAAATGGGATACGCACTTTTCACCGCAAGTGGCGTCTGTTCATCTAAACTCTTGATGATGCTTTCTAAACACCTGAGTATCGATGATTGTAATATCCACTCTAGTGAGCGCCGCTGAGGTCTAGAAAATATTTACCAGACAAAAATGTGACTGTAACTCATTTTAGACGCTGATAATAATATAATATAATAATATAAATAAATCTATATTCATATTTCAACTGAAGCTGGTTTCCTTATCCACCGCGGTCTTAATGCTGATTTTGAACTCAATTTTTTTTTATGAAATAACTAATTTTAATCTATTTATTATGCTTCTTGTTTTATAAGTGTTATTATGTCCCATTCGCTAATTTTATGTATTTCTTTTTTATGTGAAATTAATTATAGTATAAAATGATATCTGATATTTAACTAAGTTTTTCATGTTTTATTTTTAATTTGGCATCACCAAACTCCCTTATGAAGCTTTAAATTAAATCCATCGGACTGCTATGAGATGAACTTCCGGTATATGACCCACAATAACTTTACTGACTAGACATCTCCTTTATATGAAACGCATGAAATACCTGATGGAACTCATAGAATATCCGGAATTATCGCAACTTCCGGATTCGACAGAGACGCACTTCCGGTAGCGCAGACATCCGGGATTGTCGGATGACACGCTTCCCGGCAGCGTGGTAGCTCCTGCAGATGGTGGGAAAACTTACATCAGGTGATCTGGAGAGCATATCATCGGTGGATGATCCCAGCATAAAGGAAGTTCAGTGCAGTTTCCGGGACTGGTAACCAGGACTCCCCATTTCTACCATCAGCTGGGTACCCTCACGTTTTGGTTTTGGAGCTTCAGGAGGACACTTTATGATCTATATGGTCAGTGCTTAAAGTGCCTTAGCACCGCAGGCATTCAGTGGTTTCTATGGGAAACAATAGAGTTAGCTGTCAGAGTAGGGTGCTGTGAACCTTTCTTATATCGGTCACAGCTTGGTTTTCATTATTCCATTTCATACATCCATACCCCGATCATGTGATCTTCCCCTCTATGCTCCTGGTTATTGTCAGTTACTCTTGTCCTGTGTCCTGTATTCAGTTTAGTTTATGTCCTTTATTAATTATGATCATCCTGCAATAGCTCCAGGTACCTTATTGCTCTAATTCTCTGTTCTCTCCTTATAGAACAGAGGTTAATCATAATGACATCAGTGAGTTTTCCTCTGGGCTAGTACGACATTATAAAAATGAAAAACTCACTGTCGCTTCACATCACCCACTTTCTTTCCCTGGTCTTTATTCAGATCTGATCACAGTACAAATTTGTTTGGAAAATGGGCAAAACCATGTGCACTGCAGGTGGGGCAGATGTAACATGTGCAGAGAGAGTTAGATTTGTGTGAGTTATTTTGTTTCTGTGCAGGGTAAATATTGGCTGCATTCTTTTTACAATTTAGATTTCAGTTTCAAAACACCCCACCCAAATTTAATGCTCTCTGTTACATCTGCCTCACCTGCAGTGCAAATGGTTTTGCCCATTTTCCAAACAAATTTGTACTGCAATCAGATCTGAATAAAGGCCCCAGTGAGGTAGAGGAGGTGTGGGGGGAGCCTATTATTGCACCTGAGCCCACCATTTGCAAGTTCCGTCACTGTTCAGGGTGCTAGGAAATCATTTTTAACTGTGGCAAAAAAACAAAGTGTATTCTGCAACAATCAATCAATCTTACTTTGCAAAAACTATATTGTTTTATGTATTCAAAATGGCTTGGTTAGAGGCATACATTAAGGAGCAATAAATTATGTGCTCCATTAACACTGTTTCAGCTCATATTAAACAATTTAGAAAATATGTTGGGTGAAATTTAATAGGATAATTGAGAAAGTGAGAGATTTGGTAAGAAATCTTAAGGTTTTTTTTAAAGCGGCAATCATTTACACTGCAAAACCAGTTTGATTTTGAAGTGTAATAATTGGTGCTTTAAAAAAAATGGAGATTTCTTAACAAATCGGCTCAAGGGCCGGTCCTGGTGCCCAAAATACGGGTGACAAAATGAATATGGGTCCCCCGTATTTTGTGAACCAGCACCAGGCCCAACCAGCCAGCAGGGTAATGCCACAGCCATGGGAAACTTTTTATACAAGTTATGTCAAAGCATTATCCCCCTGACCGGTCAGCCCAGGGAGGGACTCTGGTGGACTGGGGCCCCCCCAATAAAGGAGTCCTCCCCTCTAGGATTAACCCTGCCTGGGCTGAAGCCCGGGGCTGTCCCCATGCCCCAGGGTGGTGGCTACCGGGCTGATGGAATTGGTGTAAAAATAGAATTAAGCCTCCCCTGCATACTGGGAATTGGAAAACCACAAGACCCAGCATGCGGGTCATTAATGGCAATGCTGGAACTCTTAGTTCCACAGCAGATCCAATAGCCACATAAAATGACACACACAGCAGAATAGTAAAACTTTATTATACACCCCCCCCCCCCCCCCACACACACACACCCATGCATAGCATCTGTCCTCTTTTCCAGTGGAATCCTATTTTGGTTAACTGTAGGAGGAAATTCTACCCACCCACTGTCTTCTGTGATGAATGCTGTGCTTCTCCGGCTCCAGGCATAACCTGTAGACACAAGTGGAGCTTCTGTTTACATTCATAGCTCCGCCCATAGACCGGGGGTTAGGCCCACCCACCTGTCAATCATGAGTGGGCGTCGGGAATTCTCTGCTCATGTTTGGCTGGTTGGCCCCCTTTATTGGAGGGGTCCCCACTCCCCAAGGGACCCTGCAAAAGTGTTCCCCAACTGTGGAATTACCCTGCTGGCTGGTTGGGCCTGGTGCTGGTCCACAAAATACAGGAAACACCTATTCATTTTGTCCCCCGTATTTTGGAAACGAGGAAAGGCCCTTGAGCCTGGTGCTGGCTTTAAAGATTACAGGGAATCCCAACTTTATTGGCCTCTGAATTTCTAAAATCAGGACCGGTTCTTTGATCCCTGGGCTGGTTACATCTGTGGGGGATCCCATAGTCAACATAATGTTTGTGTCAACCTTTTGACCCTGTCGACTTTAGCTATGTTGACCTTTTTCATGTGTTAAACTAAGCCCTGTCTACATTCATTGGTCGATGCATGTCAACCTTAATAGTGTTGACCTAACAACCGTATCCTGGTGTAAAAGCACCAAAGCTTCTAACCTGGGTCAACCAACCCGGCAATTCAACCCATGTTATAAGAAGGGTATAATGGGCTACCTGGGTTTAATAGGAAATAAATTAGCATGGGCATCTATGGGCAGTTCTCACCATATAAGCCAATGTTAAGAGTTAACTCTGGGCGGCTATGATGGGAGCCAGCATATCATCCTGACCGCAAAGTTAATTGAGGTCACCTTTGTAGTTTCCTCCAATTAACTTTGCAATGAGGGTGATTTGTTGGTTCCCATAAAAGGCACCCAAGTTAAACTCTTAATTTGGGCTTCTATGGTGAGATACACCCATAGATGCTCATTTTAATTTCTTAACATGGGCATCTATGGAGATGTGAACAGCCTATCAGGCGCGGAACTCCTATGGAGCTCACTTCTGATAGGCGGAGGGGAGTCTCATTGACAGTGGGATTTCCCTCAGTATCAAGAAAGAGCTGCATGGGTAAACAAAATGAAGTACAGCCAACCAGTTCATAGAATTTTACACATTTTACAATTCTTTTATAATCGATCACTTTGCTTATTGGCTCACTCTCTTCTGATATCCCCTCCATTATCTTAGGTGATTTCAACATCGCAATTTACATCCCCACAGAATCTGCTACCTGTAAACTCCTTAACCTCACATCATCACTTGGTCTCTCTCAGTGGACCTCCTCAATCCCCCATGCGAATAGGCACTCACTTGATCTGCAGTGAATATAAAAGGAGCAAGCCCCGATCAGCACTGTTGGAAAGGCACAAGCCTCCTGAAGCACAAATTACCAGGTGAGCTGCCAGACCAGATAATGAGCTAATTATCAGCCTTGTGTGCAGAACAACACACAGAATTGAGCAGCAATAGCACAGACTCACCACAGGAGACCACCAGAGAGTCTCATACCAGAAACATTGTTGCCAATAATTAATGGCAACAATATATATGTATGCATAAACAGACCCAGTTATTCTCCTTAGAAAGGTATAATCAAATACAGTGCAACAGAGAACGGGCTCTGACATCTTTTTAAAACACGAATTCTCACTTTTTCTCATTCTTTGTATGAGCACTATGTCTAAATGTATGTGATTTTAACTCTTTATTTCACCTAGAACGATTCACTCCACTCTGTTCCTATATAAATAAAGGAATCACAACAAAGGGGCATATTTAAGAAATACATTTATTAAAAGTTAAATTTTATTGACAAACAAAATACAACAATTCAGGATACAATAAAGTATTTTTCTTTGTGTGCACTCAACCAGTGTAACTACTTTTTTGCACAATCTTCTGTGCTACCATCTTTCAATGTTTGTCACATGAAAAGGTCCATGATTTTTTTCTTTTTATACCGACTTCACGATCCAAGCGGGCAGCAAGCCATGTGACAGGACATGGTACACTAATACGGTGTCCATATCAACATGGACCTATGAAAAGCATGTGTTGACATTTTCATATGTTGACCTAGACCATGTTCACCTTTTTCATGTGTTTTTCATGGCCTGATGACCAATAGTGGACAACCTATTGGCTGTCGACCTAGACACTGTTGACCTAATAATCCACACCACTTTTAGTCTAAATGTTGCCACTAATCTTCCTATATTTAAGAAAGGTAAACATACCATTGAGTAGTGGTGGGGCAGTGGTCTCCTGAACTGATCTCTAGTGGATGAGCAACCCGATCATTGCCCTGGCAACCAGTACAGATTCAGTGGCAATATGCAGGGGATATAAGCAATAAGAGTGTTGCTCTGTGGGCATCACTGGCACCCGGTCTCACTTAAAAGGTGTGCACCAAAAGGAATGTTAGATTAGTTATCTAGTTCTGTTGACTTATCTAGATTTAATTTTGAGAGTTGAAGATAAGATTATTCATGTAGTAAATATATGTCTTCAGGTCTATAGTGTATATGTTTCCCCTCTAGTATAACCAACTAACCAACCAGGGCCAGATTAAGGGGGAGCTCAGGGCAGGGCCGGACTGGCCATCTGGCACTTCTGGCAAATGCCAGAAGGGCCGATGACCAGCTGGGACGATTTTGTCCTAGTGCTAGTGTGTACTGACTGACACTCAGCAGCAGTGAGCACTGGGCATCACTGTGCTGAGTGGACGGCACCTTAATTTGCATATGGCATCATGACGCAGCTGCGTCATGACGCGACCATATTGAGCTGCCCTCCGGCTTCCAGTGTGAGCAGCTCCGGCTTGAGTGGGGAGACGTGAGGCAGAGCTGATTGGCGTCCGGGAAAGGACAGAGCTGAGAGGCATCTGTGGACGTCGGATTGACCATCTGACGTCATTGCGCAAGCCGCTGCACGCCGCCTACCTTCAAAGTACCTTAAGTGTGGGAAGAGCTGAGTGGCTTTGCCCCATGGAGAACACCCGGCCTGCCACTGCTGTAGGGAGAAGACAAGATGGGGTGATCTACCGCACAGGATTCAGTATTTTAGTTGGTATATTATAGTGACCCCCTGTTATTACGATGTTGGTGAATGACCGTATTCATTAGGGGTGTGCTACCACTGACACAGAAACAACAGATTTACAAAGAAAGGGAAGGTATGTCTTGGTGTGGTGCACCGTAGGGAATTGATTCAAGCCAATAAAAATTAACTTTTAATTGTTTAATTCTAAAACTGCGAAATATAAAATAAACACATAAATAGACAAACACAGTGAAAAAATTGTGCGTGTTTAAAAACAGCACGTGGGGGAACTTGCTTGTGTGTCTATAAGATGTCTCTTTAATAATACATTTGTATTGTGTAACGTCTTCAATAAACAGTATCCTTTGCAAATGTGGGACAATTTCCTCTTGTTACATTTGTTGCTGTGTCAACTATATGTGAAGACTGCTAGCACTCAAGTGAAATAATTATGTCTGCAAGATCCTTGTATTGTTTGCCAATTTAGATTGGTGGTCTCAATGTGTCCACACTCATGTGTCGATGATTTTACTGTTGGAGATTGCAAGTCTTAATATGCAGGCTGCCAGTGGGTATTACTAGAGGTTGTGTATCTGCCTAATAATTTTACAGTTGATGGAGGTGGCATATAATGTAAAGCCTTGGCTTGTATATTTATGGCAGTAGTTGATTCAGCAAACCCCACAATTGGGAGCGGTACACACTGATTTGATCATAAATAATAAAGTGCGTGTATGAACTGTAATTCTGGCTCTTTGCTGTAGTTTAAGGCAAGCGTACGCTATAACCTATTTGTAACCAATCTGCGAAGCAAGCTGTCAGTATGTCTTGCGGTATACGCTGGTATCCAGCATGTCCGATTACAATCTCACAGTTTGGGCAGCAGTGATGATACACAGTAGGTGTGTCTGCTGCTGTTGTCAGACAATATGTTTACAATACTGGATAAAATGACAGTGCTTCAAAATGATCAGTTCGCAACAAAAGCTGTCAGTGTGTCTGGCGGTATCGGCTGACGGCCAGCGTGTCCGCTTACACTTTGACAGTTTAGACAGCAGCCGTGGCACACAGGATGTGTACCCGCTGCTGTTATAAGACAATTGGCTCACAGTAGTAGATGTTGACAGTGCTTCGATATACTTAGCAAACTGTCAGTGTTTCTGGCGGTACCGCTAATAGCTAGCGTGTCCGCTTGCAATCTCACAGTTTCAGCAGTGGTTAAGGCACACAAGGGGTGTGTGCCGGCTGCTATTTTCTGGCAATAGGATCACATATATTAAATAATATACAGTGCTGCAGTATAATTACAGCCCTAAGAAGGGCTAGAGTGGAAGACGCTAATCACACATGTAATTTGTATAGCAGAGACAGTGCACACAGAAGTACACCCACACGGCCGTGCTGCCGGCGCGCGTTTCGCTCCCCGCTTTTTCAAGGCAAGCCGCTCTGCTGCCTTTGTGGGGTTTAAGTAGCAAGTTCAAATAGTAGTTCCTCCAATAACCTTCATTGGTGTGCGGGAATCTCCTCCCACTGGTTGCCGGTGGACTCATTCCTCCATTGTTCCGGCTGCATCCACACTGGGAGATTTCTTAAGGTATCTATCATTATTTATGATCCTCCGGCTGATCTCTTTTTGTGGTTAGAGATCGTAGTTTATTGGACAATATATTTAGGTATTGGAAACCAATACATCATAAGGAAAGGGTTAAAGAATTAGCAGCATACGTATGCGATAACGGTTAAATGCTGAGGAGAACCCTGCCACCATCCTTTCGTATGTACAGTGCTTGTAGTTGAGATTATGTAAATGAATAAATATATAAGACATCAATAATTAGAGATTATGTATCCATAGTTTAATGAGACATAAAGTAGAAGAAATTATGTATATGCATGTCATGAGGGAAGGGTTAAAGAGTTAGCAACATACGTATGCGGTGACAGTTAAATACTGAGGAGAACCCTGCCACTATCCATTCGTATGTACAGTGCTTGTGGTTGAGATTATGTACAAGAATAAATAAGACACCAACAATTAGAGATTATGTGTCCATAGTTTAATACATGAGACATAAAAGAGAAGAAATTATGCATAGTATGTATCTCTATGTGAAGTATGTCATAATGGAAAATGAGTGGAAGCTGGATAGATACAGAATGAGGGGGGTGTGTGTGCAATTGTGACATGGTGCTGATAGCGAGATTTGTGTGTTTGCAGAGCACAGACCTGTTGATTTGCTGTGCATGGTGATGTTAATTAATATTTGTGAGATGTGATGTCCTTAATAATTTGGACTGTATCGTTCTTAGTCATTTAGAACGTATTGTAGTACAATGTGCCTGTTGGGTTCTGTCTGTATACAGAGGAGTGGGAGGAGGGGGACCATAAAATATGTGATAAAGGGACACTCGTGTAAAAGTGATACACTCAACGTGATTTGTGAAGGGTGAAGACACGCGTGAGGAAAGAGATGTATGTGTGTGTTAATAAGGAAATTAAATCTGCAAGATTGATTCCTAAATGGGTGCTAATATTAGTGTGAACTTGATTTGGATGCTGGTGACCTCTGTCACCGTTTCAGTGTTGGTGGCCTTTGCCACCCCGACGTGTTATCACTATTATTGATTACTTCATATATAATGTTTCTTCTATATAGATGTCTCTCAGTAAAATGTAATACACCTCAATTATTGTTGATCTGTGCCATCCTGACTGTTGTCATGGATTTATATCATGTAAGGTGTGATTTTTACAAAAAGGCTGCAAAGCTGTTCTCATTTAATCCGGTGGGGACCATGGTGTTCATGAGGAAGATGAATTTGGTCTCCTGTCGGAGCAACTCTTTATCCTTGTTGCCCCGTCTGATACCCAAATCAACCCTATGCATGCCAAATGCCTTGAGTCCCCCACATTTGCTCTCATGGAATCTCAGGAAATGCTTTGCAATGGGTGTTAATGTCTTCATGTTATTTTTGTCCCTGGGAGCATTTCAAATACTGGCAAGGTGTTTCAATATCCGCTGTTTAAGGGGTCTTATTGTTTTCCCTATGTACATCAGATTGCATGGGCAAGTCAGATTGTATACAACGCCCTAGGTGTCACATGTAATGTAATCTTTGATGTACCAGGTTTTTGCAAATTTATCTAGGAAGGACGTGGTGGTGACCATGGTGGAGCATGCCTTGCAGTGGTCACATTTAAATTATCCTTTTTTCTGGATTCTTGGAGGTCTGGTTTTCTCTAAGTGGCTGTGGACCAACATATCTTTTAAGTTGCTGCTGCGTCTCCAACTTATCTCCAAACGGTCCGTCAGAATGCTATTCAGGTCTTTATCTGTCTTCAATACTCCAGCATGTTTATGTTACACGCCGCCGTCTGGTATCTCCAGTACCCGGACGGTCCGCGGATGGAGAGCGGGGCTGTGAGGCTGGTGACGCTGCTCGGCAGCGTTCCAAGCCTCCCTCTCAGCTTGGGCGTCGGGGCGTTGCTAGGCAACGTCCCCGAACTTCCGCCCGGCAGCAGCACCCGCACGGCGCGCCTGACGTCATGCAGGCGGCGCCAAATTCAAATAAGAAGCCGGCGTCTGCTGGGCACAGACGCCGGTTATAGCGTTCCTTACGCCTGCCCGGTCCCTGGCGCTCACCAACGTTCACCTGTCCTCCTGGTCCCTTCATAGAGATCTCCTGTCTCCCTGCATATCTATCTCTGGATGTCAGCTTCTCTGCCTTATCTTCAGTGACCTGTGCAGCTCCACAGCAGATCTTGGGGACAAGTAAGTGCTCCTTTGGAGCCTGGGTTATTCTGTGGAGCCTCCGAGCTCCTTGTCTCTTATCTGCCTGTGTCCATACTGGTTCCGCTTTCCTGCTGGGGCATCGGACCTGCCCCGCCGTGGGCCTAATTCAGAACCTCATTCCATCAGTCTGTTACCCTAGCTCTGGCTTTTGCCTTCTCTCTCTTGTCTGTCCTAGGCAGTGCCTTCCCTGCCCTTCCACTCCTGTTTGGGGGTTTTGGGGATTCACTGTCTGGCATTATATTGTATTGTTTTGGAGATTCCCCGTTAAAGTTCTCCTGGTGTCTGCGACTGGGTCGTATTCCCGTTATTGGCCTGGTGCCGGCAGACAGGGGTTACCTTTCAGTCAGGCCCGGTAGTTAGTATTTCCTTTTGAGTTACCCCTGACGATCACTTCTCCTTTGTCCATTCATAGACCTAGCTGCATCGGGGTTGGAGCGGGCCTAACTCGCTCCTTCGAACGCGGCGGCCACAGGTGAAGCCTAGTTCCCGCAGGGATTGGTCATCTGCCCGGGGTACTCAACAGAGTCAGTATAGGGTTCGCTGTGGCCGTCCTAACCGGCGGTCCCGGCTGCGGGCTCACGCCTGACTTCCCGTTCTCGGTTCCAGGTTACCATCACACTGTGCCTAACGGCAAGCGTAACATTATAACCGGCCAAACAGGTTATATAAAGGAGGTTTATATAACAAATTTCTTGTTTTGTATTGCCGTGGGTTTACTATGAATCCTACTCCTCAGACGTTCTCGGATCAAATCCAGGGGTTAACCCAAATGGTCCGAGATCTGTCTCTTAAAGTAAACTCCCAGGAGCAGAGGATGCGTCCTCCAGATTCAGGGGTATTAGAACCCAAGATACATATGCCCGATCGATTCTCTGGGGATCGGAGGGCTTTTTTCAACTTTAGGGAGAGTTGTAAGTTGTATTTCAGACTTCGACCCCAATCCTCTGGTTCAGAGTCGCAACGGGTAGGGCTGGTGATATCTTTATTACAGGGGGACCCGCAGACCTGGGCCTTTGGGCTCCCCTCTGACAGTCCGGTCTTATCCTCGGTTGACAACTTTTTTAGCTCTTTAGGGTTACTGTATGATGACCCTGATAGAGAGGCTTCCGCGGAGACTCACCTGCGCGCCCTTAAACAAGGGAAAAACCCCGCGGAAGTATATTGTACAGAATTCCGCCGTTGGTCGAATGATTGCGGGTGGAATGACCCTGCTTTACGGAGTCAGTTCCGCTGTGGCCTGTCTGACATCATCAAGGATAGCCTTATCCAGTATCCCGTACCTAGTTCCCTTGACAAACTGATGGAACTGGCTATTAAGATTGACCGTCGTCTCCGGGAGCGGAGGTCGGAGCAGGGCGCTCAAGCTCGGTCTCTTCCCTATGTTCCTCTTGTTCCAGAGGAAATTGACGAGCCCATGCAAATTGGGACGACTCGTATCTCTCCAGAGGAGAGAACTCGTAGGCTGGTTACAGGTCTTTGTTTATATTGCGGCAATAAAGGTCATGTCCTTAAGAACTGTCCCAATAGACCAGTAAAAGCCTTGGCCAAGTGAACGAGGAGAGGGTTCACTTAGGCCTGCAATTATTTTCCTCTCACGATTCTGTATTAGTGCCATGTAGCATTTCTTTTCAGGAACACCAATTTTCCGGGACTGCATTTATTGATAGTGGTGCAGCCGGAAATTTCCTGGATATCAGTTTAGCCCAGGAATTGGGCATTACTCATTTAAAACTCCAAGGCCTGGTTACCCTTCGGGGTTTAGATGGGAATATCTTGTCCAATGGAGCTATTTCTTTTCAGACTCCCTCAGTCTCGATGACTGTTGGATTATTCCATAGGGAGCATATTTCATTTTTGTTAACTTCTTGTCCTCTCGTTCCCATAGTTTTGGGTTATCCTTGGTTAGCTAAACATAATCCCATTATTGACTGGAGTTCGGCACAGATTACCCGTTGGAGTCCTTATTGTAAACAGCATTGTCTTCATACGTCGGTCTTGGTGGCTTCCGTCTCTCTCTCTGGGATACCTTCCCCTTATCAGGATTTTGCGGATGTTTTTTCCAAAGGGAAAGCGGACAGTCTTCCGCCCCATCGTTCATACGATTGTGCCATCAAGATAATTCCCAATTCTCCTTTACCCAAGGGTAGATTGTACGCTTTATCTATCCCAGAGACGAAGGCGATGGATGAATACGTACAGGAGAGTCTCAAGAAAGGGTTCATCCGCCCGTCTAAGTCCCCTCTCAGTGCAGGGTTTTTTTTTGTGGCCAAGAAGGATGGTTCCTTAAGGCCTTGTATTGATTTTCGTGCCTTAAACAAAATCACGGTGAAAAACACCTATCCTCTTCCTTTAATTACAGTACTTTTTGACCAATTAAGATCCGCTACGGTCTTTTCTAAAATTGATCTCAGAGGGGCATACAATCTTATTAGGATCAAGGAAGGCGACGAGTGGAAAACAGCTTTCAGTACTCAAACGGGGCATTATGAGTATTTGGTTATGCCCTTTGGCCTCTCTAATGCGCCCGCTGTTTTTCAGGATTTTATCAATGATGTCCTTCGTGATTTTTTGGGCCACTTCGTAGTCGTTTATTTAGACGACATCTTGATTTTCTCACAAGATTTAAGATCACATAGAAGTCAGGTTCGGCAGGTCCTGCAAAGACTGAGAGAAAATCAGTTATTTGCCAAATTAGAAAAATGTGAGTTTGAATTCACACAGGTTTCTTTTTTGGGTTATATTATTTCCTCCCAGGGTTTTCAAATGGACCCCAAGAAACTTCAAGCAGTGGTAGATTGGGCCCGACCTACCAGTCTGAAGGCAATCCAACGTTTTCTTGGCTTTGCCAATTATTATAGACGTTTCATTTATTCTTTTTCTTCTATTGTTGCGCCATTGGTGGCTTTAACCAAAAAAGGTGCCGATCCATCTCAATGGTCTCCTCAGGTTCTGCAGGCCTTTGAATCCCTGAAGCAAGCGTTTGTCTCGGCTCCGGTTCTGAGGCATCCTGATCCTGACCTTCCCTTCATTGTGGAGGTGGACGCCTCCGAAGTCGGGGCAGGAGCAGTGTTATCCCAAAGGGATCCGAAATCACTAGATTTACATCCCTGTGCGTATATGTCCAGGAAGTTTTCACAGGCAGAAGCCAACTATGATGTGGGAAACAGAGAATTGCTTGCCATCAAATGGGCTTTTGATGAATGGCGCCATTGGTTAGAAGGAGCAATTCATCAGATTCTCGTGCTCACGGATCACAAGAATCTGCAATATATTGAGACAGCGAAGAGGCTTAACGCCCGACAGGCTCGTTGGGCGCTGTTTTTTATGCGCTTTAATTTTGTGATTTCTTATAGACCAGGCTCAAAAAACGTCAGAGCTGACGCACTGTCTCGGTGTTTTCTTCCCCAATACGATGACAAGGCCAGCAAGACTTCCATTGTACCCACATCTTGTATCCATGCAGGAGCCCAACAGACTCTGGAGGGTCTCATCCGTCAAGCGCAGAGTCAGGCGCCGGCCCAAACCCCCACCAACAAGTTATTTGTTCCTCCATCTCTTAGACGCAGGGTCCTTTCTGAGTTTCATGATTCCAAATTGGCTGGGCATCCAGGGGTCTTCAAGACCTTGAAACTCCTTTCCCGTGTTGCTTGGTGGCCAGGTATGTCACGAGACACCCGGGAGTTTGTATTATCCTGCCAAGGTTGTGCTCAACATAAGGTCCCTAGGTCGCGGCCTGTCGGGGAACTTGTCCCTTTATCCGTTCCTGTCAGACCCTGGTCGCACTTGGCGATGGATTTTATTGTAGGATTACCTGTATCTGCTCACTGTCAGGTGGTTTGGGTCGTGATGGACAGGTTTTCTAAGATGGCGCACTTTGTGGCTTTGAGACAATTGCCATCAGCCAAGGAGCTGGTAACTCTGTTCCTGCAGCATATTTTTAGGTTGCACGGTCTACCCTCAGATATTGTGTCCGATCGCGGTCCACAATTTGTGGCGCAGTTTTGGAGGCTCTTTTGCACAGCATTAAAAGTTAAGACCAGCCTGACTTCGGCTTTCCACCCACAGTCCAACGGACAAACTGAGCGATTGAACCAGTCTCTCAAACAATACCTGAGATGCTTTGTGTCCAAATTACAGAATGATTGGGCAAGTTTCTTACCGCTTGCAGAATTTGCATATAATAATGCTCATCATTCAGCCTCCAGGACCTCTCCGTTCTTTGCAGTGTATGGGTTCCACCCGCGAGCCAACTCTTTAGGCCCTGAAGCGTCCGGCTCGGGTTCTTCGTCGGCCTCTAGGCTTAGAGTCATTTGGAGGAGTATTCACGTTGCTCTCAAGGAGGCCGCATTACGGGAGAAAGTATCGGCAGACAGGTCCAGACGTCCTTGTCGTTTTAAGGTTGGTGACTGGGTCTGGCTTTCGACCCGTAACATCAAGCTTCACCAACCTTCAGCAAGGTTGGGGCCTCGATTTATCGGTCCCTTTCAGATCATCAAGAGGGTAAATCCGGTAGCTTTCCGCCTGTCTCTACCCAAATCCCTTAAGATTGCCAATACATTCCATGCTTCCCTGCTTAAGCCGGTGTTCTTTTCTCAAAAATTTTCTCGCAGGAGTGGCGCTGGATCCTCCCCAGTGATGGTGCGGGGACAACAGGAATTCCCGGTAGAGAAAATTCTGGACTCCAAGTTCGTGAGAGGTTCTTTGCAATTCTTGGTACACTGGAGAGGATTCGGTCCAGAGGAAAGGTCATGGGTTCCGGACAGGGATCTTCATGCACCCAACCTCAAAAGGATTTTTTTTCGGGAGTTCCCTGATAAACCTGGGGGTAAGGGTTTGTTAACCCTTCCTCAAGGGGGGGGTACTGTTACACGCCGCCGTCCGGTATCTCCAGTACCCGGACGGTCGGCGGATGGAGAGCGGGGCTGTGAGGCTGGTGACGCTGCTCGGCAGCGTTCCAAGCCTCCCTCTCGGGCGTCGGGGCGTTGCTAGGCAACGTCCCCGAACTTCCGCCCGGCAGCAGCACCCGCACGGCGCGCCTGACGTCATGCAGGCGGCGCCAAATTCAAATAAGAAGCCGGCGTCTGCTGGGCACAGACGCCGGTTATAGCGTTCCTTACGCCTGCCCGGTCCCTGGCGCTCACCAGCGTTCACCTGTCCTCCTGGTCCCTTCATAGAGATCTCCTGTCTCCCTGCATATCTATCTCTGGATGTCAGCTTCTCTGCCTTATCTTTAGTGACCTGTGCAGCTCCACAGCAGATCTTGGGGACAAGTAAGTGCTCCTTTGGAGCCTGGGTTATTCTGTGGAGCCTCCGAGCTCCTTGTCTCTTATCTGCCTGTGTCCATACTGGTTCCGCTTCCCTGCTGGGGCATCGGACCTGCCCCGCCGTGGGCCTAATTCAGAACCTCATTCCATCAGTCTGTTACCCTAGCTCTGGCTTTTGCCTTCTCTCTCTTGTCTGTCCTAGGCAGGGCCTTCCCTGCCCTTCCACTCCTGTTTGGGGGTTTTGGGGATTCACTGTCTGGCATTATATTGTATTGTTTTGGAGATTCCCCGTTAAAGTTCTCCTGGTGTCTGCGACTGGGTCGTATTCCCGTTATTGGCCTGGTGCCGGCAGACAGGGGTTACCTTTCAGTCAGGCCCGGTAGTTAGTATTTCCTTTTGAGTTACCCCTGACGATCACTTCTCCTTTGTCCATTCATAGACCTAGCTGCATCGGGGTTGGAGCGGGCCTAACTCGCTCCTTCGAACGCGGCGGCCACAGGTGAAGCCTAGTTCCCGCAGGGATTGGTCATCTGCCCGGGGTACTCAACAGAGTTAGTATAGGGTTCGCTGTGGCCGTCCTAACCGGCGGTCCCGGCTGCGGGCTCACGCCTGACTTCCCGTTCTCGGTTCCAGGTTACCATCACACTGTGCCTAACGGCAAGCGTAACAGTTTATTAAGGATGTAGCGTATGTCCTTCCATTCCTTACAGTATGTTCCAATATATCTGACCATGTTGTTATTTTCATCAGGATCTTTCGGGTGAGGAATGAGTAAGTTATCTCGATTGCAATTCCTAGCCTCTTTTTCAGCTCTTTTAATGTGGCGTTTACTGTAGCCTCTGTTGATTAGTCTTTCCCCCAGTTGTTTCGCTCTTTGGTCATATATCTCCACCTGGGAGCAATTCCTCTTGGTTCTAAGGAACTCCCCTTTGGGTAGTCCCTTCAGAACTGGAGGGAAATGTGAGCTGTCGTGGTGTAATATGGAGTTTGTGGCAGTTTTTTTCCGAAAGATATCTGAGGAGATGTGGCCATCCTTTTCTATTGTTAGTTTCAGATCCAGGAAGGTTACTGTACTCTGGCTCATATCTGTCATCAGTCTGAGATTCAGATGGTTATTGTTGAGTGCATTGATGAATTGGGTAAATAGATCTTTCTCCCCTTCCCAGATAATCAGGAGATCATCAATGTACCTCAGCCACATTAGTACATGTCCTGTATACACTTCATTGGACTCTATAAACACATGTTCCCTTTCCCACCACCCCAGGTACAGGTTCGCATACGTGGGTGCACAAACGCTACCCATCGCGGTCCCCTGCACCTGGAGGTAGAATTTATCGTTACACATGAAAAAGTTTTTTGTGAGGACAAAGTGTAATAATTTCACAATGAAGTCGTTGAGAGGATCATTCCGTTCCATACTGAGGAAGTATCTGGTAGCCTCTATACCGTACTGATGGATTATACTGGTATAGAGGCTCTCCACATCACATGTGATTAACCAGCAATTGCTGTTTAGGACAACGTCTTGGATCTTATTTAATACGTCCATTGTATCTCGAATGTAGGATGGCAATGTGACAACGTAGTCTTTCAGGAAATGATCCACAAATTTGCTGGCATTTTCCGTTAGGCTGCCCACCCCTGAGACTATTGGTCTTCCGGGGGGGTTCTTCTCATCTTTGTGTATCTTGGGTAACAAATAGAGGGTGGCCACCCTCGGTTCTTCAGTTTTCAGGAATTCGTACTGTATCTTGGTGATGATGTTATCTCCCAGGGCTCTTTGTAGAATGTTGTTATATATATCTCAAGAAAATTGTCCAATGGATTAAAGAATAATCTCTGGTAGCATGTGTGGTCATTCAATTGGCATTCCAGTTCCTTGATGTATCCGGACCGGGGCCACAGGACCACATTACCCCCCTTATCAGACGGTTTTATTATTGTGTCATCCCATTTTTTTATTTCGTCAAGGGCTTGTCTCTCTTCTTTAGTGAGATTGTCATTAGGGAATCTGGTATGCTTGCGTTTTTCCAGCTCATCAAGGTCCCGGCTAACCAGTTCCAAATACACCTTGATTTGGGGACAAATGTTGGGATCTGGGTAGAATTGTGATTTTCTCTTTGGGGTTTGTGGTTTGAGGCTACTTGCCCCATTGTCACACGCCGCCATCCGGTATCTCCAGTACCCGGACGGTCGGCGGATGGAGAGCGGGGCTGTGAGGCTGGTGACGCTGCTCGGCAGCGTTCCAAGCCTCCCTCTCCGTCCGGGCGTTGCTAGGCAACGGCCCAGAACTTCCGCCCGGCAGCAGCGCTCGCACGGCGCGCCTGACGTCATGAAGGCGGCGCCAAATTTGAATAAGAAGCCGGCGTCTACTGGGCACAGACGCCGGTTATAGCGTCTCCTTACGCCTGCCCGGTCCCTGGCTCATTCCAGCGCTACCCTGTTTTCTGGATCCCTCCCAGGGGATCTCCAGTCTCCCTGCCTGTCCCAGCTGGATGTCAGTTCCTCATCGTTTCTTCAGTGACCTGACCAGCTCAGCTGTTTCACCTTGGGTCAAGTAAGTGCTCCTTTGGAGCCTGGCTCATTTCTGTGGAGCCGCCGAGCTCCTTTTTTCTTATCAGGCTGTGCTCATATTGGTTCAGCTCCCATGCGGGGGCATTGGACCTGCCCCGCCGTGGGCCTAATTCACACCATCATTCTTTCTGTCTCGTACCCTTGTTCTGGTCCTCGCTTTCCTTTATCTATCTGTCCTAGGCAGGGCCTTCCCTACCTATCCACTCCTGTTTGGGGGCTTTGGGGATTCGCTATCTAGCATTGTGTTGCATTCTTTTGGAGATTCCCCGTCAAGTTCTCCTTGTGTCTGCGACTGAGTCGTATTCCCGTTATTGGCCTGGTGCCGGCAGACAGGGGTTGTCTTTCAGTTAGGCCCGGTAGTCAGTATTTCCTTTTGAGTTACCCCTGATGATCACTTCTCCTTTGTCCATTCCTAGACCTAGCTGCATCGGGGTTGGAGCGGGCTTAACTCGCTCCTTTCGAACGCGGCGGCCACAGGTGAAGCCTAGTTCCCGCAGGGATTGGTCATCTGCCCGGGGTACTCAACAGAGTTAGTATAGGGTTCGCTGTGGCCGTCCTAACCGGCGGTCCCGGCTGCGGGCTCACGCCTGATCTCCCGTTCCCTGTTCCAGGTTACCAACACACTGCGCCTAGCGGCAAGCATAACACCCATATCTTCCCTCCTGTCAGGGTTTGTGGGGTTCTAATTGGATAGCTCTTCCATCATAGAGATAACTCTCTGTTCTTCCATGGAGAAGAAGTTAGTGATGGTGGTCTGTCCAGCAGTATTTGTATCATGATTATCATTCATGAGAGACACATCATCTTTTTTATGGAAGATCTTTTTGAGAAGGAGTTTTCTTGCAAACAGATGTAGATCTCTTTCGCAATCAAATCGATTAAATGACTGGGATGGACTGAAGGATAATCCTTTACTCAGTACTTGTTGTTGTGAGGGGGTGAGTGAGTGTTCAGTAAGATTGATGACTTTAAGCATATCAGAGTCATCTAGTATCTATGCCTTCTCTGATCCCTGTTGTCTTCTCTCCATTCTCTTGTTTGCCTTTTTCTTCTTGTTCAACCTCCTGATCTTTCGGGGAACCTTCCTATGTTGTCCCTGATCTCCCTGGGGGTAACCCCTAAAAAATCCTGCGGTGTAATACCCACTGGCAGCCTGCATATATTAAGACTTGCAATCTCCAACAGTAAAATCATCGACACATGAGTGTGGACACATTGAGACCACCAATCTAAATTGGCAAACAATACAAGGATCTTGCAGACATAATTATTTCACTTGAGTGCTAGCAGTCTTCACATATAGTTGACACAGCAACAAATGTAACAAGAGGAAATTGTCCCACATTTGCAAAGGATACTGTTTATTGAAGACGTTACACAATACAAATGTATTATGAAAGAGACATCTTATAGACACACAAGCAAGTTCCCACACGTGCTGTTTTTAAACACGCACAATTTTTTCACTGTGTTTGTCTATTTATGTGTTTATTTTATATTTCGCAGTTTTAGAATTAAACAATTAAAAGTTAATTTTTATTGGCTTGAATCAATTACCTACGGTGCACCACACCAAGACACTGCTGTAGGGAGACTGCTGCCGCTTTGCAGCAGGGATGGAAAACCCCCGCCACCGCTGACACACTGTGTGGGAGGTAAAATTGTCAGGGGTAGGGGGTGCACTGTGTTTAAAAGCAGGGGTAGTGCACTGTGTAAAAGCAGGAGGCAGAGCAGTGTGTGTGTATTTGGGGGCTGGGAGGCCTGTTTGGAAGAGCTGTGTGTGTGGGGATTCTGACCCCACTGATGGGACTTGTAGTTCTGCTGTGGGATAACATTTTTTAAATTCTATAGAGTGACTGTGGTCCCCTAAAGTGTTATTCAGGAGGACTTGCATGTGTATTAATCAGGGGCTGGCTGGCAACTTTTAGCCTGGGGGGCAAGTCCAGAGCACTGGCCCATAAATAACAGTCACAGACTGTGACATCTGCTCTGGCGCTGTTCCTGTTTCTATCGCAGCAGAGTAAGTCATGGGCTACGAACAGACTGCACACACACTAGGAAAATCATTTGATGGTAAAATGGATTTGCAGATAACATTTTCAAAGGCTTATCGCATACTTTATTGCAAATTTTACTGGCAGTACACCATAATGCCCATTACATATTACGCTGAACACCGCAATGTCCATTACACGCTAAGCCACACACTGTGATGCCCATTACATGCTACACCACACACCATTATGCCCATTACACGTTACACCACACATTGTGATGCCCATTACATGTTTCGCTACATGCCATGATGCCCATTACAGGTTACGCCAAACACCGTGAGGCCCATTACATGATACACCACACACCATTATGCCCATTACTCGTTACACCACACATTGTGATGCCCATTACATGTTTCGCTACATGCCATGATGCCCATTACAGGTTACGCCACACACCGTGATGCCCATTACAGGTTAAGCCAGACACTGTGATGTTCATTACACTTTATACCAGGTCTCAACAAATTTTCTGTTAATGTAAGAGCCAGGATAAAAGTGTAGGAGCCAGCCAAACCAAAAATAGGGAGACAAAAATTTACACCGTAATGCTTATTACATGTCACACACCCATTACACGTGCCATAATGCCCATTACACATAATACCAAACCCTGTAATGCCCACTTGCTGAGCTGCCTGCTTCTGGGGCCACCTGGGTGCAAGTGAGGGCACCAAACAACTTTGACTGTCCCTTTTATTGAGCTGCTGCCTTGCTCTGCATCCTGATGTCTGGGGACCTGGGATCCACTGGCAAGGGCACAGGAGCCCTGGGGAGCCTGGGGCCGCTGCTTGGTCGCCGCCAGCCAGGGAACATGCTAGGTGGTAAGGGACTTAATTTAGCTGCGCCTGTGCAGGGCCGAAACAAGGCTCTAATCTTTAATCTGGTGCTTCCCCCGTTCTCTGGCAACCCACACCCAGAACACCCCCCCCCCCATTCCTACCTCTGTGCTGCTGCCCTGCGTGTGTCCCCTGAAGCAGCAGCAGCAGGAATGAAGGTAGAGCGGCGATGGAGAGTAGCTTTGGAAGCTGCCAATGGCAGCCTGCCATTGACAGTACATGGAGGAGCTGCGGGCTGCTGTGCGACGCCAGCCACCACATGCTGCAGCGCGGCCATCATCACGTCAGACACTGGAGCAGGAGGGGTCGAGGTGAAGGCACATGATACACTGTCACTCTCCCTCCTCTTGCTCCCAGTGTGCGGCGCGCCACGGCGGAGCATAGACTGACTAAGTGACACATCACCATCAGAATGAATAATACCGGCCGGGCTGCGGGCGCCGGGTGGACAGAAGCTGCCTGCGTCTGCCACCCTTAATACACTGGACCACCAGGGCCCTTTTCAGTGTATGAGGCGGCCCGCCACTGGTATTAATGATATATATCCATGATGAACCAGGAATTATTACCTTAAGTAGATGCACAATGCTTAATGGGCATGCATTTTACAGTGTGTGCCACCAATGTTTAACGGGCATAACGAATTGTGTAGCCTTATATGTAATGGGCATTACAGTATGTGTCATAATGTGTAATGGGCACAACGGGTTGTCATATTCTGTAATGGGCATTATGGTGTGTTCCATAATGTGTAATGGGCATTACGGTGTGTTCCATAATGTGTAATGGGCATTATAGTGTATTCCATAATGTGTAATGCCTCCTTTTTCTAATGCCACGCCTCCTTTCCATGAGACCACGCCCCCTTTTCCCCGTGAGACTTCGCCACGCAAAGGTCCCCCCTACTGCATGTGGGCCTGTGTGCTCAAAATGCCAGGGCCGATTTCTGGTCCCAGTCCGGCCCTGGCTCAGGGGGTCAGTACATTTGTCATGTATTTAAATATAAAACATTTTTTTTAGCTAAAGGTTTTGTGCATGGGAGTGGGGTAGTGCTGCAGCTTCTCCTATCTGCCCATGTGACAATGATTAATGGTGCTGAGCATCGGGAGCCACAAGTTTGCAGATCATTACTGGGAGTCCCATGAGACTTAGTACAAGAGGTCAGAGGCTGAGAGGCTTGTGCTGAGCTCTGCTTGGTGGAGCTCACCACATACTTCTCAGGCCCATGGAGGACAACAGTAGCAGCAGCGGCCTCATCATGGGAGGGTTTTTAATCAGAGGCAGCTCTGAGCCTGTGAGGTCTCCTACCGAGTAAGGCACAGACGGACAAACACAGGCTTTTCATGTGGTATTTTATATATATACCCAATGACCAAGTTTATACTGCCTTTACTCTGTGCATTGGGATTGGTCATCTGCCGGGGTACTCAACAGAGTCAGTATAGGGTTCGCTGTGGCCGTCCTAACCGGCGGTCCCGGCTGCGGGCTCACGCCTGACTTCCCGTTCTCTGTTCCAGGTTACCATCACACTGTGCCTAACGGCAAGCGTAACATTATAACCGGCCAAACAGGTTATATAAAGGAGGTTTATATAACAAATTTCTTGTTTTGTATTGCCGTGGGTTTACTATGAATCCTACTCCTCAGACGTTCTCGGATCAAATCCAGGGGTTAACCCAAATGGTCCGAGATCTGTCTCTTAAAGTAAACTCCCAGGAGCAGAGGATGCGTCCTCCAGATTCAGGGGTATTAGAACCCAAGATACATCTGCCCGATCGATTCTCTGGGGATCGGAGGGCTTTTTTCAACTTTAGGGAGAGTTGTAAGTTGTATTTCAGACTTCGACCCCAATCCTCTGGTTCAGAGTCGCAACGGGTAGGGCTGGTGATATCTTTATTACAGGGGGACCCGCAGACCTGGGCCTTTGGGCTCCCCTCTGACAGTCCGGTCTTATCCTCGGTTGACAACTTTTTTAGCTCTTTAGGGTTACTGTATGATGACCCTGATAGAGAGGCTTCCGCGGAGACTCACCTGCGCGCCCTTAAACAAGGGAAAAACCCAGCGGAAGTATATTGTACAGAATTCCGCCGTTGGTCGAATGATTGCGGGTGGAATGACCCTGCTTTACGGAGTCAGTTCTGCTGTGGCCTGTCTGACATCATCAAGGATAGCCTTATCCAGTATCCCGTACCTAGTTCCCTTGACAAACTGATGGAACTGGCTAATAAGATTGACCGTCGTCTCCGGGAGCGCTCAAGCTCGGTCTCTTCCCTATGTTCCTCTTGTTCCAGAGGAAATTGACGAGCCCATGCAAATTGGGGCGACTCGTATCTCTCCAGAGGAGAGAACTCGTAGGCTGGTTACAGGTCTTTGTTTATATTGCGGCAATAAAGGTCATGTCCTTAAGAACTGTCCCAATAGACCAGTAAAAGCCTTGGCCAAGTGAACGAGGAGAGGGTTCACTTAGGCCTGCAATTATTTTCCTCTCACGATTCTGTATTAGTGCCATGTAGCATTTCTTTTCAGGAACACCAATTTTCCGGGACTGCATTTATTGATAGTGGTGCAGCCGGAAATTTCCTGGATATCAGTTTAGCCCAGGAATTGGGCATTCCTCATTTAAAACTCCAAGGCCTGGTTACCCTTCGGGTTTAGATGGGAATATCTTGTCCAATGGAGCTATTTCTTTTCAGACTCCCTCAGTCTCGATGACTGTTGGATTATTCCATAGGGAGCATATTTCATTTTTGTTAACTTCTTGTCCTCTCGTTCCCATAGTTTTGGGTTATCCTTGGTTAGCTAAACATAATCCCATTATTGACTGGAGTTCGGCACAGATTACCCGTTGGAGTCCTTATTGTAAACAGCATTGTCTTCATACGTCGGTCTTGGTGGCTTCCGTCTCTCTCTCTGGGATACCTTCCCCTTATCAGGATTTTGCGGATGTTTTTTCCAAAGGGAAAGCGGACAGTCTTCCGCCCCATCGTTCATACGATTGTGCCATCAAGATAATTCCCAATTCTCCTTTACCCAAGGGTAGATTGTACGCTTTATCTATCCCAGAGACGAAGGCGATGGATGAATACGTACAGGAGAGTCTCAAGAAAGGGTTCATCCGCCCGTCTAAGTCCCCTCTCAGTGCAGGGTTTTTTTTTGTGGCCAAGAAGGATGGTTCCTTAAGGCCTTGTATTGATTTTCGTGCCTTGAACAAAATCAAGGTGAAAAACACCTATCCCCTTCCTTTAATTACAGTACTTTTTGACCAATTAAGATCCGCTACGGTCTTTTCTAAAATTGATCTCAGAGGGGCATACAATCTTATTAGGATCAAGGAAGGCGACGAGTGGAAAACAGCTTTCAGTACTCAAACGGGGCATTATGAGTATTTGGTTATGCCCTTTGGCCTCTCTAATGCGCCCGCTGTTTTTCAGGATTTTATCAATGATGTCCTTCGTGATTTTTTGGGCCACTTCGTAGTCGTTTATTTAGACGACATCTTGATTTTCTCACAAGATTTAAGATCACATAGAAGTCAGGTTCGGCAGGTCCTGCAAAGACTGAGAGAAAATCAGTTATTTGCCAAATTAGAAAAATGTGAGTTTGAAGTCACACAGGTTTCTTTTTTGGGTTATATTATTTCCTCCCAGGGTTTTCAAATGGACCCCAAGAAACTTCAAGCAGTGGTAGATTGGGCCCGACCTACCAGTCTGAAGGCAATCCAACGTTTTCTTGGCTTTGCCAATTATTATAGACGTTTCATTTATTCTTTTTCTTCTATTGTTGCGCCATTGGTGGCTTTAACCAAAAAAGGTGCCGATCCATCTCAATGGTCTCCTCAGGTTCTGCAGGCCTTTGAATCCCTGAAGCAAGCGTTTGTCTCGGCTCCGGTTCTGAGGCATCCTGATCCTGACCTTCCCTTCATTGTGGAGGTGGACGCCTCCGAAGTCGGGGCAGGAGCAGTGTTATCCCAAAGGGATCCGAAATCACTAGATTTACATCCCTGTGCGTATATGTCCAGGAAGTTTTCACAGGCAGAAGCCAACTATGATGTGGGAAACAGAGAATTGCTTGCCATCAAATGGGCTTTTGATGAATGGCGCCATTGGTTGGAAGGAGCAATTCATCAGATTCTCGTGCTCACGGATCACAAGAATCTGCAATATATTGAGACAGCGAAGAGGCTTAACGCCCGACAGGCTCGTTGGGCGCTGTTTTTTATGCGCTTTAATTTTGTGATTTCTTATAGACCAGGCTCAAAAAACGTCAGAGCTGACGCACTGTCTCGGTGTTTTCTTCCCCAATACGATGACAAGGCCAGCAAGACTTCCATTGTACCCACATCTTGTATCCATGCAGGAGCCCAACAGACTCTGGAGGGTCTCATCCGTCAAGCGCAGAGTCAGGCGCCGGCCCAAACCCCCACCAACAAGTTATTTGTTCCTCCATCTCTTAGACGCAGGGTCCTTTCTGAGTTTCATGATTCCAAATTGGCTGGGCATCCAGGGGTCTTCAAGACCTTGAAACTCCTTTCCCGTGTTGCTTGGTGGCCGGGTATGTCACGAGACACCCGGGAGTTTGTATTATCCTGCCAAGGTTGTGCTCAACATAAGGTCCCTAGGTCGCGGCCTGTCGGGGAACTTGTCCCTTTATCCGTTCCTGTCAGACCCTGGTCGCACTTGGCGATGGATTTTATTGTAGGATTACCTGTATCTGCTCACTGTCAGGTGGTTTGGGTCGTGATGGACAGGTTTTCTAAGATGGCGCACTTTGTGGCTTTGAGACAATTGCCATCAGCCAAGGAGCTGGTAACTCTGTTCCTGCAGCATATTTTTAGGTTGCACGGTCTACCCTCAGATATTGTGTCCGATCGCGGTCCACAATTTGTGGCGCAGTTTTGGAGGCTCTTTTGCACAGCATTACAAGTTAAGACCAGCCTGACTTCGGCTTTCCACCCACAGTCCAACGGACAAACTGAGCGATTGAACCAGTCTCTCAAACAATACCTGAGATGCTTTGTGTCCAAATTACAGAATGATTGGGCAAGTTTCTTACCGCTTGCAGAATTTGCATATAATAATGCTCATCATTCAGCCTCCAGGACCTCTCCGTTCTTTGCAGTGTATGGGTTCCACCCGCGAGCCAACTCTTTAGGCCCTGAAGCGTCCGGCTCGGGTTCTTCGTCGGCCTCTAGGCTTAGAGTCATTTGGAGGAGTATTCACGTTGCTCTCAAGGAGGCCGCATTACGGGAGAAAGTATCGGCAGACAGGTCCAGACGTCCTTGTCGTTTTAAGGTTGGTGACTGGGTCTGGCTTTCGACCCGTAACATCAAGCTTCACCAACCTTCAGCGAGGTTGGGGCCTCGATTTATCGGTCCCTTTCAGATCATCAAGAGGGTAAATCCGGTAGCTTTCCGCCTGTCTCTACCCAAATCCCTTAAGATTGCCAATACATTCCATGCTTCCCTGCTTAAGCCGGTGTTCTTTTCTCAAAAATTTTCTCGCAGGAGTGGCGCTGGATCCTCCCCAGTGATGGTGCGGGGACAACAGGAATTCCCGGTAGAGAAAATTCTGGACTCCAAGTTCGTGAGAGGTTTTTTTTGCAATTCTTGGTACACTGGAGAGGATTCGGTCCAGAGGAAAGGTCATGGGTTCCGGACAGGGATCTTCATGCACCCAACCTCAAAAGGATTTTTTTTCGGGAGTTCCCTGATAAACCTGGGGGTAAGGGTTTGTTAACCCTTCCTCAAGGGGGGGGTACTGTTACACGCCGCCGTCCGGTATCTCCAGTACCCGGACGGTCGGCGGATGGAGAGCGGGGCTGTGAGGCTGGTGACGCTGCTCGGCAGCGTTCCAAGCCTCCCTCTCAGCTCGGGCGTCGGGGCGTTGCTAGGCAACGTCCCCGAACTTCCGCCCGGCAGCAGCACCCGCACGGCGCGCCTGACGTCATGCAGGCGGTGCCAAATTCAAATAAGAAGCCGGCGTCTGCTGGGCACAGACGCCGGTTATAGCGTTCCTTACGCCTGCCCGGTCCCTGGCGCTCACCAGCGTTCACCTGTCCTCCTGGTCCCTTCATAGAGATCTCCTGTCTCCCTGCATATCTATCTCTGGATGTCAGCTTCTCTGCCTTATCTTCAGTGACCTGTGCAGCTCCACAGCAGATCTTGGGGACAAGTAAGTGCTCCTTTGGAGCCTGGGTTATTCTGTGGAGCCTCCGAGCTCCTTGTCTCTTATCTGCCTGTGTCCATACTGGTTCCGCTTCCCTGCTGGGGCATCGGACCTGCCCCGCCGTGGGCCTAATTCAGAACCTCATTCCATCAGTCTGTTACCCTAGCTCTGGCTTTTGCCTTCTCTCTCTTGTCTGTCCTAGGCAGGGCCTTCCCTGCCCTTCCACTCCTGTTTGGGGGTTTTGGGGATTCACTGTCTGGCATTATATTGTATTGTTTTGGAGATTCCCCGTTAAAGTTCTCCTGGTGTCTGCGACTGGGTCGTATTCCCGTTATTGGCCTGGTGCCGGCAGACAGGGGTTACCTTTCAGTCAGGCCCGGTAGTTAGTATTTCCTTTTGAGTTACCCCTGACGATCACTTCTCCTTTGTCCATTCATAGACCTAGCTGCATCGGGGTTGGAGCGGGCCTAACTCGCTCCTTCGAACGCGGCGGCCACAGGTGAAGCCTAGTTCCCGCAGGGATTGGTCATCTGCCCGGGGTACTCAACAGAGTCAGTATAGGGTTCGCTGTGGCCGTCCTAACCGGCGGTCCCGGCTGCGGGCTCACGCCTGACTTCCCGTTCTCGGTTCCAGGTTACCATCACACTGTGCCTAACGGCAAGCGTAACAGTTTATTAAGGATGTAGCGTATGTCCTTCCATTCCTTACAGTATGTTCCAATATATCTGACCATGTTGTTATTTTCATCAGGATCTTTCGGGTGAGGAATGAGTAAGTTATCTCGATTGCAATTCCTAGCCTCTTTTTCAGCTCTTTTAATGTGGCGTTTACTGTAGCCTCTGTTGATTAGTCTTTCCCCCAGTTGTTTCGCTCTTTGGTCATATATCTCCACCTGGGAGCAATTCCTCTTGGTTCTAAGGAACTCCCCTTTGGGTAGTCCCTTCAGAACTGGAGGGAAATGTGAGCTGTCGTGGTGTAATATGGAGTTTGTGGCAGTTTTTTTCCGAAAGATATCTGAGGAGATGTGGCCATCCTTTTCTATTGTTAGTTTCAGATCCAGGAAGGTTACTGTACTCTGGCTCATATCTGTCATCAGTCTGAGATTCAGATGGTTATTGTTGAGTGCATTGATGAATTGGGTAAATAGATCTTTCTCCCCTTCCCAGATAATCAGGAGATCATCAATGTACCTCAGCCACATTAGTACATGTCCTGTATACACTTCATTGGACTCTATAAACACATGTTCCCTTTCCCACCACCCCAGGTACAGGTTCGCATACGTGGGTGCACAAACGCTACCCATCGCGGTCCCCTGCACCTGGAGGTAGAATTTATCGTTACACATGAAAAAGTTTTTTGTGAGGACAAAGTGTAATAATTTCACAATGAAGTCGTTGAGAGGATCATTCCGTTCCATACTGAGGAAGTATCTGGTAGCCTCTATACCGTACTGATGGATTATACTGGTATAGAGGCTCTCCACATCACATGTGATTAACCAGCAATTGCTGTTTAGGACAACGTCTTGGATCTTATTTAATACGTCCATTGTATCTCGAATGTAGGATGGCAATGTGACAACGTAGTCTTTCAGGAAATGATCCACAAATTTGCTGGCATTTTCCGTTAGGCTGCCCACCCCTGAGACTATTGGTCTTCCGGGGGGGTTCTTCTCATCTTTGTGTATCTTGGGTAACAAATAGAGGGTGGCCACCCTCGGTTCTTCAGTTTTCAGGAATTCGTACTGTATCTTGGTGATGATGTTATCTCCCAGGGCTCTTTGTAGAATGTTGTTATATATATCTCAAGAAAATTGTCCAATGGATTAAAGAATAATCTCTGGTAGCATGTGTGGTCATTCAATTGGCATTCCAGTTCCTTGATGTATCCGGACCGGGGCCACAGGACCACATTACCCCCCTTATCAGACGGTTTTATTATTGTGTCATCCCATTTTTTTATTTCGTCAAGGGCTTGTCTCTCTTCTTTAGTGAGATTGTCATTAGGGAATCTGGTATGCTTGCGTTTTTCCAGCTCATCAAGGTCCCGGCTAACCAGTTCCAAATACACCTTGATTTGGGGACAAATGTTGGGATCTGGGTAGAATTGTGATTTTCTCTTTGGGGTTTGTGGTTTGAGGCTACTTGCCCCATTGTCACACGCCGCCGTCCGGTATCTCCAGTACCCGGACGGTCGGCGGATGGAGAGCGGGGCTGTGAGGCTGGTGACGCTGCTCGGCAGCGTTCCAAGCCTCCCTCTCAGTCCGGGCGTTGGGGCGTTGCTAGGCAACGGCCCAGAACTTCCGCCCGGCAGCAGCGCTCGCACGGCGCGCCTGACATCATGAAGGCGGCGCCAAATTTGAATAAGAAGCCGGCGTCTACTGGGCACAGACGCCGGTTATAGCGTCTCCTTACGCCTGCCCGGTCCCTGGCTCATTCCAGCGCTACCCTGTTTTCTGGATCCCTCCCAGGGGATCTCCAGTCTCCCTGCCTGTCCCAGCTGGATGTCAGTTCCTCATCGTTTCTTCAGTGACCTGACCAGCTCAGCTGTTTCACCTTGGGTCAAGTAAGTGCTCCTTTGGAGCCTGGCTCATTTCTGTGGAGCCGCCGAGCTCCTTTTTTCTTATCAGGCTGTGCTCATATTGGTTCAGCTCCCATGCGGGGGCATTGGACCTGCCCCGCCGTGGGCCTAATTCACACCATCATTCTTTCTGTCTTGTACCCTTGTTCTGGTCCTCGCTTTCCTTTATCTATCTGTCCTAGGCAGGGCCTTCCCTACCTATCCACTCCTGTTTGGGGGCTTTGGGGATTCGCTATCTAGCATTGTGTTGCATTCTTTTGGAGATTCCCCGTCAAGTTCTCCTTGTGTCTGCGACTGAGTCGTATTCCCGTTATTGGCCTGGTGCCGGCAGACAGGGGTTGTCTTTCAGTTAGGCCCGGTAGTCAGTATTTCCTTTTGAGTTACCCCTGATGATCACTTCTCCTTTGTCCATTCCTAGACCTAGCTGCATCGGGGTTGGAGTGGGCTTAACTCGCTCCTTCGAACGCGGCGGCCACAGGTGAAGCCTAGTTCCCGCAGGGATTGGTCATCTGCCCGGGGTACTCAACAGAGTTAGTATAGGGTTCGCTGTGGCCGTCCTAACCGGCGGTCCCGGCTGCGGGCTCACGCCTGATCTCCCGTTCCCTGTTCCAGGTTACCAACACACTGCGCCTAGCGGCAAGCATAACACCCATATCTTCCCTCCTGTCAGGGTTTGTGGGGTTCTAATTGGATAGCTCTTCCATCATAGAGATAACTCTCTGTTCTTCCATGGAGAAGAAGTTAGTGATGGTGGTCTGTCCAGCAGTATTTGTATCATGATTATCATTCATGAGAGACACATCATCTTTTTTATGGAAGATCTTTTTGAGAAGGAGTTTTCTTGCAAACAGATGTAGATCTCTTTCGCAATCAAATCGATTAAATGACTGGGATGGACTGAAGGATAATCCTTTACTCAGTACTTGTTGTTGTGAGGGGGTGAGTGAGTGTTCAGTAAGATTGATGACTTTAAGCATATCAGAGTCATCTAGTATCTATGCCTTCTCTGATCCCTGTTGTCTTCTCTCCATTCTCTTGTTTGCCTTTTTCTTCTTGTTCAACCTCCTGATCTTTCGGGGAACCTTCCTATGTTGTCCCTGATCTCCCTGGGGGTAACCCCTAAAAAATCCTGCGGTGTAATACCCACTGGCAGCCTGCATATATTAAGACTTGCAATCTCCAACAGTAAAATCATCGACACATGAGTGTGGACACATTGAGACCACCAATCTAAATTGGCAAACAATACAAGGATCTTGCAGACATAATTATTTCACTTGAGTGCTAGCAGTCTTCACATATAGTTGACACAGCAACAAATGTAACAAGAGGAAATTGTCCCACATTTGCAAAGGATACTGTTTATTGAAGACGTTACACAATACAAATGTATTATGAAAGAGACATCTTATAGACACACAAGCAAGTTCCCACACGTGCTGTTTTTAAACACGCACAATTTTTTCACTGTGTTTGTCTATTTATGTGTTTATTTTATATTTCGCAGTTTTAGAATTAAACAATTAAAAGTTAATTTTTATTGGCTTGAATCAATTCCCTACGGTGCACCACACCAAGACACTGCTGTAGGGAGACTGCTGCCGCTTTGCAGCAGGGATGGAAAACCCCCGCCACCGCTGACACACTGTGTGCAGGGCCGGATTAACAATGGGGCTGATGGAGCTACAGCTCCAGGCCCACTCTCTAAATAGGCCCATTTTGTAGCTGAGGGCCAGAGCTTTCCAATGAGCCCGGCCCCGCATTGCTAGCCCTCCGGGAACCGGAGATACTGCTAGGTAAACCTGGAACGTTTTCCCCTCTTAGGATAACATGGGACCTGCTAATTCTGACCCCCACCCGGTTCCAACGGCTGCCAGTTCCCCCTCTGGCATCACAGAAGCTCGAGGTTGATCTCAATCCCAAATCGCTGGGACTTCAATCTGATACCAGGCTGGTCCATATGAGTTCATTGGTTCTAGAGATATTGCGGATAAACAGATTTTTTCATTTCATTTTTCATTTCTGAAATGTCATTTCATGGCTGTTCATGTTGTTTGAGGACAGATTTTTTTGGAACCAAATGGCACAGTTTCACGGGACCAAAATCATTCGAAGCCCACATGCAAAAGGCTCAGTTGGTTCTGAGGATATAGATGGTTGTTTAAGGAGGGGGGTTCTCTCCCCATCACACCAGAAAATGCAGGGACTAGGCTGGTGTAAAATGGGCCAGCCCGGGAATGTCCCTGCATGATCCTGGGACCATATTCCCAGGTAAATCCCTGAATTTTGACTCAATCTATGTGCCATTGTGTGAATTTTGGCTCATTCGGTGTGAATTTTGGCTCATTCCATGTGGCATTATGTGTAAGAGACAAGTACAGTATAAGAGGGTCACTATTGTGTTGCATGATTTGTATAAGGGGTATATGGGGCCTTATTCTGGTTTGAGCGGCCGGGCCGTACGCGTACGTCCCGGGGTTTTTCATGATCTGCCCATGTGCAGATACGCTAATGCGCCGGCGCGAACACTCCACAATGCTTACGGCCGGGCTCTCAACGTGCGAAAAAACCTGTACGCGAGTGTACGGGTAATGGGGCGGCATAGGGGCGTGTTGATGGGAGCGGCCGAAATAATGAGGGAAAATGGGCGTAAATATGGGCGTACACGGGGGTGTGCACAAAAAATGAGCGGTGCTACTACCGCACGATCGACTAAGGCACCGTTCATTTCGGACACCAAACAGGCGGCCGCCAACCGCCAGCTCAAACCACCCCTACAGATACCGCATGCCAGCGTGCGCCTGAGTTGGCTAATTAACGCTGATTACTACTCAAACACATACACCTGAATGTAATAAGCAATGCTGCAGTCTATTAAGTCCAAACCATGATTTCACTGCCTGCAAGCCACACATACAGCACGCAAACACATTGGAAGCTTATGTTTCTATACTTCTCCACATTTAAAGGTTAGTTTAATTTAAGGTAAGAATCTTTTTATACGCTAAGGTAGGTATTTGCTAAACAGTTAGACACATTCACTACGTGCTTTCATAGACTTTACGCAGTAGCACACTCAATCTACACAAGTCGACATGTGTCAACGTGTTCACTCTAATACTAACATAGGTTTTGTATTTAGGATACAATAACATAAACCACATCTAACACCTACAAAGGATGTTTCAGCAATGTTTGAAGCCCATGACCACTATTTTCCACACAATCTTTGTATAGTACCCAAAATAATGACCTGTACCACTATCTCATCTGCTATGATTTGGATTTGACTACACTCTGGATGTAAGATGCCACCAATCACATTATTGCACTCTCATCTCTCTAACAAAGGATTCCTACATCTGCTTATGACACTGTCAAATCATATATATTTAAAAAGTTATGCATGTTTGTTCACAAGCTAATTTATCATGTTTGGCCCATTCACACATCTTTTTTTTAGGGAGGACACATATGCATTCCTACACAAATGTACCTTTTCACCCTTGTTTGTCTGCCTCACCCACTCCATGAGGAAAGCATTGTTCTGGACCTGCTTTTACCTACTACTGTAGGAGCTACCTCACCTGCACACAAACTGCTTTCTCACCTATTAAGTTGCTCTGCACATGTGCTGACACAAACTAATTAGCAGGGAAAAGTTGGATAGGAACATGGGAATGGCCATGGAGAGGGTTACACATGGGAAACTTCGACCACACTTCAACAAATGTTCAAAAATACCCTGGTCAGTAAGTACACATAAATCTAGTATTTGTTTCACACAAGAAATTACACATACCACAATTTAGATTTAATTTGTAAAATAAATTTATTTGCTGTTCAGCATCACAGCTTGACACTTTAATGTGAGAAATCAAATAAACAAATAAAATAGACACACAAATAATAAAACAGCCAGAACAAGAGGTTGCATATCTCCAAACATGTGTTACCCTGCAAATGCAATGGTGAAAGAAATGGGGACACCAGAATACGTACTGCAACAACCAGGGTGAATACTAAGCAAGATACACACCACCAAAAAAAAATATCCTGCATTTGTAGAGGTCAAAATACGAACTTTCATGCCCATGGCACGCAAATGGATCGATGGCCAACTCAGGAAGCGGATGTCCAGTGCAATTTAAACCTTTGGCCTCCAACCACAGAGGAAGTGAACCAGGTCTCATTTGGGCCCTTTTTTGCCCCTTTTAGATGGGGCCTTGGGGACAGGGGCCTTTGGCTCAGCTGGCTTTCGGCGTCTTCCCCTAGTCGACACAGGAGGGTCAGCCGAGGTGGAAGGTTGGGGAGCAGCTTGGGGTGGGGCAGCAGATGGGGGATTGTCCCTTAGGGACCTGGCGGTGGACAGCTGCTCCGCAAGAAGTTCATTCTGGCGGCTGAGGTGTTGGCCAATGCTTACTATGCCAGCCGCCAGAGTTTCATTAATGCGGTTCAAGGCCTCAACCTGCAGCTGGTTTGTGGCCTTCCACTCCGCCAGAAAATCCGCCACCTGCTGCTGACGGATCGCAGCATCCACCCCTTGCTGCTCGATCCTGTCCAGCGTCACCAACAGGCTCTCATTCCATGTCTCCTGTGGCTGGGGCTGGGGGCGACGTCTTGGTGGAGGCTGGACCACTTGCTCCACCTGTGGCTCTGCAGAGGAAGATGCTGCCGGTACATCCTGGCTTTCTGCTTCTGCTAGGATAAGAATTGAAAACAATGTCACCATCACATACGCAATAAAAAATATCTTTCTAAATACAATGCATTACTGTGACTTACCATCAAAAGCAGCAGCAAAGACCTCCGCCGGGAGCTCACTGTCCATATTGGAGATCCCCCTGATCTCCCCCACATCAATCACGTCACAGGAGTCCAGCTCCAGGGGGGTATACTCCAAATGGTCAGGCATAGGACCTCTCCCGGTGGACATGCTGTGGTTGTACCGGTCAGTCATCTTCCTCTTCAGTGCACTTTTGAAGTCAGTCCACCTACAAGTTTAAAAATACAAATATCACCATGAGATATGTGCACCACTGTGCTACGTGTAGGGTTACCACCTAGTCCCTTTAATTCCGGACACATGTTACTTACACAGGTTCTGTGGCAGTTTAAAATTAGGTGAAGTGGAGTCTTGAAGTCAGCCAGCCACAGAACCTGTGTAATTAATATGTGTCCGGAATTAAAGGGACTATGTGGTACCCCTAGCTACGTGACATTTCCTAGTGTGGGTGATCTTATGTTTTTTTTGCCATATGTGTCCCACACACACATTCATGTCTCAATTAGGAGGCATTTCAGTGTCTCATCTCATTCATTAGGCCACTAAATGCACATACATACATCACTATGCAGAAATGATATCATCCATGGCCAAATTAGGCACCTCCACCTGGTGTGAAACTACACATTCCACCATAGCTTGACAATGTGGTTATTATGGAGTAATTTAACTATGGAATGGCATACTGGGATGTGTAGTTTCTCACCAGCTACATGTGCACAGTTTGCTCATTCTTGTTTCAGTAGCATCATATGGAACATGTTACAACAACTCTTTCAAAAACACACTTTCTCTTGTCCCATCACATACTTCACATGAGCAGAACTGTGCCCATAACCTCACATCACACCAATGGTGCATGTTTCATATATCAATGTGGGTTATTAGACATGGTTGTGTTCACATGTGACATTGAAGTGTAGCACTATCTACAAACACACCTTTCTATTAGTCTCAAAACATACATGTAACATATGTACACACATATGACATTATCAGGGGGACAAAGACCAGGGCAATTTTTCAGCAGTCTCCAGCAGGAACTGAGGCCCTTATTCTAGTTCACTCTTTCTGCCCAAATATTTCTTTGATGGACAAAACCATGTGCACTGCAGGTGGTGCAGGTGTAAAACCCCACCCAAATCTGATTATCTCTGCACAAGTAACACCTGCCTCACCTGCAGTGCACATGGTTTTGTCCATCTAAGAAATATTTGGGCAGAAAGAGTGAACTAGAATAAGGGCCTCAGTTCCTGCTGGAGACTGCTGAAAAATTGCCCTGACAAACACACTAACCTTTTCTTCACCGCGTCCCAAGTTCTGACCACTGGTGCCACCTGGTTCACTTCCTCTGTGATCTTGTCCCAAAGGTTTCTCCTTGCACTGGCACCCGGCTTCCTGGTTGCCAATTCAATCCATTCGCGTGCCCTGGGCACTAGAATTCGCATTTCGGCCTCTACAAATGCAGGGTTTCTCTTTCTGGTGGTGGTATCCTGCTCAGTCATCACCCTAGATGTTGCAGCACGTTTTCTGGTGGCCCCAGTTCTCTCACCATGCACCTGCTGGGTCACACCTGTTTGGAGAGATGCAACCTCTTGTTCTGGCTGGTTGCTTGGCCCTTGTGGAGCTGGTGGAGGTTCACCAGGGCCTGTTACTGAGGAGCCCGCTTGATCTTGCAGGCTACTCCTCTCTTGGGCCCTCCTTCTCCGCTCCTGTTCCCTCTTGTTCAGTGCATCAAGCAGGGATTGTGCTGTAGCTCTCTGCAGAGCGTCCTCAGCTGCGGAATCGTCTGAGTCAGACATGTTTGCAGCAATTGTGGGCTGCATCTGACTGAATATTTATATGTTAATCTCCCGCCATGAACAAGGGGGCGTATATTTTTCCACGCAATGTAGATGCAAATTTACGCCGATATTTCCCGCCGATAATTCCCGCTTACATTACGCAGGTCTCAACCACCTGAACAATCACCTGTATATGCAAATACACAGGTTGTGGAGCATTGTGGGCTACATCGTGAAATGTGTGCACCTGTCATTCCAATGATGACTGTTGTCAGCTGGTATCTGTTGGAGTTCGTGTATGCCTTGTGAGTCACATTTCAAAACTACACGTTACAATGCTTTCCTTACATATGTAATGTGTATGAAATTGTCATACAGCAACATGTCGCATTGTGGCCCTTTAAGCAGCGTAGTTATGAGTAGAGGGTTGCGTGTATTATTTTACGCACACTGTAAATACAGTACTCCTCTCCATGGATATCGGTGTATCGTGCCCCCTTTAAGCAGCGTAGTTATAAGTAGAGGGTTGCGTGTATTATTTTCCGCACACTGTAAATACAGTACTCCTCTCCATGGATATCGGTGTATCGTGCCCCCTTTAAGCAGCGTAGTTATAAGTTGATGGTTGCGTGTATTAGTTTCAGCACACTGTATATACAGTTCATCTCTACATTGAATGCATGCTGTTGGTTGTGGTGTGTGAATATCGGAACGGTCCGCGTAAGTTTCTATTCGCATCCAGTTTGTTACTGTAAGAGGGATTAATAAAGTTAATACCAAACAAACAATTTTTTCGACCAATCAGCAAGCACCAAAAGTGATATATGTACCTGCAATTAATAACTGCGCCATTGCCACTATGACGTCTAATCGTGCTAGGCCCTTTTCCACCCCTGAGCTGTTGGCCCTGGTCGACGTTATGGACCGTCACCTGGGGCCCAGGGGCCCATATGTTAGCAATGCCGACAAGCGGCGGGCGTATACTGCTGCCCGCCGCCTGATCTTCTCTACGACCGGCGTCCGCAGAAGCCTGGGGCAGGTTGAGCGGCGCTGGTCAGACCTGCGCCGGCGGCAGCCAGTTTTGCTGAGCAGCCTTCGCCGCCATATTGGCCGATGTAAGTTTTGATTACTAGTATGTCAGCGTTTTTTAGCAATGTTTTGTGTACTTTTTATAAATATGTTGCTGAGTATGGGGATGTATATGGGGGTGTATATGGGTGTATATGGGGGGTATATGGGTGTATATGGGGGGTATATGGGTGTATATGGGTGTATATGGGGGTGTATATGGGTGTATATGGGGGTGTATATGGGTGTATATGGGGGGTATATGGGTGTATATGGGTGTATAGGGGGTGTATAGGGGGGGTTTAAGTAGTTGATCAGTTTTTGGGTGTAGGATATCAAATAGTTTGCATGATAAATGTCTGAAATATCACAGCAATGATAATTTTGAAGGTTATGAGCATGACTAATGTGAATTTTTCTTTCCCCCTTTTTTATGAAACCCAATCTTCGATTTCTATGCCATCAACATGAACATTTCAGCACGGGCAAGGGCACGCATGGAAGCCCGGGAGCAGGCAGCCCGGGACCAGGCAGCCCGGGACCAGGCAGCCCTGGAGGAGGAAGAGGAGGAGGATGAAGAAGAGGAGGAGGAAGAGGAGAAGGAGGTAGAAGAGGAGGAGGAAGAGGAGAAGGAGGAAGAAGAGGAGGAGGAAGAGGAGGAGGAGGAGGAGAAGAAAGAGGAGGAGGAAGAGGAGGAGGAGGAAGAAGAGGAGGAGGAAGAAGAGGAGGAGGAGGAAGAAGAGGAGACACTGGGTGCAGTTTGGACCCACACAATTTCCCCATCCCCTTCCCCCTCCACAACCCCCACCCCCTCCACAACCCCCACCCCCTCCACAACCCCCTCCCCAACCCACACCCCCTCCCCCTCCCCAACACTGGAGACACTGGGTGCAGCTTGGACCCACACAATTTCCCCATCCCCTTCCCCCTCCACAACCCCCACCACCTCCGCAACCCCCACCCCCTCCACAACCCCCACCCCCTCCACAACCCCCCCCCTCCCCAACCCCCACCCCCCCCCCCCCCTCCCCACCCCATTTCCTACCCCCCTACACCTCTCCACCACCCACCCCCAAACCTCTCCACTCCCCACTCACACCCACTACCTCGGTCCAAACTCCAGGACCATCCCCTTTGCTCCTGACCCCCCCAACCACTGCACAGCCAACCAGCGGCGACCAGGATGGCTCAAGTAGCCGTAAGTAAATAATGTGTCTAATGTTGACCTACACATTTCTACACATAAACAATCACAACAACCACATATGTGTATCCAACATCAACATTAGTTGCAACATATCACTGCAGGCCGACCATGAGGTGTGTCCTGTCCTTCTCCAGGAACAAGGCTCCCCTTGGTGGTTTTTTTGAGTGTGGCCATGCCTCACCCCTTGAATAATTGACATAACAGTACATCCAATGAGATATCCGACATTAGTGGTGTGGTAGTTATGTGGCTCCAGGTGTTGGGTAACTCCAGTTCCCAGCATGATGTGCAACACAGGGCCGGATTATAATGGAGGCGCAAGGGGTCAGTGCCCCTGGGCCCCCCTCTAGCTAGGGGCCCCCTGTGGTTGTCATGTATTTTTTAAAAATAAAATGTTTAAGTTATGTTTTTTTTTTTTTAGCTAAATGTTTTGTGCATGGGTGGGGTAGTGCTGCAGCTTCACCTATCTGCCAATGTGACAATGATTTATGGTGCTGAGCATCGGGAGCCAAGGCACACTGATTGCACAAGTGTGCAGTGCATTTCTGGGAGTTGACTAAGTCCCATGACACTTTGCACCAGAGGACAGAGGCTGAGAAGTTTGTGCTGAGCTCTGATTGGTGGAGCTCATTACATGCTTCTCAGGTCCATGGAGAACAGCAGCAGCAGCTTAGTCATAGGAGGGTTTTTAATCAGAGGCAGCACTAGGACTGTGAGGTCTCCTCCAGAGTAAGGGGCAGAGGGACAAACACAGGCTTTTCATGTGGTGTGTGTGTATATATATATATATATATATATATATATATATATATATATATATCCCCTGCAGGTAACCATTGACCAAGTTTATTCTGCCTTTACTCTGTGTTTTGACAGTATAATATTCGCCCATGCAGTGTGCGGCCAGTAATGACAAGTGCAAGGGGGCCCCCCGCTCTAAAGTACCCCGGGCCCCCCAAAGGCTTAATCTGCCACTGGTGCAACTTAAATGTAGAGATTGTTTTGGTAATAGTGTGTGAGGCCATGCGGATGCATGCTTTACAAACATAGCTGTAGGCCTATAATTTGTAAAGCAATGTCCTAAATTTAAAATACTAAGGAGTGCTTAAGCCACAACAATGTCATAACCCTTAAATAGCACAGGCTAATTGTGAGGTTAGAGGACAGTCCCCCAAAACCAAAGTACCAATTGGGATACAGCATACATTCATTGATGAAGGAGTAATTGAATTAATGTTATTTACTATGTACAGTATGTGTGTGTTAACATATTATTTTTTAGTACTGTGTTTACAGCAGACCCATCTTCAATGTAGTTTACAAATGTATGTGGCCTTCACACATAACTCTGAACTTTTTATTATGTACAAATACAACAAACATTTGTGTATGTTATATATTAATTTTTTTTTTTTATCCCTTCACTACAGACACTGAACAGCACCAGGAGGAGGTCGCCAGAATCATGAGGGAAATGTTCCTGACCCTCCTCTATTTATTTATTCTTTTTGGGCAACTGGAGGCCCTCATTTAATTTATTTTTATCCCCCCCCCCCCTTATTATGTTTGTTACAAATAAAAGTTTTGATTCTGTTATAAATTGCCTGTGTTTTTACTAATAAATATGTTAGAGGGCTTGTAAGGGTAGGTACATACAGATGTGTACTGTACGTTATACTTGTAATTTGAGGTGAGGGGTAATGATTGATGTGTGAATGTGTGTGCTTTTGAGTAAAATAACACATAGTGAAAATGCATGCATGTTTAATGTTGTTAGATTAAAACATCACACATAACATCAGGGTAGGTATACATGTTACACATTGTGGACAAAGTAATTATGGACATAATTTAGTACATATACAGAAACACCAACATAACTTGATGTAAAAGTAACAGCAATATGGGGACACATAGATAGTGATTAAAATGCCTCATTAGAACATAACAAATATACATGTAATGAGGGTTCAAATGTAGTTTTATTAGGTCTTTATTAAGGTAGACAATTGAGTTAATAGAAAACAATAATTGAATAACAAATAGATTAATTAATCAATTGTCAGATTAGTAGTTGAGAGGCAAGATTTGCAGGTCCATATATGTGAAGGGTATGCCAGCGTGCACGGACGTACGCTCACTCTCACGAGCGGTGACAAAAGCTGAGTTTTCCATTGAAAACAATAGGGACCCGTCCGTGCAAGCTGGCGTACGCTCAGATCTCCGCAAGAAGTCGTTGGGAAGACGGACGAGAGACGTCCGTAAACGGCACCGTACGCTCAGTTGTACGCCAGTTGTCGGAGTGTAAGGGCTGGGCCGTCCGCGTACGTTGCCGTACGCTCATCTGTACGCCACTCCCCTTCTACGGTATTTCTGCCCGTACGTAAGCGGCTGATTTGTGGGTGGACCTAACCCTAACGGCCGCGTACGGCTAGCGTGCGGTAATGGCGAACGTACGCACGTTTGGCCGCTCCGATCAGAATAATGCCCATGGTGTGGTAAACTTAGGTGACCACATAAAAGGTGCTGAAATGTTGTCCAAGTTTCGGCTTTCAGTATTTTTTTATGGATGACCCCACAAGTATCTTAGGACATCGGCATCCTGTGGGTGCAGCTTTGGAGGGAATCCGCCAAAATATCTCCCTGCATTTTTCCTATGCCAGCCCCCTGCCTTTTCCAGGCATATATAATTAGTTGAAAGTATTTACACAAATACAGACACACCCATGAGCAGACCACCCAACCAGAACACTGGTCACACCACCCACATTATTAGGTGCTGGCCACAACCCTATTATTGCGCATAATAGGCCCTTGATAATTTTCAGCTCCAGGCCCATTTAGAACTTAATCTGGCTCTGACTGTGTGGGAGGTAAAATTGTCAGGGGTAGGGGGTGCACTGTGTTTAAAAGCAGGGGTAGTGCACTGTGTAAAAGCAGGAGGCAGAGCAGTGTGTGTGTAATTGGGGGCTGGGAGGCCTGTTTGGAAGAGCTGTGTGTGTGGGGATTCTGACCCCACTGATGGGACTTGTAGTTCTGCTGTGGGATAACATTTTTTAAATTCTATAGAGTGACTGTGGTCCCCTAAAGTGTTATTCAGGAGGACTTGCATGTGTATTAATCAGGGGCTGGCTGGCAACTTTTAGCCTGGGGGGCAAGTCCAGAGCACTGGCCCATAAATAACAGTCACAGACTGTGACATCTGCTCTGGCGCTGTTCCTGTTTCTATCGCAGCAGAGTAAGTCATGGGCTACGAACAGACTGCACACACACTAGGAAAATCATTTGATGGTAAAATGGATTTGCAGATAACATTTTCAAAGGCTTATCGCATACTTTATTGCAAATTTTACTGGCAGTACACCATAATGCCCATTACATATTACGCTGAACACCGCAATGTCCATTACACGCTAAGCCACACACTGTGATGCCCATTACATGCTACACCACACACCATTATGCCCATTACACGTTACACCACACATTGTGATGCCCATTACATGTTTCGCTACATGCCATGATGCCCATTACAGGTTACGCCAAACACCGTGAGGCCCATTACATGATACACCACACACCATTATGCCCATTACTCGTTACACCACACATTGTGATGCCCATTACATGTTTCGCTACATGCCATGATGCCCATTACAGGTTACGCCACACACCGTGATGCCCATTACAGGTTAAGCCAGACACTGTGATGTTCATTACACTTTATACCAGGTCTCAACAAATTTTCTGTTAATGTAAGAGCCAGGATAAAAGTGTAGGAGCCAGCCAAACCAAAAATAGGGAGACAAAAATTTACACCGTAATGCTTATTACATGTCACACACCCATTACACGTGCCATAATGCCCATTACACATAATACCAAACCCTGTAATGCCCACTTGCTGAGCTGCCTGCTTCTGGGGCCACCTGGGTGCAAGTGAGGGCACCAAACAACTTTGACTGTCCCTTTTATTGAGCTGCTGCCTTGCTCTGCATCCTGATGTCTGGGGACCTGGGATCCACTGGCAAGGGCACAGGAGCCCTGGGGAGCCTGGGGCCGCTGCTTGGTCGCCGCCAGCCAGGGAACATGCTAGGTGGTAAGGGACTTAATTTAGCTGCGCCTGTGCAGGGCCGAAACTAGGCTCTAATCTTTAATCTGGTGCTTCCCCCGTTCTCTGGCAACCCACACCCAGAACACCCCCCCCCCCCATTCCTACCTCTGTGCTGCTGCCCTGCGTGTGTCCCCTGAAGCAGCAGCAGCAGGAATGAAGGTAGAGCGGCGATGGAGAGTAGCTTTGGAAGCTGCCAATGGCAGCCTGCCATTGACAGTACATGGAGGAGCTGCGGGCTGCTGTGCGACGCCAGCCACCACATGCTGCAGCGCGGCCATCATCACGTCAGACACTGGAGCAGGAGGGGTCGAGGTGAAGGCACATGATACACTGTCACTCTCCCTCCTCTTGCTCCCAGTGTGCGGCGCGCCACGGCGGAGCATAGACTGACTAAGTGACACATCACCGTCAGAATGAATAATACCGGCCGGGCTGCGGGCACCGGGTGGACAGAAGCTGCCTGCGTCTGCCACCCTTAATACACTGGACCACCAGGGCCCTTTTCAGTGTATGAAGCGGCCCGCCACTGGTATTAATGATATATATCCATGATGAACCAGGAATTATTACCTTAAGTAGATGCACAATGCTTAATGGGCATGCATTTTACAGTGTGTGCCACCAATGTTTAACGGGCATAACGAATTGTGTAGCCTTATATGTAATGGGCATTACAGTATGTGTCATAATGTGTAATGGGCACAACGGGTTGTCATATTCTGTAATGGGCATTATGGTGTGTTCCATAATGTGTAATGGGCATTACGGTGTGTTCCATAATGTGTAATGGGCATTATAGTGTATTCCATAATGTGTAATGCCTCCTTTTTCTAATGCCACGCCTCCTTTCCATGAGACCACGCCCCCTTTTCCCCGTGAGACTTCGCCACGCAAAGGTCCCCCCTACTGCATGTGGGCCTGTGTGCTCAAAATGCCAGGGCCGATTTCTGGTCCCAGTCCGGCCCTGGCTCAGGGGGTCAGTACATTTGTCATGTATTTAAATATAAAACATTTTTTTTAGCTAAAGGTTTTGTGCATGGGAGTGGGGTAGTGCTGCAGCTTCTCCTATCTGCCCATGTGACAATGATTAATGGTGCTGAGCATCGGGAGCCATAAGTTTGCAGATCATTACTGGGAGTCCCATGAGACTTAGTACAAGAGGTCAGAGGCTGAGAGGCTTGTGCTGAGCTCTGCTTGGTGGAGCTCACCACATACTTCTCAGGCCCATGGAGGACAACAGTAGCAGCAGCGGCCTCATCATGGGAGGGTTTTTAATCAGAGGCAGCTCTGAGCCTGTGAGGTCTCCTACCGAGTAAGGCACAGACGGACAAACACAGGCTTTTCATGTGGTATTTTATATATATACCCAATGACCAAGTTTATACTGCCTTTACTCTGTGTTTTGACAGTGTATTATTCTCCCATGCAGTTTGTGGCCAGTAATGGCAAGTGGGAGGGGGCCCACCTGTCAAAAAGTGACCCGGGCCCCCCGGAGGCTTAATCCGGCCCTGTAACCAACATTTTTGCATAGTCAGCAGTATTGTAAAGATCAAATACAGACAGTCTGTGTCTCCGTTGTCTTACACTTATACAGCATTCACCTCCGTCAGTTTTTAGCCTTTACAGTATGTTCTTCCCTTCGCTTGTTTCCTTTCGCTAATGAAAGGGTTTGTCGCCCTTTTTACTGACTGCAATATTTCCTTCTGTTTGCCGTTTAGTTCATTTTATTGTGAGCTAAGGCGGCTGTAAACTAGCTTTATATGCTTTAGTGTTGTTATATTGTAAGTTTTTATAGCAGGTCCTTTCATCAGTCACTTCTATACTAAAATCATAATATTGCCTATTTCTTCTTTTTGCTTTTACTATCATGTTACAAAGCTGTTTTATTTCATCATGCATTGTTTATTAGAATTCCCAATCTCAGAGATTTGCAGTAATACTTTTTCATGTCAGCACAGTTAGAGGCCTGTTTATCAAGCTTATCAGCCCTTTACATAATGCAGGCGCAGCATTCTCCGCATGAATGAACCAACCCTGACAATTATTAAAGGCCAAAAACATTAGCATTGATAATTCAGAGGTTGCGTCTTTGGCGGTTGTTCCATGTGTGACTGTATGGAAATGCCGCTACACAGTTGTTTCCTGGTGTACACATGGTCACACCATTGAAGTATGTACCAGCTATGGCAGATACAGATTTAGTATGGCCTAGAAAAGGGAATGACTGGTTGTCTGAATATGCAAACATTCCAGTGGCATGACCATGACACTCCACAACATGCCCATCAGATGGATCAAAAGGGTGGTACAAAAGAACGACTGACAAAACTTCATCTAAACCAGAATCAGGACCCAACTACAGTACTATATATACAATTTTTCACTAAAAACAATGCAAACGTACACTAATTACAACAATATGTAGCCCACCTGAACAACTTAGAACACTGTATTTGCCTCCTGTTTGTCATACTGTACATTGGATCAGATTATTAACACAATGTGTTTTGTCTATGACAATGAGATGTTGTCAGTAAGACTTCAGGAGTAATGAGTAGAGAGTATTAAAGATGCCAGAACAAATAATAATAATCACAGGCTACTGTCCTTCCTGCAGGCACCCTTGCTAGGGGCTAGATAGATAGAAGGAAGAACCTTTATACTGATATTAAATGAGAAGCTGTGGTATGTCTACAGTATGTCATACTTGCCGACTTTTGAGAAGCCCGGAGAGGAGACCCAAATATGCACATGTGGGGGGGCAGGGACAAGGCTGACAGCAGAATGCCCCACCACTAATCCATTCAAACTCCATGATTCGTGGGTCTGTGAGGAGGGGCTAAAATGGTGCAAAATAACACGATTTGTGGTATTTTAGTCCCGCGGACCCGCTAATTCCTTACAGGTAAAAAGAAAAAAGTCTGCACTTCCACTTGGATGCTGCTGGGCACCTGGTAGTACCACCTACTACAGAGTGTATGCCAAAGGAACAAAGGCATAGGAACCCTGCGCTTCCTATTGGGGTAGATGAATATTTGAACGGTGATGGTCTCTTTCTGTGGTGGGTGGTTCTTGTTCCTCGGGTTTGGTCCTCCGGTTTTTTTACCTCAAAAATAAGATGGAGATAATCTCATGGTGCAGATTTCCCTCGGATATTTAAAACACAAAAGTCACAAGGCAGAACAAATGTGTGAATACTCGTACCCAGGGCCGGCGCCACCACTAGGCAGCTCTAGGCATTTGCCTAGGGCGCCGGCACCTGGAGGGCGGCAGTTCGCCCCTCACCCCCAGCATGGAGGGTTAGCGAACTGTGGTACCTGTGTAAAAAACTTGCATCCTCGGCGTCCCTGCAGTGCTGGAGCGTGCAGGGGTGTCCGTGCCGCCGGGGGAACCTGCGGCGCTGTCATTGTGTATAAGCTGGCCGCGGCCGGCGGGGTCCCTACAGTGAATAGAAAATAACTATCGCTATGCGCGCGGCGGCGTGGGAAGCGCTGCACGCTCCAGCACTGCAGGGACGCCGGGGACGCAAGTTTTTTACACAGGTGCCACCCCACCACCCCTCCCCCGGCACCGGGGCGCCCCCACCCCGACTCACCTGGGGCGCTCCGGTGCTGTCGGCCCTGCTCGTACCGTATCTGGGCCTCTCCTTTAGGCCAAGAATTTAGGCGTAGATCGGGGACCCCACCACCCACCACAGAAAGAGACCATCACCGTTCAATTATTCATCTACCCCAATAGGAAGCGCTGCAAATTCCTTAGTTTGTTTCAGTGGGTATGGGGGTTTACGGGTGCTACCCACCTGCAATTTTCAATGACAGTTTTTGCATGTTGATTTCATTAATTATGGAGTACTCCATGGTCAGACTGGCCCACAGTGGTACAGGGAAAATCCCCAATGGGCCAAACTGCCAGGGGGCCCACCTCCTCCCTGGGACTACGGTGTATTTTCTACTGTGCATTGCTGTTAATAATCCAATACATTATTATGCATGCAGAAGCAGTATAAACAATATATATATATATTTATCAAGGAGCCCATCCATGCACTCTCTGGTGGGTAGAAAAGCCTTTGTGGCAGCTGGCCACACCCCCTCTGGAGACTGACCACATCCCTAAACAAGGGCCCCTATAACTTTATTCCCCAGTGGGCCTTTCACGTTCCAGTCCAACACTGGAATGCTCCCAATACTAATACCTAGGGCTTAAAGTAGTTATGCAGAGGTGGGGGAACTCATTTCTCTATGCCACCTAATTACCCCCCCCCTCCCCCTCCCCTCCCCCCATTAGGCAGAGACAGGTCCAGTGGTAGGGTTTTTGGCATCCCCCTGCAACCTAGAATGCTTTTCTGTGAGAATTACTGTGCAGGGCCAATGTGGAGGTTAAAATGTTCCACCTCACCATTAGAGGTGGTGGAACTCAGTTCCACCCCGTTCCCCCTCTCTTTAACCCCTGCTAATACCCATAAATGAGAATTATGTGGATTGTGTGATGCTGCTAGAGAGCTAAGGGACTGTACTTGCCCCTCAGTATAGTTTCTTGCCCACAGTGGAGTGTATACATAACCCCATTCTAACAGTGGCCCTGATCCAGTAAGAAGTTGCATCCTAAATTGCAAGAAAATTGCGAATGGTTCACTAATCGATCCCTCCTCAAAAACACCTGGGCATGCAAACACCCAGAAAATGGAAGGTTTCTTCCCAGAAATGCCGGCTTCCTGTCAATCAATCTGCGACTAGTGCGATCAGGCCTGAATTAAGCCCAATTTGAGGGTGTATTACTGTCCAATTATATTATATTATATATAGCCCCAGATTTTTATTATTCAGGGCAGTTTCTCTAAATATATATATTTGTTTTAGTGTCTACATGTATGTAATTAGGAAGATTAATTATACAGTACACGTTCTTGTGGAATGTAGTACCTTATAAAAACCAGCAGGTGCCACTGTTGATGTTACAATCCTAGAAAGAAGTATTTGTAAATGGTTACTTCTTCCAACACAGAAATGTTAAAATATAGTACAGGTTAAGTATCCCTTTTCCAAAATGATCGGGACCAGAAGCATTTTAGATAAGAGATTATTCCGGATTTTGGAATATTTTTTACTCACCTGGTTCAGAGGCATCCTCCGGCGTCCACAGCATCCCCAGGCACCCACAGTGTCCTCTATTGTCCATCTCCTGAGCATTAGCAGTCCAATGAAGCAATGCGCGGGTGACGTCATGTTATCACCTGCGCAATGCTTTACTGGGTCCAGTCTGGAGATGACCAGATTGGATGAGGGTGTCCATAGCATCCTGGGTGAGAAAGGGTCTGATCCTGGCAATATTTTTGAAAATGGTAGGTTTGGGAGAGGTGCTCAATGTGTAATTTAAAAGACAGGGAAAAACCAAGAATGACTCCAATACCCCTTTTACACCGAGGCAAAAACCCACGTTGGACCCAGGTCAGCAATGGTGTAAAAGGGGCCAACCCAGGTCCATTCACACTGGAATCCTACCCAGGTCCTGACCAGGGTAGAACACTGGTAGAACCTGGGTAGTGAGCAGTGTAAACGGTTCAACCCAGGTTGGGACATCCGGGTAGTAGTAGTAGTAGTAGTACGTTTATTTATAAGGCGCCGCAAAGTGTCCGCAGCGCCGTACATAGCAAACAAAAAAACAAATTACAAGGTAACGTACAGGGTGTGTTGAAAGATACAGTATAAATAGGGGTATAGCTGGTAGAACTAAAATCAGCATCAGTTCAGAAGTAGGTGTCAAAATTGTCAAGGAGACTGAAGATGAAGTAGAGGAAGGGAAGAACAGGACAGGAGCACAGGTGAGGTAATAAGGTAGGGTGAGTACGTGAGGAAGGAGGGCCCTGCTCATAAGAGTTAACATACTAAAAATAGGTGAGTGGACGAACGAAATACAATAGGATAAGTAGGAACGGAGGGGAACGGAAGCAGGATAGGAGGATCAAAAGAGGTTAGGAGGAGGGATAGGCTAGTCGAAAAAAGTGGGTTTTGAGGGAGCGCTTGAAGGAGGTAAGGGAATCAGATAGCCTGATGGGTGGCGGGAGGTTGTTCCAGTGCAGGGGGGCAGCGCGAGAGAAATCTTGGACACGGGAGTGGGAGGAGGTGATTAGGTGAGAGGTCAGTCGGCGGTCAGCGATGGAGCGAAGAGGACGGGAGGGAGTGTGGATAGAGATCAGTGAAGAGAGGTAGGGAGCTGTGGAGGAGGAGAGAGCCTTGTAGGTGGTGGTGAGGAGTTTAAAGAGAACTCGGAAAGGAATGGGGAGCCAGTGAAGAGATAAACAGAGGGGGGAGGCGGAGGTAGAGCGGCGGGAGAGGAAGATGAGCCTAGCAGCAGCGTTAAGAATGGATTGGAGAGGTGCGAGGCGGGTGAGAGGTAGCCCAGAGAGAAGGATGTTGCAGTAGTCAAGGCGGGAGATGACAAGAGAGTGAATGAGAATTTTGGTCGCGTCAGTGGAGAGGAATGGTCTGATGCGTGAGATGTTGCGTAGGTGAAAGCGGCAAGACTGTGAGAGAGCACGAATGTGGGGGGTGAAAGAGAGGGAGGAGTCAATGATGACACCGAGGCAGCGCGTTTGGTCGGTGGACGTGATCTCGGTTTCACCAATGCTGATGGAGATAGTGGGAGAAGAGGGGATGTTCGGGGGATGGAAGATTAGAAGTTCAGTTTTAGCCATGTTTAGTTTCAGGAAGCGTTGGGTCATCCAGGCTGAGATGGCCGTGAGGCATTCGGAGACCATGGACAGAAGTGATGGGGATAAGTCGGGGGAGGAGAGATAGATTAGGGCAGTGGTCTCCAACCTTTTTTGGGTCGGGAGCTACTCGCGACAAAATAAACCGCCCGAAGAGCTACTAAAGTAAAAAATGTTAAAAAATCTGCATAATATAAAAAAAAACACACTGCAATGCCCCAGACATAATATGGCACACACTGCAATGTCCAATATGTCACAAACATACCTCCCAACACTGTAGATAGAGGAGAAGAGACATCTGCGCGTGCCGAAGGCACGCGCCAAAAATTAGAGGGTTCAGCTACTACCGTGGAACTCCTGCGAGGCTACATCCCCCATTTTTTCCGCTATGGGGGCATGGTCAGCTCTCTAAGAGCTGTAGCCACATGGGGTGCGGCCATGGAAAATGGGGGTGTGATACACATATGCCCTCAACAGTGCAGTCCGTGATACCCATTATAAATATGCCCCGCACCGTGATGCTCCATTATACATATGCCACACACACAATGCCCATTATACATATGCCCAACAACGTGATACTCCGTTATACAAATGCCCCACACCGTGATGCTCCATTATACATATGCCACACACCGTGATGCTCCATTATACATATGCCACACCGTGATGCTCCATTAATCATATGCCACACCGTGATGCCCATTATACATATGCCCCACCGTGATGCTCCATTATACATATGCCCCACCGTGATGCTCCATTATACATATGCCACACCGTGATGCTCCATTATACATATGCCCCACTGTGATGCTCCATTAATCATATGCCCCACCGTGATGCTCCATTAATCATATGCCCCACCGTGATGCTCCATTAATCATATGCCCCACCATGATGCTCCATTATACATATGCCACACCGTGATGCTCATTACACATATGCCACACAAATGATGCCCATTACACATATGCCCCACACCTTGATGCTCATTAATTAATAATCATCAAGGTATCTGGGGCATATGCCACACACATGATGCCCATTATACAAATGACCCACAGCGTGAAGCTCATTATTAATGAGCATCAAGTGTGTGGCATCATGTGTGTGGCATATGCCCCACACACCTTGATGATTATTAATTAATGAGTATCAAGGTGTGGGGCATATGTTAAATGGGCATTATTTGTGTGGCATATGTTTAATGACTCATTAAACATATGTCATACACATGATGCCCATTAAGCAGTAAACAGTTGCGCACACACAGTTTAAAAAAAAAAAATTACCTAACAGAGTTAAGCAGAGGCTGTGGGGGCGTCGATAAGTGCGGCATGTTGGGGACGTCAGGAGAGGAAGCGCTACGCGGCAGGAGGTCACTGCCGCCGCCAGGTCCAGAAATGCGGCATTAACTTACTTCCTGACCTCCTGCCGCCAAGCAAGGACCCGCTGCGCGGCAGGAGGTCACTGCCGCCGCCGCCAGGTACAGAGACGCGGCATTAACTCACTTCCTGACCTCCTGCCGCCAAGCAAGGACTCGCTGCGCGGCAGGAGGTCATTGAGCTACTCTAAAACACCCGGCGAGCTACCCGTCGCTCGCGAGCGACGGGTTGGCGAACGCTGGATTAGGGTATCATCAGCATAAAGGTGGTAATGAAAACCATAGGAGCTGATGAGGGTGCCCAGAGAGGTGGTGTAGAGGGAGAAGAGGAGAGGGCCAAGGACTGACCCTTGGGGAACACCGACTGGCTGGGGGGTAGTAGGAGAGGAGGAGCTCGGAGTGGAGACGGAGAAGGAGCGATCGGAGAGGTATGAGGTGAACCAGGAGAAGACCGTGCCAGTGATGCCAAAGGAGCGGAGGGTGTTGAGCAGGAGAGGGTGGTCAACAGTGTCAAAGGCAGCCGACAGATCAAGCTGGATGAGGATAGAGAAGAGGCCTTTGGATGTAGTGCTGAAAGGATACCAGAAGCACGGGATGCCTTTCTGTAAGTCACCTCCATGCGTTCCACAGTGTGTTGCAGCGACAAATGACAGCAGCCAGGAAGGACGCAGCCAAGTGCGGACAGTGCACACAGGCTCTGGGCACCCCTGCTACCTGGTGCTCCACAGGCAGACCTGCCACAGCCCTATCTGGCACTAGGAAGCAGCGCTGACATGCAGTAGCGGGACCGAGAGCTCAAAGGAGGAGGGTGCGTGATGTGCCTCCCACTCCAGGGATATAAACCCTACCTACAGAAATCATAATTGTATGTAGTATAATTTGTTCTTTTGGGGGGGGAGGGGGGGGGGGGGCTGGGGGGAGCACATTACACTGCAGTGTACCAGGGACGTGCGGTGAGGTAAATGGCTCAAGAGTCCCTGGCAAGTACCAGAGCCAGATATGCACACAATATATGATCCATGGGGTACATGCTGGCATTATACACATGTGCAGCATTATACACTGCTGGAGATTCGCTGAGTTTTGATAAGAGATGTGTAGAAAATATAGCCAGGTGAGGCAGTGCCTCACCTGCCATAGACTTTTTACTCCAGAGTTTTGACTATAAAAATGATTAGAATAATCAAAATAAGATTTTTTTTTAAATAAATTGATTGTATTTTTGACATTCTTTATCAATTCAAAATGCCGGCATACACGCCAGTATAAAGGCTGTGCCTCACCTGCCTCACCCCACCGCACACCACTGCAGTGTACAGAAGATAGAAAAGTCAAGAGAGGAGACAGAAGAGAGATTTATTTCTTTATTTTTTTCCCATTCAGTGTGATTTGCATGTGGTGATACTCAGTGGTATGCAGAAGGGCTGTAACTAGGGTAGTGTGAATTCGGGGTACTTTACAGGCAAGTTAAAAAAAAGTGCTGCTAGATCAGGCTTAAGCATAGGGGAGGGACATATTAAAATTCAACTATTTAAGCATAGTAATTTGTTCTCCTTTAGTTTAATATTTGTATTGTTTTTATTGTTAATAAAGGGTGGAACTAAAGTCTACAAGGGATATTACTCATAGTTACCTCCCCTCCTGCATTCTGCAGGAGACTCCCTGAAATAACAGCAATCTCCCTCTCTCCCTCATTAGTCTAGCAATCTGCCTACTGTCACCTAGCCCACATTACACTGTTAAATGTTTTGAAAAAAAGAGGAATTAGAGATAGATAAATTTACATTGACTCATCAGCACCATTTCTCAGCACTTTACCAAGTATAGTATCTCTTACTAACTGCTTTGGGGCTCATCTACATTTTGATACAAGTAATTTTAAAAGATTCCTCTCAGATGTAGCAGTGCACACCCACGCAATCTCTCCATATATGGAACTAGCCACACCCCTTGGCAGGAGGAGCATGACACATCCCCTCATTGGGGCGCTTTGCAAAATTCTACTACCAACTATAATCTCCCTGAAACTAGTTTTCAAAAGTAGGCAAGTAAGATATTACTGTGTAGTGTAGTGTAAAGGGTATATTGGGTACTGCTGTTTGACACAATGGGAATAAGGGGTACTACTGTGTGGCGTAACTACCATGTTAATACTGTGGGGTTAATACTGTGTAGTGTAATTTGAATTTAGGCTACTATTTGTATTCACACCCCCTTAAGGCAAGACCGCACCATATTTTTGGGGTGCGCCTTCTGTCCCTGCACAGGTCACCGAAATGTCTAGTTGCCATCAGCTTTTTTTGTTCTACTTTCTAATTCCTGTAACTAGTTCCAGAAACAGGAAGAAATTTGTGAAATCATTTCAGAAATGAACAAACTTATCCAGAGCTGCTATAAATATTTCATCAACTTGAAACTTGAAGCGAGCGCTGGCTTCTCTTTTCTTACAAAATAACCCCCACTGCTTCTATTATAAATATTTGATGGCTTTTATGTTTTAGGATAAAAATAGCCAGTGACAGAACTACTGGCTGCAGCAGCTTTGGGGCTGCAGAAATTTGTTTTAAGTATAAAGCAATCTTTTTTAATGTTACTGTAATATCATATAAGGCATTACCAGAACACGGTGTACTAAGTTAAGCACTAATAAATACTGTAGGCTCTACCAGTTTCAACAGCAGATGTATCAGCCAATGGGGTCAATTTACTAAGATGAGAGTAATATTCAGATGAGATATGCTATGAGAAAACCAAACTAGTTTTGTCTCTTAGGGCCTTATTCTAGTTCACTCTTAGAGGCAAATTCCTTCTTAGCTGGACAAAATCATGTGCACTGCAGGTGGGGCAGATGTAACATGTGCAGAGAGAATTAGATTTGGGTGGGGTTTTTCTTCAAAGTGATATCTATATTGCAGTGTAAAAAATAAAGCAGTCAGTATTTTCCCTGCACAGAAACAAAATAACTCCGCCAAATCTAATTCTATCTGCACCTGTTACATCTGCCCCCCTGCAGTGCACATGGTTTTGTCCAGCTAAGAAGGAATTTGCCTCTAAGAGTGAACTAGAATAAGGCCCTTTAAAAACTGATTAATATATCAATTTTGGACCTTAGAATCTTTTACAAACATCCTACTGAATATATGAACTTTTTATTTGTTTTTAATACATATATCATCTGTACAACATCATCAGTTTTTCCTGACATTCACAGTTGGGGATAATATATATAGTTGTTGGCAACTGCTTCGGTGCCCACCCTCTCTAGTTAGGGGAAGTGTATAAGTTGTGTTTGGGTTGGCACTGCTGAACACAGTGTTCAGCCTCATGAGTGGCACCCCATACACGACTTATACATATATATTTATATATATATATATACCTGCACATAAAACCTTATATCCCTTCAATCTGGGACAGCTATGATTTACACCGGTTTTATCAAGCCTGCATTTAACATGGTTTTAATAAGCCACAAAACTTGTGTAAATCATAGATGTTCTGTATTAACCACTTAAGTGGTATGCCCGTATATTTTCCGGGCTCAGCAGCGCTGCCGCAGCGGGCTGTCCCGGAAAATTTCCAGGCATACCACTATGTAGTAGGTGTGCGCCAGTGGTGCCTCCATCCATAGGGGTGTCCTCCTCCTGTTGTTCCCCCCGGGTCCCTCTGCTCCGGCATACCAGGCGATCATATGCCAGAGCTCCACCACCGCCAGCCGCCAATCATCCTTCTGTAGTGACGTAGGAGGCAGGCTCGGGGATGTTCAGGGTGGCTTGGGGGGACTCAGGAGAGTTCAGGCACCTGAGTCCTCCCGCAGGCTATGGGATGCGAAACATCCCATAGCCTGCCTCTGATGACTGACAGGCGGCTGGGGCCACGGCGGCATGGGAGCTCCGGCGTACTAACGCCGGAGCGAAGGTGAGGAGAGGGCAGCGGCGGCTTATTATGATCTGTGGTGGGTTTTGCTGGGGCAGGACAAACCTGCCCTGGTAGGTTTGTCCAGTGCAGGCGACAGGGGGGTCAAGGGGGACAAGTGTGACGGGCCCCAGAGCTTCCATGCCCCGGCATGGCCACTGCCTGTATTAGTTGGCCTGTCAGTGACCTTTGGGGCCCGGACGTCTACTGTGCACCATCTGTTTTTTGGCTGAGTCTGACTGACTCACTGTGTGCCACTGCCATCTACTGTGTGTGTGCGCACGGCCTGGGGCCACAGGCGCACAGCCGTACCCCCGCTGGTGCTGTGGCCTCAGTCTCTGGCTCCTATACTTTTACTCCGCACTCTGCGAAAGACCTGCCCTGCCTGCTCGCAGTGCTCAGCGTTCTTTTGTGAAAGTGACAGGCCAGCAGCAGCCGGGAGCCAGGAGCCAGCAGGACTGAGTACGAGAGAAGTCCGCACCTGAAAGCAGGATCTGGAGCAGCGAAAGGTTAAATGAGGCTCATGCAGAAGAGCGTTGTGTGGATTTGGGATTAGGTGGGGGGCCCCAGAAATATCATTGTACAGGGCCCCAAGATTTCTGTTGCCGGTCCTGGGTTTGTCCTGCACCAGCAAAACACACCACTCAAGGGGTTAATGGAATATTATGGCAAGCAGCAAGATTATATATACACACACAGTGAAGCAATTGTAAATAAAATGCTTTGTGCTGTGCAATAAGAATCATGTTGTTCTCTGTGTTAGAGCATGGATGGCGCAGGGTTGCCGACCCTCCCGGAATTTGCAGGAGTCTCCCGAAAATCGGGTCCTTCCTCCCGGCCCCCGGAAGGGTGGGCAACCCTCCCGGAATCAGGGGGACCCCCACTGAGCCCCCCCCTGATTGCGGCATTTATATGCCGCAATCAGCGGGTCTCAGGGGAGGGGGTGGAGCTAAAATGGCACAATCGCCCCGCCCCCTCCATGGATATCAGTTATTTTGGCTATTTGCCGTAATGGGGGTGGGGCTTAATGACATCACCGTTAAGCCCCGCCCCCAAAACTCGTAACGCAAGATTCCTTTTCGGGCTTCTCCCGGAGAGGATTTTTTGAGTCGGCAACCCTGGGATAGCTCAGAAAGCCTTGGTGCCAGTTCCACCATATGGAGTAATGTGTTGCATTCTCTAAATAAATGATTGTTTACACACTTCAAATCATATGTGTATAGTGTAATCTAAGTGCCCTTATTACCAGGAACTTTCCAATTTAAATCTCCCATTATTTTAGTTTTTGTGTGTGACATCAGTGGGTGAGGTGATCCCAGGAACCACGAAGAAGCAACTGTGCATGTCATACAGAAAATGGCCAATGGAATGCAGAGGAATAGGGAAGGCTAAAAATAGAAATGGGAATGCAAACAGCACAAAGCAAATGGTCTCAGCCGAGAGGAAACAAAGAGGACACAAAGCTGGTGGGAATCATAGGAAGTCCCACAGACTGTTTGTTGGCTATAGGAAACCTTGGTGTACATACAGTACAAGGTAGAGGCAGGAAATTCTCAGCACGGCCCTGCTGACTGCAATCCCCATTACTTGCCATCTGCATTTCCCAAATAATGACACATGAGCAGTAATACAAATATTCAAATATAATCGGATGAATATTACTAGTTTTATCTAATTATATCTATGTTTCACTAAGTTCCCCATATATACCGTATTTTTTGCACCATAAGATGCACTTTTTCTCCCCAAAAAAGTGTGTGGCGGGGGGGGGGGAAATATGTGCGTCTTATGGAGCGAATACTGCAAATAGCACCGGGTCCTGGATGCTGCTGCTGCACCAGCATCTCAGAAGCTGCAGCAGAGCTCATTCCCCCCCTCCCCTGGTACTTGTATGCCCGCTGCCCACCGCCCCTCCCCTGGTACTTGTATGCCCACTGCCCGCTCCCCTCCCCTGGCACTTGTCAGCTCACAGAGGTCCGGGCAGCGGGGATCATGCAGTGTGCTGTGGGGTCCAATTGGCGAATGGGAAATCATCAGCAGGGTCCCTGCGACAGATGGGAACTAGTAGCAACCATACAAGTACCAGCGGAGGGGGGGAGCGGGCAGCGGGCATACAAGTACCAGGGGAGGGGGGAGTGGGCAGCGGACATACAAGTATCAGGGGAGGGGGGGCGGGCATACAAGTACCAGGGGAGGGGGGGCAGGCAGCAGGCATACAAGTACCAGGGGAGGAGGGGAGCGGGCAGCGGGCAAACAAGTACCAGGGGAAGGGTGGAGCGGGCAGCGGGCATACAAGTACCAGGGGAAGACGAGCTCAGGGAGGACAGAAACCTCCCGTGGAGCAGAAGGGCAAAATTATATATATATTATACATTAAACATCGGCACTCACTCACCTTTCCTAGTTTTGGGGTGCCCTATGGCGTGTGACCACATTGTTTAAACAGAAATTGTAGGGGATCTGCACTCACTAAATTAACTGATAATAAATAGTGGAGATTTAGTTCATGAATTGATCAATGCATTTAAGCCTGCAGCCCCCTTCACGGGACCCCACTTTTCTGCAGGTCCTAACACTATCACTTAAAATGGCTACAATACACATAGCTATCACATTAATGTTTGATTCTGGTCTAAAGCTCACAGCAGTCTATGCTTTTAAAGGTGAGCAGTTGCCAACACACCTATCACTAATCATCTAGGGCAGGGGTTCTCAAACTATTTGCTCTGGGAGCCAGTCAGACAATAAATATTAATACAGGACCCCAGCAAGTTACCACAGAATGGCCGCAACATGTGTGGTCAGTGAAGTGAAGTGATGGCTTTTGTGACAGGGAGGCAGTAGGTAAAGAGGGAATGGAAAAGGGGGAAAGAAGAGGGAAGCATAGGGTGTTTACTTAATAAGTTATCCCCTGTCCCCCCTCAACAAACACATTAGTCTGATGGTCAGCAACATGGAGTCGTGACCCCATGCTGAGGTGGTCGGGACCCACTTTGGGGTCAGGACCCACAGTTTGAGAACCGCTGATCTAGGGAAATGGTTAACATAAGCTATGAAGTATAGGTTAAAACAGGGTGCATGAGAGAATGTGACCACAATAAGACTAATTATAAAATGAATCTATCTATCTATATATATAAATATTATGACTTTTGGATCTATATAGTTGATGCACAACCTCTAACTAATCAAACAGAACAGAACTCACATGTGGAATACGATCGACCCCTTGCAGCAAACCTGTGCAAATACTGTAGTTTGATCAAGTCTGCGAAGGTCATTCGCAAAATGCTAAACTACCAAGGTGTAGCTTACACTTAAGTTTTGCTTTGGTGCTGCTGTGTACCCATACTCGCCTACCTGACCCTCTCCATGCAGTAGAAAATGCTCTGTTCCTGGACTTCCCTGGTAATGTATGATTGCCGTCACCTGTGGTGACACCTTTCTTATCAATTACATAGCTCCCCACAGGTGATGGCAATCCTACATTAACAGGGTAGTCAGGTAGGCAGGGTATGTGTGTACCTCTGTTTACATTAGTGTACCGACATTTACTTAAGAGCACGTTGGTACCACACATTCCAGATTTTCCAGCACAATGTGCTGGGGTCAAAGAGGAGACCTGTGTGTAGAGTGGCACGTGTTTCCAGCTCTGATGTAACACCCCCAACTGGCCTATAGGAGGCACTCCGTGCTCTCATTGTTGGTTTCTTACTAGATTCATTAAGCATTTTTTTTTTTTTTTTGCAACAAGATTTTTGGGTAGATTACTGAAGTAAAGAGGATCTATATTTAGTGAAAAATTGTGTTGCTCACTCCACAAAGATTTGATTTTTGCAATTATCTCAGAGATGTTGAAGATTGTCTTCATTCATTAAACATAGTTGTTGTTCTCATTCATTTATCTTGTTATAGTGCTACTAACTTTGATTAACTTGTGTATTAAAGATTAACTGGCAAATGAATGATTAACTCACAAACGACATTTGAACTTCTAGTAAAACATCCTGGGTCTCCAGCAGAGAAAAGACACCTCACAGTCAAATTGGTAGCAGGTGACAAAAGAAACAACAGATCTGAGATAAGGAAAATACAGGGAAATGGGTTTATTTGCCCTGCAATTCTCTGTACATATAAATAAGGATGTCTACACATGTGGGATGACAGCATGTCTGGTCTGTTAGAGATTGAAATGTTTCTATCATCAGGAAACTGAAGCCTTTATGGAAGCTGCAAATATCCGTTTTCCACTGACACAATATGCAGCTGAGCTGGGTTCCTGGGTCTGTAGTAGGATTACTTCAGAATAGGTTCTGGTTTCCTCCGGAACATACAGTAGGTTAATACCTGAGTATACTCACAGCCTGTCGAACAGGTTAGCTCCGCTTTGCTGAACGCCAATTGCAGTGTGAAAATAAAGCAGCCAGTATTTACCCGGGAGCCGGATGACTGACCGACAGTCGGGATTCCGACAGTCATTACTCTGACATCAGAATCCTGACTGCTAAAAGCCTGACAGATGGGCAGCGGCTATGCTCTCCCATGGGGGTCCACAACCCCCATAGAGGGAGAATAGAATAGGTGGCGAGCGTAGCGAGTCAATGTGCCCGCAGCGTGGCAAGCGCAGCGAACCTGCAAATGGCTTTGTTGCACTCGGGATTCCGAAGTCGAGCTAATGACTGTCGAAATCCCGACTGTCGGTGTGTTATACCACACCCATTTATGGTGCCCATACACTAGTAAGATTTATCTTCAGATCGGTCTGGTTGGAACAAAAACATGGTTATGGATGAGTGACAGTTTGTCAGCATTTCCAAGCAAATGGTCAACTGTCATTTGCTCTCATCCATAACCATGTTTTTGTTCCAACCAGCCAGATCTGAAGATAAATCTGTGTGTGTATGGCCGCCTTAACCCTGCACAGAAACAAAATAACTCACCCGAATGTAACTCTCTTTGCACATGTTACATCTGTCCCACCGGCAGTGCAGTGTGGTTTTGTCCATTTGCAAACAAAATGTGCCCTGCAATCATGTCTGAATTAGGCCCTGTGTGTAGGAGCTGGCACTTGTAGCCCGCACCTCCCAAACCCCTGTAGCGACGAACAACAAAAGTACATTCCTCCGACAAAGTCACACCCCTAATGTGAAGCCACATCCATTTTCTGGGAGGCATGATGTAATCGCGAGTAAAGGGTCGCACCATGGGCCAAATGTAATAGGGTTTGAGAATCAGAAATTTGGAGATTTTGGGGGAGTTTTCCCATTTTTTTTAAAGCGGCAATCATTTACACTTCAAAACCAGGTTGATTTTGCCATGTATATGATTGCTGCTTTAAAAAATTGTGAAAACTCTCCCAAAACCTCTCACTTTCTGATTCTCACACCCTATTACATTTGACCCAAAGGGTGACATTCTATGGCATGAGATAAAAGCGCATTTTTTTATCTCGCTCCACATCGCCGCTCTTCGCACTTTCTGAAATCGCATTTTTTTGTAATAAATCGCATATTTAATGGGATGCGCTTTGCAGGCTGAAAAGTGCGATGTAGTGCGATTTGCGGCGAAGTGGTGCGATTTTATGACACATAGAAGTGCGATTTCTTCCGCCGGTCATGTGCGAGTTTTGGACCAACCGGAGTGACTGTCTCCGCATGACTAAGAACCCCCAAACCTATTGGATGAAGATGCAGACTATGTTGTGATAGACCAGTTTCAGCCTATGCTTGGTCCTGCAATTCGACATCTAAAGAGCCAGAAAGTCCTGAGCTTAGGTACAGTGGGACTGAACTTGTTTCGCCATGGAAAGTTGTGCTGGCTGCAGGTGGCTACGAAAAGATGCGTTTATCTTTTTTATGTCCTTTTCTTGGGGCCTGGAGTTTTCAGAAATGGGCTACAAATGGCGCTTGAAGACAAAAGAATTCTAAATGTGGTCCATGACTGTCGCTGGCTGGGGGATGTCTCCTCCCACCAATATGGTGTGGTTCTTAGCAATGTCTTTGATACACAGGTAGGGGATGTATACCTGTTCTTCATGGAAACCGGGGGCTTCCTTCCTAATTCTATGTGTTCACTTAAGGAATGTTTGACTCGACATCTCAACCTGCCATCTTCACAAGTTTCATTCCTGACTTACAAGCAAACTATAATAAAAGATAACCCCGATATATGGCACAGACACAGAAAAATTTAAAAGGATTATTATTAAGGAATTTAGTGTTTGGGACTGGAGGACAGGTAAATCAATCTACTGTATATGAGGCACAGGCACAGACTACAGGGATATATAATATACAGCACAGACTCTGTCAGAGTACCACCACACTACGCTACACTAAACTAAACTAACACAGTCAGGGTTAGCAGGTTGTCACTATCAGCAGTCTATTTATTTATTTATTAACAGTTTCTTATATAGCGCACACAGATTCCGCAGCGCTTTACAAAGCATAATTAGGAGCAAAAACACATAACGAATTACAGTACAAGACAGTTTAGGACAAGTACATGGTAAATATGGATAGTTGCACCAGGGGACAGGACACTGAAGCAATCATCAGGGTGGCAGAGGTTTATATATTCTAAGAAAGGCACAAGAGGAGAGAGGGCCCTGCCCGTGAGAGCTTACATTCTAAAAGGGGAGGGTTATGCAGGGTACACACCACGACGACCCGCTCACGATGCACATCGTGAGCGGGTCGTAAGTGTCTCGTCTGACCCGCTCACGGTGATGCGGGGGGGCACAACCCGCTCACGATGTGCACCGTGAGCGGGTCCGATCCGATGGCGACCCGCACCCGGCTGTATGGTCGTCATTCAGATCCTACCTGCAGCAGGTAGGATCTCAATAACGACCGACCGACCCGCAGGACCGCGCATCGGATCGGTATCGGTCCACACCAGGACAGAAAAGGGCCCAATCACCACACAATCTACATCCAATTGGTCGTAATTGGATCTAGATTGAGGGGATCGGGCCCTAGTCGTCCTGGTGTGTACCCAGCATTAGACAGACAGGGGTGACACAGAAGGGAAAGAAGTGGGCATAAGCAGTAGTTTAGGATGAAAGATGGTCAGGTTTTATGCTGGAGGGTGGGAAGAAGTCAGCTTAGTCTCTGATATTTTAAGTCTAAAAAAGCGCTGGGTCATCCAGGAGTAGATAGCAGAGAGACAGTAGGAGATATGAGTGATGATGGAAGGAGAGAGATCAGGAAAGGAGCGGTAGATTTTAGTATTATCAGCATAGTGGAAGTGAACAAATAAGTTCACCCAGAGAGGACATGTAGAGATAGAGAAGAGGGCCAAGAATAAAATGATGGGGGACACCTACTATCAATGGAAGAACAGAAGTGGTGAAGTCATTAGAGGTACATCTGGGCATTTTCAAAACAGACAGTGCAAATACAAGCATTAACAGTGATATTCAAAGTTTTAGCAGTTGCAGAAATGGTGATAAGCTGGATGAACAGTCAGATACCCAGGAGTAGTATGTTGTGAGTATGAAGTGAGCGCACTCAAAGCAGTCCCTTGGTTTTCTGAGTTGCTGCAGTTTCTGTTTTTCTGAATCACTTTGATATCAAGATGTTAAGTTGCTTGGCAGTTTCTGTCCAGTTTAAGTACAGGCTAAGTCCAGACTTTAAGCTATAGAACTGTTTTCTCCCTACTTAAAAATCTTCCTACTTTAAAAGCTGACAAAATATCAATAGTCAGCTTTCAATAGTCAGCCAGTTAAAACTACTAGACCACGCAGGTTGCACAGCGGGGCGGGAGAGTGAGCATGTGGGCGGGCGCCAGGGAAGACAGCCAGACGTGCACACTGTTCAATCTCCTAGACTGGAGTGACCATGGCGACCGCCCGGCCATCTATATATTTATATATAGTGACGTTGTCCGGATCTCGCGAGATCCGACAGTGGGACCTTGCCAGCACTGGAAAGGCGCGCTCCAAATCTGGGCGGGAAAACCCGAACAGGCTCATGAATGCGTTCGGATAAGGGGGTGTTCGGGGGTGTCCAGATTCCCTGAATCCGGACAAGCTCATTTCTACTCAAAATATGAGTTGTAGAGAATTCATATGCATTACTGACTACTGCTAGGTACAGACTACAATTATTTCCCCAATTTTCCAGTAAAAGAATTATCAGTACTTGTTTCCTAGCACAGCGCCACCGATTTTAATTGTATTGATCGCAAAAATTGTGTCGATCGCATCGCAAGCCAATCAAATCGCATGGAATGCGATCGACGCGATTTTTGCATTGGAATCAATGTAAAATGGTCCCTGAGACCCAATTTTACATTGATTTCAAAGTAAAAAGCCCCAAAACCCCCCATTTTCATTGTAAACCCCCCTCATGGGTGAAATGGCCCTACATTGTTAACGCCACCCCACTATTGATGCCAACCCGAAGTGTGGCGAGCGGTACGTGTCCTCCGACTTTTTCATATCCCCACTATCCACGTCGGCGTGGAGTTGATTTTCTAAAGTGTGGCGAGCGCAGCGAGCCACCGAGCCACTCGCCACACTTTATAAAATCAACTCCACGCCGACGTGGATAGTGGGGGTATGAAAAGGTCGGAGGACGCGTACCGCCGCCCCTCGCGGGCTCGCTGCGCTCGCCACGCTTCGGGTTGGCGTCAATAGGGGGGTGGCGTTAACAATGGGGGGGGGGCATTAAGCATACTTAATACCCATGAGGGGGCATATACAATGAGAAATTGGCCATATTGGCCCATTTCCCATTGTTCCCTATGTAAAATCGCGTTGATCGCGTCGATCACATCGCATGCCATTATAATGGCACGCGATGGACGCGATCAACGCGGTTTTCTGTTTACCGGCAATTAAAGCTGATAGAAAATCGCATCCATCGCATGCCTTAACCCCTTCCCGACATTTGACGTACATGTACGTCATGGTCGGGAAGTACTTCCCGACATTTGACGTACATGTACGTCATGGCTTTAAACTGTCACTGCGTCTATAGACGCGGTGACAGTTAGGAGATGTCTGCTGTCCCTGACAGCAGACATCCCCCCTCGCCGCCCAGGGGGGGCAGGGGTGCCCCCCCCGGTCGGCGATCGCTGTGATTGGCTGTTCAAATCTGAACAGCCATTCACAGCGTTTCCTGTGTTACCGGCGGCTAAGCCGCTCGGTAACACAGGGATCGGTGGTGATCGGTGCTGTTAAGTACAGCACCGATCACCACCGATGAGCAGCACCCCCCTCCCACCCACCCGGCACTCACCCGGCCCGGCAGCAGGCTCACCCGGCGGCGGCAGCGGCAGGAGCGCACGCAGCGGCAGGAGCGCACGCACCCCCCTCCCCCCCCTGCCAGCCGCAGCAGCAGCATGAGCTGCATAAAAAGTAAAAAAAAAACATGATAATGAACTGAATTATATATATATATATATATATATATGTGTGTGTATATATATATGTGTATATATATATACACACATATATATATATGTATATATACATATATATATATGTGTGTATATATATATATATACATACACACACATATATATATATATATATATATATATATATATATATATATATATATGAAAGGAGGCACACGGATAGGGTAGAATAAACAACGATTGTAATTAGGGCATAGCACAATACAAGCGCTTTCGGGGAAACATCCCCGTCCTCAGGTAAGCAGCCCGTTACAAGGAGAAATCACAACAACATGACATCAGACAAACATAGATTTATACATACCCGCTCTTTCTGCACACCGCGTCGCCGTCCGTCCTCCCAGTGCAGCATCCTCCCACTTCCTGTAGTTCGCCGGATGTGCTCACTGGAACGCAGTCTCCTGCGCTCCAGATACTTACTTCCGCGTTCCACCAGTCCGTCAGAGGGCTCTCTCCGTCACTGAGGGGATTTAGCATTGGCGACCCTGGTGCTAACAAAAAAGAGAAGGACACACCATAAATAAATACAATGATAACCACAGTGATAAATATAAAAAAACAAAACAGACACAAACTGATCAATTAATAAACGCTGGTAACTACTGTATATAGCAGATGGAGGGAGAAAATAGTATTACACCAGTAAATTAATATATTTGGCACAAGTGCATACAAGTTAAGTGAGGCTGTTCCAATTTATTTTATCATTGAGACCTCCGGGTCGGATAGTCCCGAGTCTCAGAATCCATTGGGTCTCTTTAATCAGGAGCTTTTTAGCTCTATCCCCACCTCTAGCCGTGGGGGGAACCTGGTCGATAATATAATATCGTAAAGATTCTAGAGAATGGCCAGCCTGCTTAAAGTGTCTAGGAACAGGCTGATCCACCTCTTTCCCTTTTAGTGTAAGATTGATGGAAGACCGATGCCCTGTCATTCTTTCTTTAAACATCCGAGTCGTTTGACCGACATATCGTAAGCCACACGGACAAACGATAATGTACACAACATACGAGGATGAACACGTCAAGACTGAGCGAATATCATATGTTTTAACACAGTGAGGATGTTCAAATGTTTTGCAAGTAATCATAAATTTACATGTGGTACACATGCCACAACTATAGCAACCCGGGGGTTTGGTATATACATTGGGGGGGACTACAGGGTGATAGTTAGTAATATCGGCATGTACCAGCCGATCCCTTAAGTTACGCCCTCTGGTGTAAGCCAACAAAGGTTTGTGACCCTTGAGGCCCACAAGTTCTCTGTCCGTTTGGATTATTGGCCATAAGGCCCTAGAGGCCCTCTGTATCAACGGACTAGACAACGAGAATTCATGGACCCATGGTATCCTTTTCTCTTTTTGTCTCTGTTTTGGTATCCACAGAGATTTAGGATCCAGATCCAAGACCTGTTGTTTCTGCACCAACAACGGTCCAAGCTCGTATCCTCTGGTGTGGAATCTGTGGACCATGAGATCCAACTCCGCAGGCAATAGTTCCCTATTACTAGTTAGTCGGGCCACCCGCAACATTTGTGAAAGTGGCAGCCCGCGCTTCAGGGAAGGAGGATGGTGACTAGTTGCTTTAAGCAAATTATTTCTATCCGTGGGTTTGGCATATCTACCCGTGGAAATGACCCCATTAGTCACTGTGATGGCCACGTCTAGAAAGTTGGCCTGACATTCACTGAAAGAGTACGTGAATTTAATGAATTCGCTAGTGGAATTAACGGTTTCCATCAGGTTTACAAACTGTTCCTCACCCCCCGTCCAGATGAGGAACACGTCATCGATATATCGAAGATACATCATGACGTGTCCACAACAATCCTGGTTGGCGAGGAACAAGTCAGCCTCCTGTGCAAACATGTATACATTCGCGTAAGAGGGGGCCACGGAAGAACCCATGGCACACCCTCTTAGTTGAATGTAATACTGTCCATTGAATAAAAAATAATTACGGCACAATGTAAGCTCTAAAAGAGAAAGAAAAAGTTCATGATTAAACGATACAGGATCCAAATACTTGACCAAGAAGTCCTTCATGGCTCTGAGGCCTCCTTCATGGGGAATTGACGTATAAAGGCTGCAAACGTCCAAACAGCATAGGAGAGCCCCTGGGGGTAGGATGCCAATGTCCTTCAATCTCAACAGGAACGTATTTGTATCCTTAGAAAAGAATCCTCTAGTGGAAGAAGCGGCTGTAGAATGCTGTCAAGCAACTGGGACACTGACTGCAATAGTGAGCCCCTTGCCGAAATAATCGGGCGTCCTGGCGGTTTCTCACAGTTCTTATGTAATTTGGGCAACGTATAGAGGACCGGAACTACAGGATAATTCACTTTTAAGGCCTGGACCACTTTCTCCGGTAGAAGCTTATTTAGCAATGCTCTATCCAAGATACTGAATAGTTCCTTTTGAAATCCCCCGGTGGGGTCTCTTGGGAGCAACTTATACACTTCTTTATCCGAGAGCTGGCCCATAATCTCGGCAACGTAGTCCTCTAGATTCATGAGAACCGTAGCTCCGCCTTTGTCGGCCGGTCGTATCACTATTGTTTTGTCCTGTTCCAGAGATTTAAGAGCATTCAGCTCTTCTTTAGACATATTAGGTCTTATGGTATAAGGAGTTGCAACGAATCGATCCATCGACTCATCAATTAGTCTCGTAAATGTCCTTAATGAACTATTTTGAGATGGTGGATCAAAATTTGAACGAGAGGTTTTGGCAAGAAAAGGGTCAAAGACACTGACTGACGAAGTTCGCGGTTTGTGCTGGAAGAATTCTTTGCGCCGTAATTGCCTTGAGAATTTATGTAGATTAAGCTTCCAGTTATAATCATTGTGGCAATTTGTTGGAACAAAACTCAAACCCCGATTCAGCACCCGGACTTCACTTTCAGAAAGAATAAGATTTGAAAGGTTAAAAATTACACTTTCAACTTGGTTGCAGCTACCGACGCTGCCTTTCTTATCTCTCTTATTCTGCTGCCCCCTGCGGGTGGCAGAGCGCTTGTGGGGCCTCTGGGGTCCGCTGCCCGCATCCCTAAAGGGGCGGCAGTTCCTCTAGTGGACTCCTCCAGGTTGGAGACTTGAAAGTCGCTGTCACTGCTAGATTTTGTCCGGTCTGACTGATCTTTTTTGCGCTGCCAGGGCCTTCTGCGGCGTTGTGGTCTGGGGTGTTCAAATGATTGTCTATCCCCACCATAGAGCCAGGGATATACCCTGTTTTCTTCATAATCCAGGTCAACCGCGAATTTCTTGCTCTTTTTGAATTTTAACAACTCTTTTTTATACGAATCACATTGCGACTCCAGTTTAGATAGCCAACTAGCACTGGATTCTTCTTCCAAGATCTGTTTGAATTCCTGGTGGAGAACAGTAATTTTCTGTCTAGTGACATTCAATTCTCTGTTGGCTTCTTCAACCACTAGAATCATGAGGTCGAAGGCACACTTGTTAAGAATGGCCACCCATTTCCTAACAAACTCTGCATTATGTCGGCCTATAGTCGGATTATTACGGACCCGAAAGCCCCGGGGAATTTTGTGTTCCTTGAAGTAATTTGCAAGGGAAGAACTATGTAGCAGGAAATCTGTTTCCCTGCGCCTCATTTTGAGTAATCGATGGTAAATATCCTCAATGTTATCTGTGTCATCCAACACCTCTGCTGCTTCTTGTACCAGTATAGAATTAATTTGGTCCTGGGAATAACTGAAAACCTCGCCCATAGGGGCGGATACAGGAATCCCCATAGGAATGAATCCACCTGATTGGCTGGCAGACAGTTCCTCCATCTTGCAGCACCAGCAGAAAAAATAAAAAAAAATAAAAAAACAAAAAACAAGTATATACAATTCACTGCCTCCACGGCGGTCCTGTGTATAATCCAGGTAGAAGTCCAATGTATGAAACAACTGGATCCAAAGATCCCAAACAATCTTCCTTCCTACACGTGTTTCACTATACTGCTTTCTCAAGGCCTTGAGAAAGCAGTATAGTGAAACACGTGTAGGAAGGAAGATTGTTTACTGGAAATATGTATTAGCATTACTTTAACCCATTGTGGTGATCAGCTGAAAATGTCAGTACTGCATACCTATTAAGGGTGCAGACAGATTTGGGGAGACGGATAGGTAGCAGCATTATAGAAAACAAGCTGCACCTATAAAGTCAGATTATTTGTTTATAACAGCCTGCTAAACAATTGATTGTTACAGTGACCTGAACATGATTTATTATAGTGTTGTGAATTTTTCCAATTAACTAAACCACCACTAGGTGGCAGTTGAGCACTGTTGAATCACATTTGATCCTAATAAACTCACATTAACAATTACTATATGTTCAGGTTTTGAAATCTCCCCATTCTGAATATCACTAGATAACTAAGCCAATTAAGGCCATAAGTGATAAACTGTATCCCCACAAGGGTGTGCTATAATAGATACAATATTTTTTCAGTAAACATATCGTGGTGGTTTTAAATACACCCTCTTATTTTTCGAGCACTATATATGTGTGTATGTTTTATGTGGTTTTGTGTATGTCCGTGATTTTAATTTCTTTATTTCACTACTATTTCCCTCAAACTATTAAAAGGGAATTTGAAAATAAATCTATTAAAAGCTAAGTTTTATTTTAATTGTATTAGTGTGCGTCCCATAAAACAGTCTCTTTTCTTCTTCTTTGTATAAAATGTTCAACCTATGACTGTTGGGTACAGCACCCCCCAGATCTCAAATGAAATATAGGGGTTCTCTCTAAAAATTATCAATTTTCTCTCAGAAAGCATATGAGAAAATTAATTTAAACAGTGTGCAGGCCTGCTACTAGCCACTTAAATGTGGCAACTTGATATCAAAATTCAAAAAGAGCAAGAAATTCGCGGTTGACCTGGATTATGAAGAAAACAGGGTATATCCCTGGCTCTATGGTGGGGATAGACAATCATTTGAACACCCCAGACCACAACGCCGCAGAAGGCCCTGGCAGCGCAAAAAAGATCAGTCAGACCGGACAAAATCTAGCAGTGACAGCGACTTTCAAGTCTCCAACCTGGAGGAGTCCACTAGAGGAACTGCCGCACCTTTAGGGATTCGGGCAGCGGACCCCAGAGGCCCCACAAGCGCTCTGCCACCCGCAGGGGGCAGCAGAATAAGAGAGATAAGAAAGGCAGCGTCGGTAGCTGCAACCAAGTTGAAAGTGTAATTTTTAACCTTTCAAATCGTATTCTTTCTGAAAGTGAAGTCCGGGTGCTGAATCAGGGTTTGAGTTTTGTTCCAACAAATTGCCACAATGATTATAACTGGAAGCTTAATCTACATAAATTCTCAAGGCAATTACGGCGCAAAGAATTCTTCCAGCACAAACCGCAAACTTCGTCAGTCAGTGTCTTTGACCCTTTTCTTGCCAAAACCTCTCGTTCAAATTTTGATCCACCATCTCAAAATAGTTCATTAAGGACATTTACGAGACTAATTGATGAGTCGATGGATCGATTCGTTGCAACTCCTTATACCATAAGACCTAATATGTCTAAGGAAGAGCTGAATGCTCTTAAATCTCTGGAACAGGACAAAACAATAGTGATACGACCGGCCGACAAAGGCGGAGCTACGGTTCTCATGAATCTAGAGGACTACGTTGCCGAGATTATGGGCCAGCTCTCGGATAAAGAAGTGTATAAGTTGCTCCCAAGAGACCCCACCGGGGGATTTCAAAAGGAACTATTCAGTATCTTGGATAGAGCATTGCTAAATAAGCTTCTACCGGAGAAAGTGGTCCAGGCCTTAAAAGTGAATTATCCTGTAGTTCCGGTCCTCTATACGTTGCCCAAATTACATAAGAACTGTGAGAAACCGCCAGGACGCCCGATTATTTCGGCAAGGGGCTCACTATTGCAGTCAGTGTCCCAGTTGCTTGACAGCATTCTACAGCCGCTTCTTCCACTAGAGGATTCTTTTCTTAAGGATACAAATACGTTCCTGTTGAGATTGAAGGACATTGGCATCCTACCCCCAGGGGCTCTCCTATGCTGTTTGGACGTTTGCAGCCTTTATACGTCAATTCCCCATGAAGGAGGCCTCAGAGCCATGAAGGACTTCTTGGTCAAGTATTTGGATCCTGTATCGTTTAATCATGAACTTTTTCTTTCTCTTTTAGAGCTTACATTGTGCCGTAATTATTTTTTATTCAATGGACAGTATTACATTCAACTAAGAGGGTGTGCCATGGGTTCTTCCGTGGCCCCCTCTTACGCGAATGTATACATGTTTGCACAGGAGGCTGACTTGTTCCTCGCCAACCAGGATTGTTGTGGACACGTCATGATGTATCTTCGATATATCGATGACGTGTTCCTCATCTGGACGGGGGGTGAGGAACAGTTTGTAAACCTGATGGAAACCGTTAATTCCACTAGCGAATTCATTAAATTCACGTACTCTTTCAGTGAATGTCAGGCCAACTTTCTAGACGTGGCCATCACAGTGACTAATGGGGTCATTTCCACGGGTAGATATGCCAAACCCACGGATAGAAATAATTTGCTTAAAGCAACTAGTCACCATCCTCCTTCCCTGAAGCGCGGGCTGCCACTTTCACAAATGTTGCGGGTGGCCCGACTAACTAGTAATAGGGAACTATTGCCTGCGGAGTTGGATCTCATGGTCCACAGATTCCACACCAGAGGATACGAGCTTGGACCGTTGTTGGTGCAGAAACAACAGGTCTTGGATCTGGATCCTAAATCTCTGTGGATACCAAAACAGAGACAAAAAGAGAAAAGGATACCATGGGTCCATGAATTCTCGTTGTCTAGTCCGTTGATACAGAGGGCCTCTAGGGCCTTATGGCCAATAATCCAAACGGACAGAGAACTTGTGGGCCTCAAGGGTCACAAACCTTTGTTGGCTTACACCAGAGGGCGTAACTTAAGGGGTACGGCTGGTACATGCCGATATTACTAACTATCACCCTGTAGTCCCCCCCAATGTATATACCAAACCCCCGGGTTGCTATGGTTGTGGCATGTGTACCACATGTAAATTTATGATTACTTGCAAAACATTTGAACATCCTCACTGTGTTAAAACATATGATATTCGCTCAGTCTTGACGTGTTCATCCTCGTATGTTGTGTACATTATCGTTTGCCCGTGTGGCTTACGATATGTCGGTCAAACGACTCGGATGTTTAAAGAAAGAATGACAGGGCATCGGTCTTCCATCAATCTTACACTAAAAGGGAAAGAGGTGGATCAGCCTGTTCCTAGACACTTTAAGCAGGCTGGCCATTCTCTAGAATCTTTACGATATTATATTATCGACCAGGTTCCCCCCACGGCTAGAGGTGGGGATAGAGCTAAAAAGCTCCTGATTAAAGAGACCCAATGGATTCTGAGACTCGGGACTATCCGACCCGGAGGTCTCAATGATAAAATAAATTGGAACAGCCTCACTTAACTTGTATGCACTTGTGCCAAATATATTAATTTACTGGTGTAATACTATTTTCTCCCTCCATCTGCTATATACAGTAGTTACCAGCGTTTATTAATTGATCAGTTTGTGTCTGTTTTGTTTTTTTATATTTATCACTGTGGTTATCATTGTATTTATTTATGGTGTGTCCTTCTCTTTTTTGTTAGCACCAGGGTCGCCAATGCTAAATCCCCTCAGTGACGGAGAGAGCCCTCTGACGGACTGGTGGAACGCGGAAGTAAGTATCTGGAGCGCAGGAGACTGCGTTCCAGTGAGCACATCCGGCGAACTACAGGAAGTGGGAGGATGCTGCACTGGGAGGACGGACGGCGACGCGGTGTGCAGAAAGAGCGGGTATGTATAAATCTATGTTTGTCTGATGTCATGTTGTTGTGATTTCTCCTTGTAACGGGCTGCTTACCTGAGGACGGGGATGTTTCCCCGAAAGCGCTTGTATTGTGCTATGCCCTAATTACAATCGTTGTTTATTCTACCCTATCCGTGTGCCTCCTTTCATTGGACACTTGTATCTATTTATCGTGGAGTGCACCGGGCTGTTGCTATCAGCAAGATTGGGAGTGCCGGCAGAGTACTGTATATATATATATATATATATATATATACACACACACATACATACATATATATATATATATATATATATATAAAAAGATATTCCCGACATATGACGTATATATACGTCATGGTCGGGAGGTACTTCCCGACCGAAGACGTATATATACGTCATGGTTTTAAACTGTCACCGCGTCTATAGACGCGGTGACAGTTTGGAGATGTCTGCTGTCCCTGACAGCAGACATCCCCCCTCGCGGCGATCGCTGCGATTGGCTGTTCAAATGTGAACAGCCAATTGCAGCGTTTTCTGTGTTACCGGCGGCTAAGCCGCTCGGTAACACAGTGATCGGTGGTGATCGGTGCTGTTAAGTACAGCACCGATCACCACCGATCGCCAGCCCCCCCTCCCACCCGGCAGCCCCCCTCCCTCCCACCCACCCGGCTGCCGCAGCGCCAGCACCCCTCCCACCCCCCCGCCAGCCGCAGCGCCAGCCCCCCTCCCAAAGCTGGTGACCAAAATGGGGTCACTTGTGGGGGGTTCCACTGTATTGGTGCTTCGGGGGTCTTGCTAATGCGACATAGCACCCACCATTCATTCCACCACCAAATATCACTCCTTCCCTTCTGAGTCCTGCCATGCACCCAACTGGTATTTTTTGGTCACATGTGAGGCATTGCCGTACTCGGGAGAAATTGGGGCACAGATTTTGGGGTGCTTTGTCTCCTTCATTCCTTGTGAAAATGAAAAATTTTGAGCCAGATCTGCATTTTTGTGTAAAAACATGCAGAAAAATGCAGTTCTGGCTCAAAATTTTTCATTTTCACAAGGAATGAAGGAGACAAAGCACCCCAAAATCTGTGCCCCAATTTCTCCCGAGTACGGCAATGCCTCACATGTGACCAAAAAATACCAGTTGGGTGCATGGCAGGACTCAGAAGGGAAGGAGTGATATTTGGATTTTGCAGCACAGATTCTGGTTGAATGACCCCCGAAACACCCATACAGTGGAACCCCCCCACAAGTGACCCCATTTTGCAAACTACAACCTTCAGGCAATTCATCAAGGGGTATAGTGTACATTTCAAACCCCCAGGGGTTTCACCAATTTTGATACAACTGAGCTGTGAAAATGAAAAATTAATTTTTCATTTTCACTGCCCAGTTGTACCACAATTGGTGAAACCCCTGGGGGTTTGAAATGTACACTATACCCCTAGATGAATTCCCTGAAGGGTGTAGTTTGCAAAATGGGGTCACTTGTGGGGGGCTTCCACTGTATTGGTGCTTTGGGGGTCTTGCTAATGCGACATAGCACCCACCAAAATTCCACCAGAATCTGAGCTGCAAAATACAAAAATCACTCCTTCCCTTCTGAGTCCTGCCATGCACCCAAATGGTATTTTTTGGTCACATGTGAGGCATTGCCGTACTCGGGAGAAATTGGGGCACAGATTTTGGGGTGCTTTGTCTCCTTCATTCCTTGTGAAAATGAAAAATTTTGAGCCAGATCTGCATTTTTGTGTAAAAAAATGTAATTTTTTACAGAAAAATGCAGTTCTGGCTCAAAATTTTTCATTTTCACAAGGAATGAAGGAGACAAAGCACCCCAAAATCTGTGCCCCAATTTCTCCCGAGTACGGCAATGCCTCACATGTGACCAAAAAATACCAGTTGGGTGCATGGCAGGACTCAGAAGGGAAGGAGTGATATTTGGATTTTGCAGCACAGATTCTGGTTGAATGACCCCCGAAACACCCATACAGTGGAACCCCTCCACAAGTGACCCCATTTTGCAAACTACACCCTTCAGGGAATTCATCTAGGGGTATAGTGTACATTTCAAACCCCCAGGGGTTTCACCAATTTTGATACAACTGAGCTGTGAAAATGAAAAATTAATTTTTTTCATTTTCACTGCCCAGTTGTACCACAATTGGTGAAACCCCTGGGGGTTTGAAATGTACACTATACCCCTAGATGAATTCCCTGAAGGGTGTAGTTTGCAAAATGGGGTCACTTGTGGGGGGGTTCCTAACTTTTAGCATCTTATGGTGCCTAGAAACCTACATGGTGCCTAAAAAATAATCTCATAAAAAGGAGGCTCCAAAATCAAGTAGGTGCTCCTTCTATTATGAAGCCTGTGGTTTGGTCACCGTGCACACTAGGGCCACATATAGGATATTTATGAAAACCAAAGAATTGGGGGAATCAATTTTTAGTCACATTTCTCTAGTAAAATCTGCTGTGTTCCTTAGAAAAATGTATTAAAATTGAAAATCTGCAAAAAAAATGAAATTTTGAAATTTCACCTACACTTTGTTTTAATTCCTGTGAAACACCTAAAGGGTTAACAAACTTCCAAAATGCTGTTTTGAATACTGTGAGGGGTGCAGTTTTTGAAATGGCATCATTTATGGGGGTGTCTCACATACAAGTCCCTCAAAGTCACATCAGAACTGAACTGGTCCCTAAAAAAATCAGTGTTTGAAATTTTCTTGAAAATTTGAGAATTTGCTATTCATATTTTAAGCCTCCTAGTGTCCAAAAAAATGAAAATGAGGTTGAAATAATGATGGCAACATAAAGTATACATATGGTCTATGTTAGTTATTAACTATTTTGAGTGGTAAGATTATTTGTCTCACAAGCAGAAAATTTAACATTTTGCAAATTGCTAAATTTTCCATTTTTTTCCGACATTTTGGTATTTTTCACAAAAAAACACAGACTGTATCGACCCAAATTTACCACTAATTTGAAGTACAATGTGTCACGAGAAAACAATCTCAAAATCACTGGGATAAGTAAAAGCAAAAAAAAGTTATCCCCACTTAAGTGATACATGTCAGATTTGAAAAAAAGGGCTCTGTCAGGAACGCAAAAACTGGCTCTGTCAGGAAGGGGTTAAGTACCTTAACTTAAGGCATGCGATCAACCCCGACGGGCGCCGTGCTAGGAAACAAGTAGCGAATTATCTGCCTGATCTATTATTTCGTGTGTATGAATGATCATATCAGTACACCAGAGAAATCATGGGGGTTATTCATACCTGATCGCAACCAACATTTTTTAGCAAATGGACAAAATCATTTTGCACTGCAGGTGGGGCAGATTTAACATGTGCAGACAGAGTGGGGGGAGTTATTTTAGTTTTGTCTGCTTTATTTTTACACTGCAAATTAGATTTCAGTTTAAACAAACCCCACCCAAAATGTAACTCTCTCTGCACATGTTACATTTGCCCCACCTACAGTGCAGCATGGTTTTGTCCATTTGCTAAAAACATATGTTTTGCAATGAGGTCTATAAATAGCAGACACTCCTTCAATTATTGTATCAATCTGCCAAGAAAAGATAGACAGTGTGTGTTCATTATCAATAATCTGATCAAATTGTCCATGTCTATCTGTGATTACGTTATCTTTCTTGTAAATGGACATATGCAAATGCAGTGTGATGCAGCAGAAATTCAGTTACTTCAAAAAGCTCAGATTTTGTGGCCTGAAATGAAATACTAAAACACTGGCCCACCATGTATTGGGTCCGGTATGATATGCCGGCGTGGATTTCGACCGCCGGGATTCCAACTGCCGGCATATTGACCGCATCCCCATGTATTGTAGCCTCTGTAAACAGCATTGTCCCTGGTATATTGCTAAGGTACACCAGCATTGGCCAATGTATTCATGTCCAGGGCTTAAAATGGTCCTAGAGAGGTTGTGGATTAATTTCCCTCTGCCACTTATTTTCCCCCCTTACCCTCCCCCATAAGGAAAAGGCAGGGCCAGTGGAAGGGCTTTGGGCCCGCTGCAAATTATAAAGCTTTACTGTTAGAATTACCGTGCAGGGTCAGGAGGGGGTTTCACTAGTTTCAACTCACCATGGGCCAAACGTATCAAGCTTCAATAAGTGATCAAATAGAAAGTGATAAACAGACAGCCAATGAACTCATAACGGCAATTTTACAGAATGGGTTTAAAAATGGCAGTTAGGAGCTGATTGGCTGGTTGTTTATCCCTCTCCACTTTATCACTTGTTGAAGCTTTATACATATGACACCCCAAAGGTGGTGGAACCCGCCCCCCACGTTAATCCCTGTTAATGTCTATATTATTAATTCATGGAACAAACAGAACAGAATTATACACCTTTCAGATATAAACCCGGCCTTAACTAGGCACAGACCTTGACACAGAACAATGTTTGAAATTAAGGTTTCAGCACTTGCCCCAGTTCACACCTGGGTGATGGAACCAGGTTATTCTAAGGTTATCACCCTTCACATTGGACCCAGGCCTTCCATTCACACGGGTCTTCCGTCTAGCAGTGCTTGTAGATGATGCCATCTACAAATGCTACTGTGGCCACCAATTAACTCCTTTTAGGTATGACCCATGCCATGAAGACCTGTGTCATACTGTTCACGCGTAAACTGGGGCACAGACCTGGGTTGCAAGTCCCAGGAATAACTGTAGTTGATTGCAGGGTTGCAGACACAAGACTGTTAACCCTGGTACATAAACCGGACCTGGGTCAATTTATGTCTAACAAGGGAATAACATTCAGTATAGGTCAACAATGTCTAGGTTGACAAAAATATGGTCAACGTGGAAAAATTGACACATGCAAAAGGTCAACATTCTTTTTGAACTTTTTCATACTTTATCATCCACGTGGTCTGTGATTGGGAAAGGTAAAGTGTGCTGAGCGCAACGAGGCACCAGGCCCAAAACATGGCAAGTAAAGCAAGACATGCAGGGGGAAGTAGAACACTAATCTGTCTAGATCGCTTAGAAACTAAGCACACATCGCCCCATGTGAATGCCCCATAGTGATGCATGGCCCCGTGCGTCGCCATCGCCCGCTTAGATCTTTAGCACCTGCAGTCAGGATGTAGCTAGATCTCCTGCATGTGCATAAAGAGTTGGCACAGATCACCCATACACACATCGCTATGTGTGTATGGGCGACCTAGCTAACAGGGAAGCTAAAGGGGAATTGCCTAGCCTACATCGCTCAGTGAGCGCTAAGCATTATCACCCAGTGTGTATGGGGCTTTCCGGCTATGTTATAGCTTAGAACACATGAGTACATTGAATACCATATTTAATTTGTGAACAATAGGCTGTCATTATGCTTTATCAAAAAATCTGGCAAAAGATAATTATCAATCTCTTCAGCCTCAGGGAATATCTGAAGAGCGAGTATTGTGTTTCACAGTATGAAACTCTGCAGCGGTCTGAGCCCCAGGGAACCATCCTGCTCTGCTTTCAGCACCCCTTTGTTATTTTGTCTTGCAATGTATGTTTTATTATTTCTTCAGCTAAGTAGTTGCATCATTCTGCTTCATATGTATAGAAAGGGCTTGCCAAAAAAATGTAGCAGCCTAATAATACAGTGTTTCTCAATATAATGCCCCTTTCCCACTGCAGCTAAAAAATGGTAAATTGCAGATTTTCAGCGCGTGCACTCATTACATATGCGCAAAGTGAGAACTACTAGTTCTCATCAGGCACTGGGACTGCCTGGATCCCGCTGCCTCCCCACTGCCCTGCATCCCCGTGCAGGTAAGTACAAGGGGAGGGGAGGTGGGGGCACAGGGCAGGTACGGGGGGGGGGGGGGGTTAGGCACTCTTTACACTTGGGGGGGGAGGGATTAGGCACTCTTTACACTGGGGGGGGGGGGTTAGGCACTCTACATTTTACACGGTTCACTGCAATGGGAATGGTACTTAAATGGTATTTAAAACGGTAATCTGCTGCAGTGTGAATGCTAATACCGTTTTAAATACCATTTAAGATTACCAGTACTTTAAACTGGTCTGCAGTGGGAAAGCAGCATCATTTGCAATAAGGAATAAAAAAATTAGAATATATACTAAATGCTATGCTTACCTAAAATGTACACAGTGTGGGATGTGGAATATGAAATACTGGAGGTTTCCAAGGCGCAAAGGAAACAGAAAAGCAGCTCAATATAACCTAGAACTTGTTCAACCAAAACAAGTAAGACAATAGTAAATAAAACAGGGGTAAGGATATATTCAAGCGCTGTCTGTATGTGTTCTCTTCACTTCTCCCGTCCTCGTGAGTCGATATGCGGAAAAAGAAAAAAGAACACAATGTGTGGGACTGTATTTTACTTTAAAACATACAAGGGAAATGGAAGTAGAACGTACCACACTCACAAAGGGAGTGTGTATTTCAAATACGTAAAGGTATCTTTTATTCAACGATAGTATAGCCTTCACCAAGTCCTCCCTGGTGTCCAATGGAAATAGATTGGGCGTACGTTTTCACTCACAAGATAAAGATGTTATAATACATATAAAGGTTTCTTTTCAAGGCAAGCGTACCAATAACTCACAATTGGCAGGAATTTTCAAAGCACATCTGGGTTTCTTTTGCTTGAAAATTTTTTTATTTTAGTGCCAAAAAATTATTAAAATACACTTAGACCATAGGTACACTGTAAAAAAAAAATCCAAAGGTGGGTTATGGATGTCGGTAGAGACTCACACTAAATAACACCAAAAAACTCTACGGATAAGCTTAGAGATGTCGGTGAGTGAACACCCGGTACCTTTGTTTCAAAGTCCAGCATAGAATGGTCCAAAGTTTAAAAAAGGGGTTGTGCAGATCCAGAAAGCCAACCAACGCGTTTCGATTTAGAATCTTTTTCAAGGCTTGTCTCTGAAGTGCACTGCATTCATATTTATACCATAAACCAGGAAATAGATGCTCCAGGAAGGGGAGGGGTCACAGTAAACTCAATCAGATAAAACATATCAAAACAGTATATAAATGTAAGTAATGTTAAGCTTATTTATACTAGATGACATCAAATGGTTAAAAAGTGTATAATAACGAGTAAAACCAGAAAAACGAGCGTGCGTTCCACATACTTGGAACGCACGGATTTCCGGGGTTAATACCCTGATTATATATTTCAGTGATGACGCTGGATGCAGGGGCGTCTACAGGGCGGAGAATCACACTAACGTGTGATTGAGATGCCGGCTAGGAGGAGTGACGGTGGGCGGGGGGTTGGAGCCTACAACGCGCCCGGAGTGGTCCCTCCGTCGCGCGTCATCACGGCAACACTCCCCCCCATGCCGTCAGCCTTATGCCGGAGATTTGAGATGCGCTCGTTCCGGAAGTTATAGCTGGAACGCATAGCGCTGTACAATGGAACGCACGGCCATTTTGGAAAATGACCAGTGCTTTGAAATAGATATGGAATGTATTGCGCTCATTCAGGAAGTGTTTAAGTGTTTAAATTCAAAGATGTTACAGTAATATTTCATAATACTTTAACATCTTTGAATTTTAAGTTATGTATCCTGATAAGCACCTGTCACTTTTTAAATGGCCGTGCGTTCCATATTGCAGCGACGTGCGTTCCATTAAACACTTCCTGAATGAGCGCAATACATTCCATATCTATTTCAAAGCACTGGTCATTTTCCAAAATGGCCGTGCGTTCCATTGTACAGCGCTATGCGTTCCAGCTATAACTTCCGGAACGAGCGCATCTCAAATCTCCGGCATAAGGCTGACGGCATGGGGGGGAGTGTTGCCGTGATGACGCGCGACGGAGGGACCACTCCGGGCGCGTTGAAGGCTCCAACCCCTCGCCCACCGTCACTCCTCCTGGCCGGCATCTCAATCACACGTTAGTGTGATTCTCCGCCCTGTAGACGCCCCTGCATCCAGCGTCATCACTAAAATATATAATCAGGGTATTAACCCCGGAAATCCGTGCGTTCCAAGTATGTGGAACGCACGCTCGTTTTTCTGGTTTTACTCGTTATTATACACTTTTTAACCATTTGATGTCATCTAGTATAAATAAGCTTAACATTACTTACATTTATATACTGTTTTGATATGTTTTATCTGATTGAGTTTACTGTGACCCCTCCCCTTCCTGGAGCATCTATTTCCTGGTTTATGGTATAAATATGAATGCAGTGCACTTCAGAGACAAGCCTTGAAAAAGATTCTAAATCGAAACGCGTTGGCTGGCTTTCTGGATCTGCACAACCCCTTTTTTAAACTTTGGACCATTCTATGCTGGACTTTGAAACAAAGGTACCGGGTGTTCACTCACCGACATCTCTAAGCTTATCCGGAGAGTTTTTTGGTGTTATTTAGTGTGAGTCTCTACCGACATCCATCACCCACCTTTGGATTTTTTTTTTTACAGTGTACCTATGGTCTAAGTGCATTTTAATATTTTTTTGGCACTAAAATAAAAAAATTTTCAAGCAAAAGAAACCCAGATGTGCTTTGAAAATTCCTGCCAATTGTGAGTTATTGGTACGCTTGCCTTGAAAAGAAACCTTTATATGTATTATAACATCTTTATCTTGTGAGTGAAAACGTACGCCCAATCTATTTCCATTGGACACCAGGGTGGACTTGGTGAAGGCTATACTATCGTTGAATAAAAGATACCTTTACGTATTTGAAATACACACTCCCTTTGTGAGTGTGGTACGTTCTACTTCCATTTCCCTTGTATGTTTTAAAGTAAAATACAGTCCCACACATTGTGTTCTTTTTTCTTTTTCCGCATATCGACTCACGAGGACGGGAGAAGTGAAGAGAACACATACAGACAGCGCTTGAATATATCCTTACCCCTGTTTTATTTACTAGTGTGGGATGTGGGTTGAACAAATATTTATGAGAATGCAGCCGATCAACTCTCTAAGAATTAGCGACATCATTGAGCTCAAACAACTGTGATGTCATTGTTCTCTTATTAATTTGAGGAACCCTGGTTTTAAGTCGCACAGTCTGCTGCTTTTCCCAAGGTCTGCAGCATTTTATTCAGTTATATATTCTTTTGGTACTTGTTTCCTAGCACGGCCACAACGATCATAATCGCGGTCATCGGGGGTAAAATCGGGGCCATCGCGGGCATCGCATGCGCAAAAAAATCGGGTGCGATGGGCCAGACGTGATGCCCGCGATTTCCCCATAGAGAACAATGTTAAATGCCTCAATTTACCCGCGATTACCACGATTTCCCATAGGAAACAATGTGAAATGGCTCAATTTACCCAAATTATCATAGGAACAATGGTAAATTGGCCAAAAACACCCCTGAACATTGAAATGTCCCCCCAAAAGTAGTTTACGCCACCACGTGATCAACGTGAACCCGAAGCGTGGCGAGCCCGCGAGGGGCGGCGGTACGCGTCCTCCGACCTTTTCATACCCCTACTATCCACTAGGGCGTGGAGTGATAATAGAATAGTGTGGCGAGCGCAGCGAGCCACCGAGCCCGAAGCGTGGCGAGCGCAGCGAGCCCCGCGAGGGGACGCGGATACCTGTGAAGCCCGCGAAGGGACGCGTTTACCTGTGAAGGTATCCGCGTCCCCTCGCCACGCTTCGGGCTCGGTGGCTCGCTGCGCTCGCCACACTATTCTATTCTCACTCCACGCCCTAGTGGATAGTGGGGGTATGAAAAGGTCGGAGGACGCGTACCGCCGCCCCTCGTGGACTCGCTGCGCTCGCCACGCTTCGGGTTCACGTTCATCGCGGGGTGGCGTGAACTACTTTTGGGGGGACATTTCACTGGTCAGGGGGGTTTTTTGGGCTTTCTGGCCCATTTACCATTCTTCCCTATGATGATTTGGGTAAATTGACCCATTTAACATTGTTTCCTATGGGAAATCGGGGTCATCGCGGGTAAATTGAGGCATTTAACATTGTTCCCTATGGGGAAATCGCGGCCATCGCGGGTGGACCATTTAAGCATTTTTAGGCGCACACGACGCAACCGACCCGATTTTTCACTGTTTTCAATGCATTTCAATGGAAAAATCGGGGGCATCGCGTCGGTCGCGTCGCAGGCCACTATAATTACCCCCGATGGCCAAGATTTGTGGCCGTGCTAGGAAACAAGTACCATTCTTTTATATTGTAATGTGACAATCAGAAAAGATTAAAATTTGTGCGTTCAAAAGTGCAAGCTTATCCCACCTCCCGTTCTGTCATCCGCAGACGTCATTATCATTAGTATTGATAGTGTTAGGTGGAGACTGATTTAGATGCAGAATGCAGTTGGCAGTGGAGGTAACTGGAGACTGGAACAGATGCTGGAAACCACCACAACCAGTAGCCAGGATCTCAAGAAGAGTATTCTTCTGGTGATGAGCATAGTGCTGGACATAGAATAAATACAGTGTTCCTAATGGTGATTGGCTAAGCGGATTATATGGTTGTAGTAATCATATGAGCTATCTGAGATGGCAGCAATCATGTTCTGCAACCAAGGAAACTGGCAAGAGGAAAATGCCAGGCCCGCATGCAGATGCACCAGGCTCTCAGAGATTCCAGGCATGACCAGGAGGGGCACAAATGGCAGCATGACATTGGCGGACCTGGCAGATTGGTTGTTATGGGCAACATCCCATCTTCAATAGAACTCCCATCTTATTAAATTTACCCCATGACTACATCCCCGTGCACTCATCATGCTAACTATGCAAGTGGGTAAGAATATAAAGGCCCATACACACTGAGCGACTTTGAGCTGAAAGCCTGCTCAAAACAGCATGTTTGAGTGGCTTTCAGCTGAAAGGCGACCACATCATCGCCGGGAAATCGTTTCATCTGCTGGTAATACCAGCAGATGAGCGGCTTACCCCCCAGCGATGATAGCGATCATCACTGTCCATTCACGCTGGGCATAGTCGCCTAGTGTGTATGGACCTTTAAAAGCAATTAACAGTTAGAAAATATATGTTAAAAGATTGCACAAAAATAAACCTCACAAGAACAAACATTTATTTTCTGTTAAAATGTATATGTTCTGTAACTAACTACACATACAAATAAAGCTTGTCTGCACGGAAATGATAGCACTAACGAAATCGAGAACCACAATAAAACAGCTAAGGGAAAATATTACCACACAATTTAATTTGATTATTACACAAATACATAGATTTATGGCAGGATGTGATTAGCAAATGGCTTGCCTTCTGACATTAAAGCATACAGCTCGTTTCTGCAGATCAATCCATTGTTAATCTTGCAGTCTCTAGCAGAATGGAGGTGGCAGGTACAGTACACCTATAGAAGTTCTGCCCCTGAGCCAGTCCATATTACCCCCCCACACACAACATGGGATGGCATGTTGTCACAAAAAGGAAGCCCGGTCAGAAGTGGCCAGGAAGCTGGGCACTGAGCATGCCCTAAGACCATACTTGCCTACTCAGAGCCGGCCCTAGCCTAAATGATGCCCTAGGCAAGATTTTGGCTGGTGCCCCTAGCACCGCCATTAGTTCCGCCTCTGACCCTGCTCTCCTTTCCCAGCACCATCAACCCTCATCATAGCAGTCATCATTTTGGTGCTCCTACCCGCAATATTTTAAATAAAAAACAGTGCACACATTTGGTGCGCAGCCCAAACAGGGGTGTGTTCTTGCTGGGAAGGGGCATGGCCACACAATTTTACCCCCAATTCAAATTATGCCACACAGTAGTGTAACTTTTTTCACATTAAATCATGCGATGGTGTCCCTTATTCACGTTACATCACACTGTAGTACCACTTTACCTTATATACATTACTCCTCACATTATTCACATTATACCCTTAGAAAACAATCCTGAGAAAATATTGTATTTTAACCACCTCCATGGCCACACTGCAACCCAGGACAAAGCAGTGTGTGCTGGGCAGAGGAGAAGAGCTGCAGCTGCTGCTGTCACTTAAAGGGAGGGTGCCGGGGGCCCCCACTGGGCCCTCCCATCAGACTTTGGCCTGGGTAATTTGTACCCCCTACCCCTTTCTCTCGGCACCCCTGATATGGTTATATGGTTATGGTTATAAGGACATTAATAATGTGTGTCATGTGTAAGGGTATACACAGTAATGCCCCTTACACATGACACACATTATTAATGTCCTTATAACCATAATGCCCCTTACACATTATGCCAACCTTTATGAATGCCCTTCATACACATAATGACACACATAATGCCCCTTACACATATGTTGCACTTTATTAATGCCCTTATACACATGACACACATAATACCTGTTACACATATGTCGCACATTATTAATGCATTTATACATGACACACATAATGCACCTTACACATATGCCGAACACTATTGCACAACCAACCCACCCGCAGACAGCACTCGCACAGCTGCTAACACTGTGACCTCTGCCTCTGCTTGGATACAGATGTTTCCTCATACATCTTGCCTCAATAGGCCATGCAGCTCCTGGCCAGTTCTGCTAACGTTGGGTGCCTTTTTTGCTGAAAATTCGTCTTATTTGCATTGTTATGACCAGCACACACAAGGAGCTTCCGGTGATTAAAATGATATGCGGCATGCCTATATTTTGTGTGCGACTGTGGCTGTACCTGCATACGGAATGCTATGTTAGTGATTTCCATGAATACACTATTTCATATGCAGATACAGCCTCACTCACACACAGAATATAGGCATGCTGCATATCATTTTAATCAGCAGAAGCTGCTGATGCCCCTAGGCATTCCAAATGCCCTAGGCAATTGCCTAGTTTGCCTATGCCTGTGCCTACTTTTGAAAACTAGTTTTAGGGAGATTATAGTTGGTAATCTAATTTTACACAGTGCCCCATTGAGGGGGGTGTCATGCTCCACCTAAAGGGCGTGTCTAGTTCCATATATGGAGAGATTGTGACCTAGAAGCGTGGGTGTGTACTGCTACATCTGAGAGGAATCTTTTAAAATGACTTATATCCAAATGTAGATGAGCCACAAAGCAGTTAGTAAGAGCTACTATACTTGGTAAAGTGCTGGGAAATGGTGCTGATTACTCAATGCAAATGTAACAGTGTAATGTGGGCTAGGTGAAATGAGGGAGATTGCTAGACTTATGAGGGAGAGAGGGAGATTGTTGCTATTTCAGGGAGGGTAGGCTGCTATGCCTAAGACCACCCTATTGAGTGCCCTCCCAGGGTCCCAGTGTATTGCAGTGACCCGTGGGTCACACACCCCTCCCTACAGCCTTAGGAGAGGATGCTGGCAGTTCCTTATGTGTGTCCTTATATTAGCGGAGGAGCGGAGGAGTAGTGTGCGGTCAGAAATTGGCTCCCTATGTGTCTAGCCGCTGGCTGTGTACTGTCTCCAGGGTTCCCGCTAACGCCTTTTAGGATTAATCCTGCTGCTTCCTCCTCCCGTGTCAGTGCGGGACAGATAAACACTGATGTCTAAGGGCAGCGCGGGTAGCTTGCTATTGGGATCGCATCAGGATCGCAAGGTTAAAACCTGTACGATCTGAATACGATCTGCGTGCAATTTTGACTATATAGTGAAAATCTCATGCTGATTGTACCCGTGTGAACACACCATAAGACTGCAGGGGTGTAATAACTAAAGGTCGGTTTTGATGTTGGGCTTCCAGTGCTAGCACACACATTTACAAATATTAAAAAATGTATATAAAGAAATCATCTGTTAGTAAATGTGTATTTTAGCCCTGGAAGCTCAACGTCGTTCAAGATCGATTTAATCGATATGATAGTGAAAAAGAAAAAAATCAATTAAAATCAAACAAACGCTACCTTTAGTAAATACCCCAGGAAGTCAGCTATGATAGAACAGAGAAATGGAAAGTTTCAATAAAAAAAAAAAAGAAAAAACAGTTGCCCATTTTCCTCTTGTCCACAATTATGCATGCAATCAGTACATGTTGTCTTATGTCATTATGTAATCACACATCCTGCAGACACTGCGAGAGCAACGTGGAAAGACAAAGGGAAAGTCTCTCAGTAATATGTGTTTTTCCATGTACAGGACCAGCTCACAGAACCATCATAAACTACAGTAGTAGATAAATGATCACCAGCCACCATTCAGGTTGGCAGGTTGTGGACAGGTATCCCGTCATGATGGCTTACCATGGGTACCATATCACCAGGCAGCAGTTCTGCTGTACAGCTAAATTATGCATTCATCGGGGTAAATTTTCTAAGATGGGCGTTCTGTTTCAGATGGGATCAGAATATACTTCTTATTTGACAGGGGGCGGGGCCACGACGGCGTGTGAGTGAGGGAGGACGTGTGTGCTCTCCAGCGTTTAACTTCCAGCCGGTGGACCTTCCCCAACCCTCCCATCTATGCCCGCTGTTTTACCGGTGTTGAGTCTGTGCTGGCAGCCGGCATAAGCTCCGTGGGAGTGAGTGAGCCTGTCTGTGCGGACGAAGTGGAGCGGCGCCTTTGGTCTCTCCCCCCTGCCCGGCCGCGCGGCTTGTTGGAGACACTGGTCGGTGCTCAGGAGTGACGTGAGACTCAGCGCGCGGCGTGCTGGGACGCGCTGACTGCCGAGCGGCTGGGAGCTTCTCCGGCGTTCCCCTCCGCAATCCCCCTGCACAGTCACCTAGTGGGGGGCCCTGAATGCCATACCCTGGAGGCCCAGTTTGGTGTGGGTCGGGCACAGGACCTTTAGCAGCGCTGGACTAAAGCAGACAAGGCAGTGTGGCAACTGGTCTCCTGGTCTAGTGGAGCTCCAGTATAATCGCAGCAACTCGTGGAGTAAGGCGTTGTACCACGCTGGACTATTGCAAGCAGCAAGTTTGCTGGGCTATCTATACAGCCATAACTCCGTCTGAATATAAGCTACCGCTATAGGTGCCTACTTAAGGCTAAAGTCTGGTAAGTCCACACACACTCTTATTAAGTTGTCTTTAGCATGGGAGCTGAAGGAACGTTCTAACTGTGGACATTGTCTTGTGTATACAGCTCTGGTGAAAGAGCTGGCAACAAAGCATTGTTACTGCACTGTGGGCAGCTAGGAGTAAGCCCTTGATGTAATAAGTGTAGGTGTGTGTGGTGAAGAGTAGCCGGTGCATCCAGTTGGCTCTGTATTGGTAACACTGGTCTGTGTCATATTTTGATAAAATCAAATCAATCAACCAAGTACAGAATAACTGTCGACGTTTTATTTCTATACCGGTCTGAGTACGCTGCTTGTCCTTATGGGTAAATCCGGTCAAAATGCTGCAGCTTCGTGGCTGAAAAAATTTGCTCGCACACAGGCACAAGGTCCGCCTGCATCACGCGAAACCATCCCCAGCAAAATGAGGTCACTGTCCCATGTTCTGGAAGCGGTTAACGCATCCGAATCCCGCTTATCGGTACAAATAAACAAAGTGCAATCCGACATTATGCTACTTCGGGATGACCTACAGAAAACACGGGTTAGAATGACTGAAGTAGAGTCACGAATTTCTGGTATCGAGGACATTGTCGCTCCCATGCAGGCCCAGGTTAAGACCATGTCTGAAAAGCTGTCTGAGTGGCGCAATAAAGTATCCGATATGGAAGGTCGGCTGCGCCATAATAACATTCGCTTTGTAGGTCTGGAGGAGCGGGTTGAGGGAAATATACGCCAGAAAGATTCATTGAGGACTGGTTTAGGCAAACTCTCGGGAGTGAAGCCCTTTCTCCTCAATTTACAGTGGAAAGGGCGCACCGGATCCCAACCAGAGCCCCAATTCCTGGTGGTCCATTCTACTCTTCTACTCTAATAACGAGAATCTTACTCTCAAAGGATCGCGATAATATCTTGAGACTCGCTAGAAATGTGGGGGATCTAAAACACAACGGCAAGAGGGTCTCAGCATTTCCTGACCTACCATATGAGGTCCAGAAAGAGAGAGCACGCTATCGCGACGTGAAAACAAGATTGAGAGATCTGAATCTTAAATACTCGATGATTTATCCTACTTAGCTTCGTGTTGTGGTTGAGGATGAGACTAAATTTTTCTTTTCCCCAGGAGAAGCAGCGGTCTGGCTTGACAAAACTTATCCTAGTAGAATACAACTTGCACAGGACTAAAGTTCTCCTCATATGAGCGCTATTCCTCTGTTAAGATCTGGTGTTAGATAGGTCATCTCTAATCTGGTCTTTGATAAGTTTTTGCATAATATCATCTAGTGATTTAGTACTATTGTATCTTCTTTACATTTATCAGTGTTGTTGGGAGAAGGTTGGGGAGGGTTCGGGACATCTAATTCAAGAATATGTGACGCTGGAGAGCCGAACATGCCTTGTGAGGGCACCTGGATTAAATCGCCCCTTGTTAAAGGGTTAATGGTAAACAAATTAAGGAACTGGGAGGGTGGGCATAGAGGAGGTATGCCTAAGAGGGTAGGTGATACAGGGAGGGGGTGGGCGGGGTTTATGTTACATGTTGTTTGTCTGTGTGTACTTAGTGTAATTTTTTGGCGAGTTAGCACTGTAGTAAGGGTAAATATATCTATCACGGTCCTTGGTGCTATAGTAAGTTTAAGAATTATCTCTTTCCAGAGGGCGTGGCTTGGCCAGGGAGACGGACAGCAGCATCCATTTACAGCTCCTGCTCCCTTCCCTATAAAAAAGTTTCCCACTGCCACATTGCACCCTTTTCCCTACCTACCCTCCACTCAGCAGCCCTCTGATTACCGGGGGACCGGGTTGGGCACGGTCACGGAGCCGCTGCCTGCAGGTCTCCGCAGGTTGTGGCCTAGCCTGCCTATAAGCCGGGGCCTTGATTTGGCCAGCTGCCCGGCGCCGGAGCTCCGCGGCGCGATCACGGCAAAAACGAGCCTGGGACAGCTGGAGATAGGCTGTCTACCCAGCGGGACCCCTCCAGGTTCTGCTGGAAGCCATCCAGGACCCCCATCCAGTGTTACCTGGTGAGAAAAAGGCCCTGAAGGCTCCGGAGCTGAGGTAACGGCGGCCAACTTGGAAGCCATCTCCCCACACTAGAACTTCTCCCCACATTGCCCTCCAATCCCACAACCTGCGGACCTCACCCCAGACTCATATAAGTGGCCCCCACAAATGCCATAACCATTGCCAGTGCCACCAGATAGTAACAAAAGAGACTGTGAGCGGCGGCCACATTGGTTGGGGCAGAGGGATAACCCTCTATACTCTAACTGAGTCACACTCTTCAGAGTCTCTGGCTGGTCCGAGACTTGTCATACCCCAAAGGCACGGACCCTGTGTGACCCAAACCAGTACTCTCCCCGAACGAATACTGGGATCCTCTTCTATAATTCTAATCATTTCAACAAGGGGGTGCTTAACGCGCTGAAGCCCTACCTGATGCAGAAATCCTGAACCCACTTCACCCCCTCCATCGCTCCACCCCACGTAAAGCCCCCCACAATTGGGGTATCTTCCAGCTACCTGTCTGATTTCACACTGTACAGCCCACTGACCGCGGCATAATCGATCTCTGAACGCCATGCCTACTAAACGTCAGAAAAATCCCCCTGGAGTGCCTCCGGTTACCTTCTTTAAACCCTCTCCTACAACCCAGAAAACAAAGGGGGGGACCGCCAGCAAACAGAACCGCCGACACACTATCACCTCCTGTTGCCAAGTCTGATCCCACGTCACAAAGACAGACTTTGACAACTACAGTAGATGATGAGGCACCACTCCCTGTCGGCACAATGAAACAACTGCTCGCCTCGTTTAAACAATATATTACCGCAGAATTTAAAACTGCTCTACAAACATGCCAGCAATCAGTAGACGCACTGGGTGAGAGAACGGATCATCTAGAAAACAAACTTGGAGAAGTCATTAAATCCCACAATCACCTAATCTCACTACACGAGGACCTTCAGGTGGAGGTTACGGCCCTGAGACACAAAACCTGTGACCTGGAGGACCGGTCGCGCCGTAACAATATAAAAATTTGCGGCATCCCGGAATCGGTCTCCAACGCGGACCTCGAGCAATATGCTACAGATGTATTCATGAAACTGTTGCCAGAGGTCACTATAACAGACTTCCTGTTGGACAGGATTCACCGCCAACCCAAAGCGAAAAATGCGCCGGATGATGCTCCTAGAGACACTCTGATGCGACTACATTATCACCACATTAAAGAAAAAATTCTGCAAGCTGCCAGACCTTCAAAAATATTCTGGGCGATTTACAACTGTTTGGCGACCTCCCTGCTGCAACGCTTGCCTTGCGACGGTCCTTCCACCCGGTGACGAAGATACTTCGAGAAGCTGAGATCCAATATAGATGGGGCTTTCCGACTAAACTAATCATCTGACGTAACGGATCCACAACAGTTATCTCTACGCCTGATGAAGGTGCCAAGATAATAGCAGCGTGGAATCTAGAGAACATTCCTTCCATGGCACCTCCCAGCCTCCGAATTACCTCGGAGTGGTCCACGGTCGATTCCACCCCCCCCCCCCCCGCTATTGACTGTCAATTCCTGGGACGATGGCTGTGTATGCCTCCAGAAAATAGCAAGTATTATTACTGCATTATTGTTAGATACCTTGTCTCTATTGTTGATTAGAGTGTTAAACCCACAAAATATGTTATTTTGGCGTATTTCATGTTGAGATTTGCATAATCAGTTCATAGACCAATGTATACACGATACACCATAGGTTCCAAGATGTGAGTTGCTTTTAGGTCCTAAAGATGGCATACCCGCAACATAATGTTGAAGGGCTCCTGCTGCAGTTTCAGCGGGTGTCAAGTTGACCGATTAGTAACCTTCCCCCCTCCACACTCATACCTGCTTCACCCGGCCACCAATACTACACTACTATGTTAGAGTTGTATGCATTATGCCGGGATCTTGCCCTAGTATTAAACACTTCCCCTACCCCCCTGCAATGTTCTACCTCGCCGCACATACCCCAATGTGCCACCCTATTTGGTGCCCTTCTGTGACACCGTCCTGGTGTTACTTTGTATGTTTATATTATTGTTTTTGCTACTCCCCAGCCCCCCTCCTCAACCCTATTCCCCCCAACACTCAAGAGTACTATAGAGATGCCCCCAAAATACCAACCGAATTGCAGTTTATTGTGTGGATTTATAAAATATTCCCCGATCCGCCATGATACAGGTGCTATGTATGAATGTTAAAGGTTTAAACTCGCCAAACAAGAGAAAACTGGCACTACGCTACTTTACCAAATCAGGGGCGCATATTGTAGCAATACAGGAGACCCATTTTATTAAGACAGCCCCACCACGATTCTCAAATGCTAAATACCTCCACTGTTATGCCTCGAATGGACCTAGTAAAAAAGCAGGGGTTGCAATTCTGGTGTCAAATTCCTGTGACTTTGTTTTGGATAAACTAATATCTGATCCCGATGGTAGATATCTTATCCTACTAGGGAAACTGCACAACAAGCTAGTCACGATAGCTACTGTCTATGCACCAAACTCTAAGCAATGCCAATTTATTCGGAAATTTTGCAAACTGCTATATTCTTGGCTCTGTTTTGATTATGGGCGACTTTAACATGGTAGTAGACTCGACAATGGACAGATCCACCGACCCCCGCATCACACGACACCCCCCCCCCCCACACACACACACACGTGACCAATCCCACCTCTTTAGATGTATTCTCTCAGAATTCGACCTCTATGACGTCTGGAGAGCGAGGCACCCGTCCACGAGAGATTATACTTTTTTCTCACAGGTCCACCATTCTTATTCCCGCATAGATTTGGCTCTTTCAGACAAATGGACTCTCCAACAGATCAAAAAGGCTTCTATCCTGCCCATAACTTGGTCTGACCATTCTGCAATACAACTCAGCTGGGAATGTTCCGAGAATAGACCCCCCCTAGGCCATGGTGTTTATCGAACCACCTTCGAACCGACCCGGGAGCAAGGCGTACCATCACAGATGCCCTCGCTCTTTATATAGACACTAATCATCCTAGTGACACATCTACCTTCACGTTCAGGTGTGCTCTTAAAGCTGCAATTCGCGGCTCAGCAATTCAGGCTGCTGCCCATATCCGTAAAAATGCCCAACGCACCCAAGCTGAACTGGAATCTAGACTTTTAGACCTGGAAACCAAACATAAAAGAACCCTGACGGATAAAGCTCTGTACCGAGCATTATTACAGGCGCGTGATGAATGGAATGTACTCACTATGAAGGAAGTTCATAAAAATCTCTTCAGACTGCAGCAAAGATATTATGTATATGGTGACAGAGCAGGTAGGATGCTGGCTAGGAAGTTACGTGGGAAGCAAGCAAAGGAACGCATTAGATCCATTGCTAACACCCATGGTACTAAACTCACAGACCCCTCCGAAATCGCTGCTACCTTCGCACAATATTACTCATCCCTTTACAATCTTACGAATGACCCCATGACGAATCAACCCTCCCCACCAAATATTCAAAACTTTTTGAACAAACTCACTCTGCCCTCTATCTCAGATTCTGTCCTTGCAACTCTAGAGAAACCGTGGTTAGCAGATGAGATAGATACAGTGATTAATTCGCTCCCCTCGGATAAAGCTTCAGGCCCAGATGGGTATACCAATACGTTCTACAAAACCTATAAAAATGAGCTTACACCTCTTCTAACCCAGATGTTCAACAGTGCTTCGGAAATAGGCTCCTTTCCCAAAGAGATGCTAGAGTCCAGGATTGTGGCCTTTCCAAAACCTGGAAAAAAACCAGTACTCACGGCAAATTATCGCCCAATTGCCCTGCTCAACACAGATGTCAAAATCTATGCTAAACTTATAGCCAACAGACTAAATCCTATTTTACCCTCCCTTATACATCAGGACCAAGTAGGATTCGTCATGGGTCGCCAATCACCTGACAACACCAGACGAGTTATTAATATATTAGAATCCCTATCCAACTCAAAGTCCTCCAACCCCCTCCTTCTGCTGTCCTTGGGCGCAGAAAAAGCATTCGATCGACTCTACTGGGGCTACCTACGTGCCGTCCTCTTAAAATTTGGTTTCACAGGTAGGACACTCTCCTCCATTATGGCTCTCTATTCAAATCCTTCGGCCAGAGTGTACACTAATGGAGTTTTATCCCCGCTGATCCCCATAACCAACGGAACTCGCCAGGGATGCCCTCTATCCCCCCTAATATTCGCACTGGGATTGAACACCTAGCCGAATCTATCAGATCCCAACTTTTCAGGAACCTCTCACAAAATCTGCCTATTCGCGGATGATGTCCTCTTGACGGTCACCAACCCATCCTCCTCGCTTCCATACCTCCACGAATTACTGGATGAATATTCAAATATCTCATACTATAAATTAAACAAGGAACTTGTGGAGTATCACGGCTCCCACGATCTTCATCATATGCTGATTGTATGCTAAAAATCGCATCGCATCGCATACGATATATAGTGGCATACGATGGCATACGATGCGATACGATTTTTTACCGATTTTTGAGCATTTTTGCTCAAAAATCGTATGCCATCGCATCGGATGCCATACGATGGCATCCGATGCGATGCGATGGCATCCGATTTTGGACAGAAATGCATCAGAATGCATTGAAATGTGTATTAAACTTGTGAAATGCCCCCAAATGCCATTTTTCGTAGTGCACCACCCCCACTATCAACGTCAACCGAAGCGTGGCGAGCGCAGCGAGCCCGCGAGGGTCGGCGGTACGCGTCCTACGACCTTTTCATACCCCCACTATCCACGTCGGCGTGGAGTTGAGAATAGAAAGTGTGGCGAGCGCAGCGAGCCACCGAGCCCGAAGCGCGGCGAGCCCCGCGAGGGGAAGCGGATACCTTCACAGCTATACGCGTCCCCTCGCGGGCTTCACAGGTATCCGCTTCCCCTTGCGGGGCTCGCTGCGCTCGCCACGCTTCCGGCTCGGTGGCTCGCTGCGCTCGCCACACTTTCTATTCTCAACTCCACGCCGACGTGGATAGTGGGGGTATGAAAAGGTCGTAGGACGCGTACCGCTGCGCTCGCCACGCTTCGGATTGACGTTGATAGTGGGGGTGGTGCACTATGAAAAATGGCATTTAGGGGCATTTCACAAGTTTATTACACATTTCAATGCATTTTGATGCATTTCAGTGCAAAATCGGGTGCCATCGCATCGCATCGTATGCCATCGTATGGCATCCAAGGCGATCGCATACGATTTTTGAGCAAAAATGCTCAAAAATCTGTAAAAATCGTAATCGGTGCCATCGCATCGGATGCCATCGTATGGCATCCGATGCGATCGCATACGATTTTTGAGCAAAAATGCTCAAAAATCGGTAAAAATCGTATCGCATCGTATGCCACTACATATGGCATACGATGCCATACGATGGGAGCCGTGATACTCCACAAGTACCTTAAACAATACTAAAACCGAAGCCCTACCTATTAATTACTCCCCGGAACTTCTCCAATTACACAAGGGGGAGTATCCTTACTTGTGGCAGGATAGAAGCTTTAAATATCTGGGGATCCAAATCCCCCCACGAGTCTCGGAGTTAATCTCATGTAACTACCCCCCCCTGTTGGCAAAACTTACTATGTTAACATCGGACTGGATGCTTCAAACGGTTTCCTGGATGGGGCTTATAGCGGCCCTAAAAATGGTGATCCTCCCTAAGATTCTATATTTATTTAGAACCATCCCCGTGCTAGTCCCCAACACCATCCTTTGTAAATTCCGCTCCCTCTTTCTCAAATATATCTGGAGAGGCAAGAAACCCAGGTTGGCCAATAAAATTCTGTCTCTACCTAAATGGGATGGGGGCCTTGCTCTACCAGACCTGCAACGTTATCAATATGCCACCTTGCTAGCCCAGGTAGGGGCGTGGTTTGCAGAAAAAGATGCCAAGCCTTGGGCCCTTCTGGAGCGTAGCTTAGTCACTCCCTTCCCTTTAACGGACATTTTATGGCTACCGTCGACTATAAACCCACCCCACGCATCCCGCTCATCAGCAGTACAGGCCACCCGTAAAGCCTGGTTAGCTATTACCTCTGACTCAAAGGACATTTCACTCCCTTCAGCTGACTTCTCCTTACAAGGCCTATCCCACCTTATACCCAACCTAAACCTTACACCATGGATAGCAAGAAACGCGGTTTCCCTGGAGGGAATCACATCTAACGGCCTCCTGATGTCCTACTCCCAACTCCAAGACCACTACTCCCTCCCCACAAAGACTTTTATAAATTTCTTCAACTGAGACATTGGCTCTACAACAACACCCCATCTCCCCATAAGGTGTCACCTCTGCCCAGATACCTTCGAGACAAACTGACCGCCCCTGAGAGTAAAGGGAACATAACGTGGTGGTATACTATATTAAACAGCCCAAGAATGCCCAATAAATTGCCCTCCATAATTAAATGGGAATCTGACCTAGTATGTTCACTCTCTGAGGATGAATGAAACTTGGTCTTCCGGACATGTTTCAGCTTGTCCAGATGTATTTCCCACTCAGAACACTTCTATAAACTCCTTCACCCACTGTATTTGACACCGGTACTGCTACACTCCATGTGGCCCTCTACATCTAATTTATGCTGGCGCAACTGTGGCCATGCGGGAACCCTCCTTCATATATTCTGGTCCTGCCCCGTTCTGTCAAAATTGTGGTCATCTGTATTTAACACCATATCTAGAATAACGGTAACTCCAATCACCCCAAACCCACTATTAGCTATTTTCCATGTCTACCGTGGTAACATGTCAGCCAACGACCGCTATGTCATGGGCCACATTTTGGTGGCCACGAAACTCCTTATAGCACGACACTGGCGTACCCCATTTGTACCAACTCTAGACATGGTTGAATCGAGTGTACAGCTGCATTGCGAATTTGAGATAGCTGGGATTACCTACTCTCCATCAGCCTCAAACCCCCTGATCAAATGGTTTAGTTGGACGGAACACTGGCTATCCAGGATACCCACGTCCTCCCCTAGCCCCCAGCCTCCTCCCACACAACCTCTAGACCTGTCCAACAGCTTTGGAAGTTAACAGGTTCAGGCTTCTCACAATATGTTCCAATGTCCGAGATCCCTCTTGTTTGGCGAACCTCTCTCATGTAATTGGTTTCCTTCGCAGGCACATAAATGGACGGATTTGGGTTGCTTTTCTCTACACATGTGACCGGCAATTGTAGCTGCTCAGAGTGTCCCCTCCCCCTTCTCCCCATTCCCCTAATTTGTCTCACTCCCCCTTTATGTTTTTACAAAATATCGACGGTTTACTGTTATCGATACATTTGTACTGTGTTGAAATTATCAATACAAATTTAATATTTAATAAAAAAAAAGAATTATCTCTTTCCAACAAACTTTCATTAACAAACATGATTGCTTAATAGGCTACTGCGTCCAGTTGGTAAAAAATACACAATTCCTGTTATGGTCGGGTTTATGACGTGGAATGTGAGGGGCCTGAATGAGAAAATCAAGCGTTCTCTAGTGCTTAACCAGTGCTGGGTGGCCTCGGCAGATGTCATCTGTCTCCAGGAAACTCACATCTTTGGGGATAAGGTGGCATCTCTGCGGCGACCATGGATTGGAAGAGCCTTTCATTCACAGTTTTCTTCATCTGCCCGAGGTGTCTCGGTTATTATTAAAAAAATACCGCCTTTGAGCTCTTGGCATCTGATGTAGACCCGTCGGGTGACATTCTATGGGTTGAGATAATTAGACTTTTGCGATTTTTTTCGCAAAAACGACCGAAATCGCATTTTTTTCCATTTTCGCATATTTAATGAGCTGCGAAAATGGGAAAAAAGTGCGATTTTGGCCAACAAGTTGGACACACTGGAAATGCGATGGCTGCTTTTTGCAGCACATCGCATCCAGATGTTTTCACATGAAAAAGTATACAAATCGCATATTTAATGGTATGCGATTTGTATAAAGTGTGTCTATAATTCGCCCAAAAATCAGACCAGGTTCTGATGGGCGAATTAGCCAGAACCCTGCACAGATCGCAATGATCTGTGCAGGGTTCTGGTGTAAAAATAAGTTTAAACAGTTAAAATAAAATAAAAAACCAGCGCGGGGCCCCCCGCCAGAGTATAACCAGCCCCGGGCTCATTGAGCCGGTGCTGGTGACATAAAATCAGGGTCCCCGACAAATAGGGGTCCCCTTGATTTAATGAAACCAGCACCAGGCTCAAGGTCCGGCGCTGGTTCCCGAAATACAGGGGACAAAATGACTAGGGGTCCCCCGTATTTTAAGAACCAGCACCAGACCCAACCAGCCAGCAGGGTAATGCCACAGCCGGGGGACACTTATTATATAAGGTCCCGCGGCCAAAGCATTATCCCCCTGGCTGGTCAGCATGGGCAGGGGTCCTGGGGAAGTGGGGACCCCCCCAATGAAGGGGTTCCCCCCCTCCAGGACTTACCAGCCCATGCTGAAAGTCCGGGGCTGTCCCCGATGCCCCTGGGCGGTGGGCATCGGGCTGATGGATAGTGTAAAAAATAGAAGAAAAACTATTGTTTTCTACTGTAGAACTATGAGTCCCAGCAAGCCTACCCCGCATGCTGGGACTTGGAGAACCACAAGTCCCAGCATGCGGGGCATTAAAGGGCCCGCTGGCACTTGTAGTTCTACAGTACAAAAAATAGTTAAATAAAACACACTGACACCCTGAAAAATAAAAGTTTAATACACACATAACACACACACTGATACTTACCTACCTTGAGCCCGTAGGTCGGTCCCTGGATACTGGGTCCGGGGCTCCTGGACAGAAGAGTCCGGTTCCGGGGCCTTGGTCCTGGTTCCGGGGCTGGTCCGGGGTCCTGGGCTCCAGGGCTGATGTCTCCGCGGTCCAGGATCCGAAGAAGTCCAAAAGGGGTACCTAAGGAAGGAAATCCTACTCACCTGGTCCCCGGCGACGACATCGGCATCTTCTCCGGCAGACGCGCTGCTCCCGGCTGGTACCCGCTCACGGACTGAAGAGGCGCAGAGATGTTTCATCTTCCGCGCCTCTTCTCAGAATGATTCCATTGGCCGCCTAGCGGCCAATCAGGAGCCGACTCTTCTGTCCAGGAGCCCCGGATCCAGGGACCGACCTACTGGCTCAAGGTAGGTAAGTATCAGTGTGTGTGTTAAACTTTTATTTTTCAGGGTGTCAGTGTGTTTTATTTAACTATTTTTTGTACTGTAGAACTACAAGTGCCAGCGGGCCCTTTATTGCCCCGCATGCTGGGACTTGTGGTTCTCCAAGTCCCAGCATGCGGGGTAGGCTTGCTGGGACTCATAGTTCTACAGTAGAAAACAATAGTTTTTCTTCTATTTTTTACACTATCCATCAGCCCGATGCCCACCGCCCAGGGGCATCGGGGACAGCCCCGGACTTTCAGCATGGGCTGGTAAGTCCTGGAGGGGGGGGGACCCCTTCATTGGGGGGGTCCCCACTTCCCCAGGACCCCTGCCCATGCTGACCAGCCAGGGGGATAATTATTTGGCCGCGGGACCTTATATAATAAGTGTCCCCCGGCTGTGGCATTACCCTGCTGGCTGGTTGGGTCTGGTGCTGGTTTCTTAAAATACGGGGGACCCCTAGTCATTTTGTCCCCCGTATTTCGGGAACCAGCGCCGGACCTTGAGCCTGGTGCTGGTTTCATTAAATCAAGGGGACCCCTATTTGTCGGGGACCCTGATTTTATGTCACCCGGGGCTGGTTATGGTCTGGCGGGGACCCTGCGCTGGTTTTTTTTTATTTTAATTTGCGATTTCCTGCAAACGTGCGATTTTCAGACATGAAAATCGCACATTTTCAGGACTAAACACATCGCACCAACTCGCACCAATTCGCAGTATTTGGGCCGTTTTTCGCATCTCATTAAATATGCAAAAAACGGGCCAATCTTGCGATTTTCAAAAGTGCGAAGTGGTGCGATAAAAAAAATGCGCATTTATGTCAAACCATAGAATGTCACCCGTCGGGTCGATACGTATTCCTAGATGGGTTGGTTGAGTCCAATAGGTATTGTATCCTTGCTATATATATCCCTCCCCCTTTCTCGCTTGAGGTGTTACGTCTGGCGGTTAATTTCGCTGCTGCTCGTTCTGATTGTTACACTATCTGTCTGGGAGACTTTAATGCCGTAGTGAACGTTGATATCGACAGGTGGAACAGTAAAGGGGGTGGGTCCAACACAAAAACGAAATTGGCTCAGTTTGTGTCCGAGTTTGACTGGTGGGATGCCTGGCGGAAAAGGCATCCTAGAGTGAAACAATATTCATTCTATTCGCCCCCCCCACAATACATTCTCAAGAATAGATAATATTCTTGTGTCTAGAAATGTGCTTGGGGAGGTGTCGGCAGTAGAATACATGCGCCGTGGAATATCAGACCACTCGCCGGTTCGGATACAGATTGAGCCAATGGTCAGTACAGGCATTAAACTTTGGAAACTTCACCCATCGTGGCTCTCTCAGTTTGACAATGGCAAGGAGTTCCGCTCATTGGTTGACGGTTTTTTTGGAGACAATTTTGACTAATCCTCAATAATTTGGGACTCATCTAAGGCTTTTATGCGAGGGGTGTGCTTGAAAAAAATAGCGCAAGTAAAACGGAAACTTTGTGATGCCGCTTTGCTGTTAGAAAACCAGTTGGTAGTGAAGGAACAGAAATTTCTGAGAGAGCACACAGAAGGTGCAAAAACTGAATGGTTGGAAGCCCAGCATGTCTGGGTCGAACACCTGCAGACCATGATGGCTCATAAGGTACTAATCGACTCGCATAAATTTTACATGAATATCGACAAAGCCGGTAAATACACGACCTACCTATCTAAGCTAGATAAGCCGTCAACTATTGTCACGAAATTAAGTCTAGACACGGGAGTTACGGTCACCTCTGCTCCAGATATTGCTGCAGCATTTTGCGAACACTTAACCCAGGTTTATAATACAAAACTTGTATATGAGGACATAGATATCGAAAGTATTAGTCTTCCAGTTCTCTCCGATGAAGATAGGGGCCTGCTGGACGCGCCTATCTCCATTGAAGAGGTAGTAGCGGCAATTAAGTCCCTTCCGACGGGAAAAGCTCCCGGTGGGGATGGGCTGCCCAGTGAGTTCTATAAAAAGTTTGCTGGAACTCTTGCCCCTAACCTACTACGATTCTTCCAGGAAATGGAGCTGGAAGGCAGACTATCCAGTTCCATGACAGAGGCTATTATAACGGTCATTCCGAAAAATGGAAAAGACCCAAAGTTGGTGGACTCATACCGACCAATCTCCCTGATCACGACAGATGCAAAAATCTTTGCTAAAATTCTTGTCAGTAGATTGAATGCCGTGATCAGGAAGATTATACATTCAGACCAGGTCGGATTTATGAGTGGAAAATCCACAGTCATAAATCTGCATAGATTGTTTATGTTTTTGCAGATGGCGGATATAAATGGGTACAGTGTCGCTGTTGCCTCATTCGATGCTAATAAAGCATTCGACTCAGTTGAGTGGCCATATTTAAGACAAGTGCTATCGGCCTTTGGACTAGGCCCTAGGTTCATCAAATGTTTTTTTTTTGTTATACCAATCCCCAAAAGCTAGAGTTCTAGTTAACGGATACCTGTCTGGTCCGATTTCACTCTTTAGGGGCACTCGTCAAGGGTGTCCCCTTTCACCCTTATTATTTGCAATCGCCATAGAGCCAATAGCTTGTAAACTACGCTCAATCTTGGGACTAGACAGTAAAAGACGATTGCTGCATACTAATATCATCTCGTTATATGCGGACGATCTAATGGTCGGAATGACTGATCACCCTAGCCAATTGCCCATGGTTATTGATAGTATGCGTGATTTTGGCTCCTATTCTGGTTTGACCATAAATTACAGTAAATCTAATGATTGCTAGCGACGGTTTCCACCGTTATAATTGTCTGGTCTGAAAGTAGGCCTGAAAATACCACCATTCCTCACTGGACTGCCCAAAAACTTCCCGAACTTGGAAGCTAAGCAGTGACGGGCCAGAACAGTATTCAGGTGGGAGACCCCTGAAGAACAACTGGTGTATTATAAATAAAGGGCATATCTATCCCTAATAAATTGTACTGGACACGCCTACTGCATGAGCAATACAAGCTGTCAATACCGATATCACTGTTGCTGGGGCAACAAATCCCTATGGGTTATTTAAACCGATATTATTTAAGGGACCAAAATCACCCATAATCACATTGTATCTATGTCAATGATGACAAGGACGTGATGCGCAGAATGGAGATCAAGGTGTGAATAGCATCAAAAGCCATCACACTACATTTTATCTAATTTTATCTAATTTTCTTTTAGTAAATTTCTCCTTATTGTTAACAGCTCTTGTTACTCTATCTTAAAAGATCAAAATAAAAGCTAAGTTTTAACCAATCTCACATACATAAAAATAACAGTGCGCCCACAAAGCCTTTTTTCTGTCTTCTGTTTGCTTTCTTTTGAGCAAACAAAACCCCCCACTTAGTAAATTAGGACTGCAATCAATTACTATTACTGTACTGTATATTTATTACTGTTCTCAATTATTTCTGTAATGTGTATAGTATTTCTGTACTTACTGCATATTTATTACTGTTGTGTATTTCAGTTTTGTATATTACTGCACTCTATTATTATTACTGTTATTTATTACTGCTCTATTACTGTTGTGTATATAACTGCACTCTATTATTATTACTGTACTGTATATTTATTACTGCTCTGTATATTACTGCTCTGTATATAACTGCACTATATTAATTATTACTGTACTGTATAATACGGCACTCTATTAGTTATTACTTTTCGGCATATTACTGCACTCTATCATTACTGTTCTATATATTTCCACACTCTATTATTACTGCTCTGTACATCACTGCAAACTACAAATTATTACTGTACTGTACAGTAATGCACTCTATTAGTTATTACTGATCAGCATATTACTGCACTATATCATTACTGTTCTGTATATTACCGCACTCTATTATTACTGCTCTGTATATTACTGCACTCTACAAAGTATTACTGTACTGTACAGTAATGCACTCTATTAGTTGTTACTGATCGGCATATTACTGCACTATATCACTACTGTTCTGTATATTACCGCACTCTATTACTATTAATGCTCTGTATATTACTGGGTGTGGATCGTATTGTCGACCGATTTAGGTCGACAGTCATTAGGACGTCAACAGGCAGCAAGGTCGACAGGGTTCTAGGTTGACATGGGTCAAGGTCGACAGGTGTCTAGGTCGACATGGGTTTTAGGTCGACAAATACATTAGGTCGTCATGGGTTAGGTCGACAGGTCGCAAGGTCGACATTGGTTTTTTCACTGTTTTTTTTTACCCGAATGTCAACACAGTCGATATGGACACAGCTGGAAGTCAACCGCAGCCCCTTGCTTCTCTCACTATGCTTTGGGCACTATTTTATTCTCCCACCACTCCCTAGTGGATGGTAGGGCATGAAATATCTGTCAGCACAAAAAACCCATGTCGTCTTAATGGATTTCTCAACCTAAAACCATGTCAACCTAGACACTTGTTGACCTTCATCCATGTCGACCTAGAACCCTGTCAACCTTGTTGCCTGTCGACCCAACGATGTTGACCAAACGACTGTCGACCTAAGTCGGGTCCACAATATGACTGTATCCCATATTACTGCACTCTACAAATTATTACTGTACTGTATAATGTATTAGTTATTATTACTGTTCAGCAAAATACTGCTATCATTGCTGTTCTGTATATCACTGCACACTGTTATTACCCTATTGTACAATACTGCAATCTATTATTTCTGTTTTGTATATCACTGCACTACATTATTCCTGTATTATTTAATACTGCACTCTATATTACTTATTGCTGTGTTTTTACTACGTTACTAGTATTTCTGCCACAATAACAATAATACCAAGTATAGAGAGGCAGCCATGACACCCAGTGTGTGCAGTTGTCCCTAGGTGACCCGCCGGGAGCTGTCTGCCTCGTTCTCTCATAGGCACAGCTGCGGCTGGCTGCGCGCTATCCATCGGCCAAGCCCCGCCCAACGGCCGACACATTTCCCCGGGGCGTCATCCCTACAGAAAGTCACGCCCCGCCCACAGTCTGAACAACCCCCAGCCCCGGCCTCTGCATGACGTAGAAGGCATCTGCCGCCCACAGGCCCCTACGGAAACCTGCGGGGCTCAAACCTGTACCGAGGTGCGGCGATGCGTTTTTTATTTTTTTAAAGCCCTTTTGTGAAAGCCGCCTCGCGGTTGGTGGGAGGCGGTAGCCGAACTTGTAAGGGAGTTCTCTATTGGCGGAGCTCCCCAGCGGCATGTGTCCGAGCTGAGGCTTTGTATACAGTCGGCTCTGCCCTTTAACAATGGATGGGGGAAGCCTGGCCGATTGATGGACGGGGCCGGGGCAGCGAGAAGCACGACGGGACACGATATGCGCTCGGGAGGTGACCACTGACTGAGGTCGGTGTCGGCGGGGCTTTGCATTGAACTTCCCCGGGGAGTGTGGGCTCTGCTGGGGGTTTTATTTGCTGCTGTACTCGGAGTCTGCCTGTGCTTTCACATCACATCTTGCCCATTGCAGCAGGAGCTATCTCCCCTATAGACGCTAAACACGCAGCCCATCCTGTATCGGGTGATTACATTATAACTGCAGATGTAGTGGCTGGGGGTCATCGTCCCTAAAATCTGCAGTTTGCCCCACTAATCGATGCAGCTGGTGCCTGTCCCGTCACTTTAGTCTGCAACTTGCCCCACTAATCGATGCATCTAGTGCCTGTCCCGTCCCTATAATCTGCTGCTTGCCCTACTAATCGATGCAGCTGGTGCCTGTCCCCTCCCTATAATCTGCAGTTTGCTCCACTAATCGATGCATCTGGTGCCTGTCCTGTCCCTATAATCTGCAGTTTGCTCCACTAATCGATGCATCTGGTGCCTGTCCTGTCCCTATAATCTGCTGCTTGCCCCACTAATCGATGCAGCTGGTGCCTGTCCCGTCCCTATAATCTGCAGCTTGCCCCACTAATCGATGCAGCTGGTGCCTGTCCCGTCCCTATAATCTGCAGCTTGCCCCACTAATCGATGCAGCTGGTGCCTGTCCCGTCCCTATAATCTGCAGCTTGCCCCACTAATCGATGCAGTTGGTGCCTGTCCTGTCCCTATAATCTGCTGCTTGCCCCACTAATCGATGCATCTGGTGCCTGTCCTGTCCCTATAATCTGCTGCTTGCCCCACTAATCGATGCAGCTGGTGCCTGTCCCGTCCCTATAATCTGCAGCTTGCCCCACTAATCGATGCAGCTGGTGCCTGTCCCGTCCCTATAATCTGCAACTTGCCCCACTAATCGATGCAGCTGGTGCCTGTCCCGTCCCTATAATCTGCAGTTTGCCCCATTTATCGATGGAGCTGGTGCCTGTCCCGTCCCTATTATCTGCAGCTTGCCCCACTAATCAATGCAGCTGGTGTCTCTGCATTTTGCAGTGTTCCCTAACTTTTGCATTTGGTCCCTATAATGTGCAGTTTGCAGTGTTCTCTCAATGCTGCAGCCAGTGCCTGTCCCGTTCCCATAATCTGCAAAATGTCGTAAACGCTGCAGCCAGCACCTCTCCCATATCTATAATATGTAGCATGCCCTAAATGCTGCAGCTGGTTCCTATCCCATTTCCGTAATCTGCACCTTGCCCTAAAAGATGCATCCGGTGCCTGTCCCATCCTATAATCTGCACTGTTCCCTTAATGCTGCAGTCAGTGCCTGTCCCGTCCTATAATCTGCACTTTGCAGTGTACCCTTAAGGCTACAGCCAGTGCTTGTCCTGTCCCTATAATCTGCAGTTTGCCCTAAACGCTGCAGCCAGTGCCTGTCCTGTCCCTATAATCTGCAGTTTGCCCTAAACGCTACAGCCAGTGCCTGTCCTGTCCCTATAATCTGCAGTTTGCCCTAAACGCTGCAGCCAGTGCCTGTCCTGTCCCTATTATCTGCGGCATGTCCTAAACGCTGCAGCCAGTGCCTGTCCTGTCCCTATTATCTGCGGCATGTCCTAAACGCTGCAGCCAGTGCCTGTCCTGTCCCTATTATCTGCGGCATGTCCTAAACGCTGCAGCCAGTGCCTGTCCTGTCCCTATAATCTGCAGCCAGTGCCTTTCCTGTCCCTATAATCTACAGCCAGTGCCTTTGCCACCCCAGTGTGGATCTATTTGGATCACTTGTACTCTATATGCACAGATGTCCTGCATGCTCTTTCTGTGTGTGTGTGTGTGTATATATATGTGTGTGTGTGTGTGTGTGTATATATATATATATATATATATATATATATATATATATATATATATATATATATATATATATATAATTTCTCTGTGTTCTATATATTATTTGTGTATATGTATCTTCTCATGCGCTGCTGACTGCTGCAGACCCATATTGCAGCCACAAAGTATTGCTTTCATTCTAATGCCAATTAGCACTACAGGTGTGATGGGCCAGGGGATTATCTTTTTTTTTTTTTTTTTTTAAAGAGACTAAAGGGTTAAAATAAAACCCTACTGGTGGGATTTTAATTAAGTGCAAATAAGTCTGGGGAGACTGTGTATTGTATTGCTAGTTCCCCTCCTTGGAACTCTATTGTATGTAAAAGTTTGGGTGAGTAGTCCGTGCGCTCAGGCAGCTCTGTCAGGGCAGGTTCTGGGGAAATTAAAACCTCTTTTTTTTTTTTTTTTCTATTGCAGACTAGATCTGCAATTTGCCTTATTGACTTCCCCATGCCATGGAGCTGGAAGGGTTGTGGTGGAAGGGACAGCTGGCTGCAGACATCCATCAGACTCTACGGTATAAAGTAAGTCTCATCATGCCCTGTATAATCAGACTTTGCAAAAAATTGTATACTGCAGTTTTAATGCAAGTTTTTTTTTTTTTGCATTAAAAGACCAAAGCTTGCTTTTAATTGCAATTTTAAATGTTTTTAAATCTAATAAATGTGCCCCCAATAACCATTATGTATGTATGTGTATATATGTTTTTTTTTTTTTAAATGGTCTTTGTTATTTTTGCCATTGTATTAGTGTCTGCGTGGGGGGCAGATATGGTGTCATTGGCCTGTGTCCCTGCTCTCTGTAAATGATGTTGCTGAAGGGTGATCCTTGGTGTTTTATTGTCTTGTTGGTCTGCTAGCTGTGTCTGAGTTAAGGCCAGCTGGTAACTTCCCCAAGCTTTGCTTCACACTCCAGTGTTAAGTAGCAGGGAGCCTGCAGTTTCCTTAAGGGCATTTGTGTAGGAGAATACTTCCCTGCCCCAGACCCTGGTGTGCCGCTGCTGCAAATATATCTTCATGGTTTAAATCCCTTTTGTTATTCAGCAGCGGGCCGGGGGGATGTCTCTGAAGACTGCAAACTGGCTAGCAATTGCAAATGGCTTTTTTTTTTTCCTTGCCACAAGTGTTCTGTGTGAAGTTGTTGAACTCTTTTCTTCCTCTGCTTTTTTCGATCTGCAATGCAAAGTTTAGATGTCCTGCATCTTTTGTCTTTTAAAAATCGCAGTATAAATCAAGAAGAATATATAATACTTAATTTTGGCTTCTCCCTTTAATTTCTAGTGCAGCTTGGTGGAGTGGATTAGGTTGCCGTGGTTACCTACATTAATTAATGTGATGAATTGCTGTTCTGCCCAGCCCCAGCCACGTATATAATCTGTGCTATGCAATTAGTCCTAAGGCATGTTAAATCTAAAATAAGAGGATGTATTGTGAGAAGTTTAGAATACAGTGTCTGTGACTGGTGCTATAAACTGTTCTTTAAAAGGGGGGAGGGATTCTGTATAATCAGTATATTTTATCTTCATGGCAATCCATAGAAACCTAGCAAAATCTTCCTCAGATTGTTAAACTATTGTGCTTGTTCCTGGTGGAAAAAAATATATATAAATATTTTATTTAGCCTAAGAGGGTTATTTATCAAAACATGGAAAGATATAAATTACCACCCAATCTGCTCCTAACTGTAATTTTTTTCCAACTCCGCCTGCAAAATGTTTGGCTAATAGTTAAGCTCTAGTCTCTGCGCTTTGATTAATACCCCACTAAGAGAGTGTTTGTACAAGGCACTTCTCCTATGTTCTTCGCTCAGTTACGCTTTTATAACTGTTAATGTGTCTACTTTTAAAATATATATTAATATATTTTGCATGCTTACAGAACACTTTGGGGCAGCGCGGATGGTGTAATGGTTAGCATTACTGCCTCACAGCACTGAGGTCATGGGTATGATTCCCACCATGGCTCTAAAGGGGTGTACACACGGAGCAAATTTGTGCTATTTTCTAAGCAATCTGACTAGATTGCTTAGAAAGTAAGCACAGGTCTCTCTGTGTGTATGCTTAGAGAGATTAAATATCTCTTGCTAACTAAGTCAGTGCATGCAGTCCCAATCTAGTCAAATTGCTTAGCAAATGACTGCAAATCTGTCTGTGTGTACAGAATGAGAGATACTGATCGCAATCTCTCATTCTGAACCACTACCCGGCCTTTTTTTGCTTAAGCAAAATTGCTTAAGCAAAATTGCTTAAAAAAATTGCTTAGCAAAATTGCTTAGCACAAATCTCTGCGTGTGTATGTGCTCTCCATGGGAGATCTTGACACCAGAAAAATTGCTTAGCAAAATTGCTTAGCACAGATCTCTACGTGTGTATGCCCCTTAAGTGTGCGGAGTTTGTATATTCTTCCTGTACTTGCGTTGGTTTCCTCCGGGTACTCCGGTTTCCTCCCACAATCCAAAAATTTACTGGCAGGCTAATTGACTGCTGATGAAATTAACACTAGAATGTCTGTGTGTACATGTGAGTGTTCAAATATTCTGTGTAAAGCGCTGTGGAATATACTGTATATGTGCGCTATATATAAGAAACTGTTAATTAACACTTCAGATTGTTTAGCGTGGGCCAAAATATTATGGAAGCCTAGAACCGGCGACTGCACAATGTTAATGTATTACTATGGTAATTTGTCTATATCTTGTAATATGTACTTTTTAGTTTTTATAGACAAAATATTCACTGGGGCCTGACCCGGGCCCATAGTTGCTGCAATATTAGAATCTGTTATATGAATCTTGGATCCCTAATGAGAATGGTGCTCCGCTTGTGTATAAGGGCAAGATGTATCAAACGGAAAATGCGGTAAAACCCCGGTTTTACCGCATTTTCCAATGTATCAAAAATGATACCGCATTGAAGGGTATCGCCACCTTTGGGAAGGTAAACCCCTCCCCCTAGTGAAGCAGCCGGACATCCTTCCGGCTGCAGGGGGGAGGAGGAGGCGGCGCCGGGGGCAGCCTGCTTAGCTGTCCCCGGCGTGAGGGGAGAGCCAGGCAGCAGGGAGGTGACGGAGACCCCCCACACACCACAGTACAGGTATCGCGGGGGGGGGGGGGGCTCCGTCAGCGCATCGCGATGCCAGCCGCATATGTTAGTACATATGCGCTCGCATCGCGACGGGGGGGCGCGAAGGGTGGCGATGTATTTTAATACATCTCGCCCTAAATCCTCAGGTAACCTAATGCTGGGTACACACCAGGACGATATGGCCCAAAACCAGCCAATTTAGATACAATCTCGACCGATTGTATGTAAATCGGCCATGTTTTGGGCCATTTCGCTGCCCGTTTGATGCGATCCCGATCCGATGTGCGGCCCCGCAGGTTGTTAGATCTTTTCTGAGATCCTACCTGCTGCAGGTAGGATCTGAGAAACAACCATTGTAGTGGGTGCGGGTCACGATCAAATCGGGGTTCTTTTGTACGGGTCAGCGGCTCCTTCAGCTCATGAGCAGGTCGTACGTTCCTGTGACTACCCGCTCATGAGCAGGATCATGCGGCTGTGTACACAGCATTAGATGTGTGTGGACATTCGGGAGGAAGTGGGCGGGCAGCTGACATCCAGTGATGTCAGCTGCCTGCACACGTCACCGGGCGATTACCATGAGAACACCCAGCATTTTCATGGGGAACGCCCATAAAACGCTGGGCGCTCCATGGGAGCGCTTCATGCATCTCGGCTATCTTCGGTAAGTGCACCTGGCGAACGGTCTGTTCGCCGTGGACGCACGCACCCAGCGTATGTGCAGAAATGTGCATATGCCCACCATCGGACCCCTTGCGAATGAAGGGGTCCGAACGAACGGAGCAGAATAACCCCCATTGTCTGTGTGCTAGACTGGAAATGCAAACGTTAAGTTCTATATGCCGCCATAGTAACAAACGTCATTTAGCCATTGGGTGGCATTGAATAGGAGCATCTGACATTTATAGTGTCAGGTAACCATGCGTGTGAACCAGGTATAGCAACTCGTACGGACAAGCAGATTTTAAGAAGCTCTCATTCTATGTCCCAGAAATGTGACTACAGGACTGTGCGATTTGGGCCACATTCACTTCTGCTATATAGGGAAAAGCTGAACAAGGCCGCGTCCTTGTATACGGTTTAATATAACACAGTACTAGCATATCTACATGGTGCATATGTGCCTGTTGCATTCGCTTTGTAATCAGAACAAGTCCATAATCGAGAAGCCTGTTAACAGTGCATACATAGGTATGACTTATTGTGTTCCATCCCCCTGTATAGAACTTGAAGGCCATACAGTAAAATACTTGTGATCTATTATTTCGTTCACTTGCCTCCTGGCTTAAATGACCCTTCTGCTGTTTCCTGTTTACATAGGAATTGAAGCTCCCAAACTACAAAGGCCAGTCTCCCCAGCTGAACCTCAGACGCTACTTTGCAGACCTGATAGCCATTGTCAGTAATCGGTTTAAGCTGTGCTCCACTGCCCGTCATCTTGCTGTATACCTGCTGGACCTCTTCATGGACCGATATGATATTTCCATCCAACAGCTGCACATCGTGGCTTTATCCTGTTTGCTGTTAGCAAGTAAGAAATACACGGTTACAGATGTCAAAATTAAAGTCACTGAATAACATTGTAAAACATTTCCTTTCTTTTAAAAGTAACGCAAAACACCTACAATCAGGCAGCATTTTTTTAATTAATTTTTTATATATGTCTGCATGTTTTTTTTATTATGATTGACTTTTTATTAAGCTCTGCATTCCTATTTGAATTAAACTACTACTTTGTATGGATATTTCACATTGCCTTGTAACATGTTTAACCTTCTGTCCGCATTTTCAGTCTCTAGTCCCCCGGAGCATGCGCTCACGTCCAGGCATGCTGTAACTCATTTAGCAGAAGACTGCCTAGCTGTTTACTTTTCATTATAGCTATAGTACAGGGAGGGGGGGTTGATTGTGGGGCAGTTCACACAGTAATCATAGCACTACATAGGGGGGAAGTGCTCTTTAAAATAAAATAAAATAAAAAAACACTGTGTCATTCAACAAACAAAATAAAATGTAACACATTATTTAACAGGTGATCACCAGTTTCTGTACATAGAAAATAAGAGTCCGTTATGAGATTTCCATAGGGGGACAGTGGGCTATCCAGCTGTAATGTATCAAGTTGAGTATAGGCAGGGCTATTTTTCAGCAGGCTCCAGCAGGAACTGAGGCCCTTATTCTAGTTCACTCTTTCCGACAAAATATTTCTTAGATGGACAAAACCATGTGCACTGCAGGTGAGGCAGGTGTTACTTGTGCAGAGATAATTAGATTTGGTTGGGGTTTTACACCTGCCTCACCTGCAGTGCACATGGTTTTGTCCATCTAAGAAATATTTTGAAAGGTTTAGATGTATTCCCCATCTACAAGCAATTGAATAACGCTAAGTGGACTGCAGCAGCTATAAAACTGTTTAAAACACCCCCCCCCCCCCCCATTTGTGCAAAGACTAGATGGTGGTGGAGGTACTTTGGTTCTTATGGGCTAGAATCTAGATATTTCGACTTTTGACCCAACATTAATCTTCAAGCCACACTATAGGTGGCTACACACTAGACAGACATGTCCAAACTGTGGCCCGCTAGCTGTTTAGAAACTACTCATCCCAGCATGCCTTGCCATAGTTTTAGCATTTCCTAATAGTAAAACACAGGCAGGGCATGATGGGACTTGTAGTTTCACAACAGCTGGAGGGCCATAGTTTGGGCATGCATGCACTAGTAGATATATCTGTAGATCAATCAGTCTGCAGATATAGCTACTGACTAATGGGCCAGCGTATTCTCCATACACGCTGCCCTATCCTCTTGACTGACATCCCAAATTATGCGCCCTCCCACTGAGATTTCAATCACCGGCAGCTCCCGGCTACAGCTGTACGGGCAGTTATTGGATTGCCCGTACACGCACCACTATGCGCTGATATCTCTAGATATATCGGGCATTGGCTGTGTTGCATAGCCGACACTAGATCTATGAATGACGCCATTTAGATTTTTTGCTCGTATACACTGGCCGATGGTGCATTGTTATTTCGGCCGATATATCAGCCAGTGTGTATGCACATTAACAGTCTGAGCACAGATAGTCAAATCAAAATAACTGAAGTGGGCTATCCTAAAACCTGGACTGTTATGCTGTGTACACGCTCCCCCTCCCTGCCAGTCAATGGTGGGTCCCTGCGGCCTCCGATATCTTATAGATAGCTGCAGAATCTCATTGTGTGTACACAGGGAGCCGGCAGGGAGGAATGGGCAGCTTGGAGGGGGGGGGGGTCAAAATAGCCCAAATCACATTGTGTGTACAGCCTGGGACATGGTCACACACAATCCATGTAATGGGGGTGTTCTTTGTATTAGTCGAAGTGCCTCGGTGCGTTGGTTGTGTCAGACGTGTAACTGGTATGCATTTTGCTGAATAATGTGTGTTTTGTGCATAGAATGAATACATTGTGATGCCTGCTAAACACTTGTCACAGCAATCTGGCTTCAATCATCTCTTCTCATTTATTAATTTTTATTTTGAAAGCCCCTTTGTCACAATGGCATTTAGTTCTTCCAGTTTCACATACGGCTGATTTCTAGAATGAGGCAACAATATAATGAGTGTTCATCGGGAACGTCAATCCAATAATCACAATGAAATGCTCTGTTAATGGAGAAGAATATGGCCACTACGCAATTAACTTAATTCATGTATATAATGGGCTTTGGGTCGATCTGACATTTCTATGATACCCATTAGATGTCACAGTGGGATGTTAGCCATAGATCTGAATGATTATTTCGGTTGTTCCGAATTACAGTTAATGGTTACACTTTACCCCAGTGTCAGTATTGTATCAAACTTTAGAGACAGTTAATGTACCAACTAATCGGTGTCTGTCATTTTATAAGCTGTGTTTGAAAAATTACAGCTTTATCCCCTTGAGTGGTGGGTTTTGCTGGGGCAGCACAAACCTACCAGGGCAGGTTTGTCCTTCCCCAGCAAAACCCACCACAGGACGTTATAAGCCCCGCCTCCCTCACCTCTGCTCCGGCGTTGGTACACCGGAGCTTCCCTGCTGCCGGTGTCCCCACTGCATTAGCCGGCCGCCTGTCACATTCAGCAGTGATGTCGGTGGCAGGCTGGGGGATGGTTGCGGCGGCTCGGGAGGACTATGGTGCCTGAGCGCTCCCAAGTCCCCCGAGCCACGCCGACTATACCAGAGCTTGCCGCTGACGTCACTGTAAAATGAGTGACGACGGGCGGGTCGGGGGAGCTCCGGCGTGCCGATTGCCGGAGCAAAGGTAATGGGGGGGGGACTTCATGGTTGTAACGGGGGTGGGCTCTAGAGGTGCTGCGCCAGTGGTGCACACCTGGACACCACTCGCGCGCACCTACTGTATGTTAGTGGTATGCCCAGAAATTTTCCGGGACAGCCCGCTGCGGCAGCGCAGCTGAGCCATGAAAACTTCCGGGCATACTACTCAAGGGGTTAATGACGCTTGATCTTTCAAAGTTTAATACATCTCTCCCTTTGAAGTATGTCCAGGATTTCCATAGACTTCAGGATTCATGTGTTGAGCAGAGTACACACCTTGGGGGGGGGGGGGGGGGGGTATTCAATCCCGGGCGCTATTTTCGACAGGGCAAATAGCACCTGCCACGTATTCAATTCTGTCGGATACGACGGCATTGAAGGCGGATTGTGACTTTAAACGTTTTTTTCCAGAAACGGCCATGGTTTGTCAAATTCGCAGATGTCTATAGACAATCCACCGCCATTGTTGCCGACACGCCGCCTTTTCGCCACTCAGCAGGCGGAACATTGAATTCCGACTGTCGAACTTTCAATTTCCGACAGGGGAATTAGTGGCGGCCGCATATTCTATGCTGTCTTTCCCGGCCACATTGAAGGCCTCTCGTCAGAACGGACCTGACTATAAAAGCAGTCGGGCCCATTTTGCAGAGACAATCCACGGCCATTTCTGCTGACACTCACCTTTTTTTGCCAATCGGCAGATGGGACATTGAATCCCGCCTGCCGATAAACAGGAGAGCAAAACGAAAAACGAGCTAGGGTCAGGATTGAATAACCCCCTTAATCTGGTGATCTATGGAAGCAAATGATACATTCATTAAATACACTTGGTTTAGAAGATGTATATGTAGAATCATTTTACGCTTTTCCAACATTTGGGAGCAAATGGTTGATTGATGTTACCAGATGATTGTTACCACCAGACCGTTTGTACAGATTAATCTTTAGTTGTTTACCCAGCTTTGGTTAAGAGATATGTGTAATGCTGGACACACACTATAGACCACATGGGCAGTACGGATGGTGTAATGGTTACCATTACTGCCTCATAGCACTGAGGTCATGGGTTCAATACCCACCATGGCCCTAACTGCGGAGTTTGTATATTCTCTCTCTGTGCTTGCGTGGGTTTTCATCTGGGTGCTCCGGTTTCCTCCCACAATCCAAAAATATACTGGTAGGTTAATTGGCTCCCAAAAAATTAACCCCAGAACGTCTGTGTGTGCATGTACATGTATGTACATGTATGTGGTAGGGAATATAGATTGTAAGCTCCACTGTGGCAGGGACTGATGTGAATGTTCAAATATTCTCTGTAAAGCGCTGCGGAATATGTGTGCGCTATATAAGAAACTGCAAATAAATGTGATCAAATGGAGAGTGGAAAACAGCCAGCCAATCAGCTCCTATCTGCCATGCCACAGACTGTGTTTACAAAATGTCAAGTAGGAGCCAATTGGCTGGTTGTTTATCACCCTCCATTTTATCACTTTGAAGCTCAGTGCTTCTGACCCTATAAGATTACTTGCTGTGTATCTGGCACAAGTCCCCTACTATGAAGGCGCTAAGGAAACGTGGCTCACTAATGCCATTTTTCTCCGAACCGCAGGCAAATTTGAAGACAAAGAAGACCGAGTGCCAAAGTTAGATCAGCTGAACAGCCTCGGGTGTATGACGAACATGAACCTGGTGCTGACCAAACAGAACCTCCTTCATATGGAGCTTCTCCTGCTGGAAACCTTTGAGTGGAATCTGTGTCTCCCAACTCCCGCCCATTTTATTGAGTACTACTTGTCCATTGCCGTACATGACACAGACCTCCACGATGGTTGGCCCATGATCTGCCTCGAGAAGACCAAAATCTACATGGCAAAATATGCAGACTATTTCTTGGAAGTGTCTCTGCAAGGTAGATCCTTTTTGTAATTGCATCTCCTGAGTTGAGGCTTGCGTGATCGTCTCAAAAAATGAGTATGCATTATAATTCTTTTCTCTTTCCTGACAGATCACATGTTTTTAAATTACGTTCCATCACTTGTGGCTGCTGCGTGTGTCGGAGCTTCTCGCATTATCTTACGGCTTTCCCCATCCTGGCCCACAAGGCTCCACCGCCTCACTGTGTATTCCTGGGAGATCCTTGTGCCGTGCATTGAGAGGTTACTCATGTAAGTTCCTGAGCATATTAGCACTCTTGTGTAGCTTGCATGTTACCGCATCTTCTATGTACCGTGGAAACATAATTTGGATTTGCTAGCTTCCTTTTCTACACAATACGGCGTTTGCCTGGCCAGATTCTATGAACCAGTCTGTATAGTAACCGATTTGACAGGTGGGCTAGACCGCCTCCTACTTATACAACAAGTTTCAGCGCTGAGCTTCTTTAATGGATGAAACCATGTGCACTGCAGGTGGGGCTGATGTAACATGTGCAGAGAGAGTTACATTTGGGTGAGTTATTTTGTTTCTGTGCAGGGTAAATACTGGCTGTTTTATTCTTACACTGCACTTTAGATTTCAGTTTGAACACACCCCACCCAAATCCAACTCTCTCTGCGCATGTTATATCTGCCCCACTTGCAGTGCACATGGATTTGTCCATTTAAAGAAGGAGTTTGCTTTTGCAAACCAACCAGAATCACCCGATAAGTCTGAATAATTATATTATATAATTTGTGTAGTTTTATTTGATTTTCTTTTTTGTTTCTTTTTATCTGCTGACACTGCTCAATGACGGTTATACCTCAAGGTGAATATTATACCGGTTTGTCTTTTTGTTTTGTCATTTAAAATCTGATTCTGAATTACGCACCATTGCAATTGTGGCTTTCTACACAATTTATGCTGAAGCCACAGCCGATTGATTTTGTTTTAGGGGCCATTCCTCTCTGGCCAAATTTGCCAGGAAATCATTGTGTCCATCTTTGAATCAGGGACTAGGTGTGGATCCCAAGGCATGCGATACAGTTTATGGGCAAATTGAAAGTGCGGCTGAATGAAAATCTGCACGTTGGAGGCACGGATGTAGGAAAACCCCTACAATTGACACTAGAATGACCTCACTGAACCTGATTTATTTTACATTTGTTTTCGGGACCTATAGGATTGATTTACTTATGGGGGAAGTACTATATTCCCCACATAGGGAGATATTCAGACCTGATCGCAAAGTCACTTTTTTCTCGAATGGACAAAACCATGTTTCACTGCAGATGGGGCAGATGTAACGAGTGCAGCGTTAGATTTGGGTGGGGTGTGTTGAAACTGAAATCTAAATTGCAGTGTAAAAACAAAAGCAGCCAGTATTTATCCTGCACAGAAACCAAATAACTCTCCTACAACTCTAACTCTCTCTGCTCATGTTACATCTGACCCACCTGCAGTGCAGCATGGTTTTGTCCATTTGAGAAAAAAGCAGCTTTGCGATCAGGTCTGAATAACCCCCATAGCCGATGCTGTTCTCATGATCTTCCGTTTCGGTTTCTTCTAGTGCCCATGACAATGATGTCAAAGAAGCCAACAAGCACAAATCGCAGCTGGGCCACTCGGCGGCACCGTGTTTATTTCCGCCCCAGTCACCGGCTCCACCGCAGGCCCACATCCAGCAACACATTCCCCAATTCCTGCATTCGCAGCACCAGCTGCCTTTCCACCACCCAGCTCCTCAACAGCCAAGCTGCCAGCAGATCGTTTCTACAGGCCACGCGTCTGCTTTCCCCCTCCAGGCGTGCTCCTCAGCCCTGACCACAACCAGCATGCAGCCGCGGGCGCACCTACAGACTGCTGCCAGTGTTTCAATAGCCGCCATGCCTTTAGAAGTGAAACCGTGCATAGGCGTGTCTTACAACCGAGGGTTTCCTCTGAATGGACACTACTCCTGTATAACGCAGTGCTTCGAGAGGTGATGAACGTCTGCTGAAACTTTAAGTCCTAAAAAGTACATGCTGTGAATTCTACAGTTCCTATTTTTGTTTTTTTGAGAAGGGAGCTCCATTGTTACAAGAAGGTCTGAGATCTTTTCATTGTGAGACTCCTAAGCCACTTGCTGGTGCTAAAGAACTGTCCGAACACCGAGATCTTCAGGGAATCTGACGATTTATAAATATAAATATATTTTTTTCTTTCATCAGAATACATCCTTAATATTTTATGAAGGACATTTACAGTATTAATGTTTAGCGATGTTGCGTGAAGAGGTCAGCTGTTGTTAACACGCAAACTGCTCTGCAAATCACCCGCGTGATCCTGAGCGCATCGAAATCTACAAACACCCACAGTGGTGCTTATTTATCGGATGTACGGTTACCGATAGCATTCTCTACTGGTAAACTTTTTGAATTTTTATTTTTGTTCTTGATTCCATTATACCTCATTATTTTATTTTTATTTTTTTATGCAATATATCACACTAACTCAGGGATATAATATATAACTTGCTATCGATCATGCTGCTGGTGTTTTATTTAACATAGGGTTAGACCTACGTATATATACGTTTTTGCTTTTGTTTGCTTGTGTGTATATATACATTTTGCTTTTCTCTGATTTGTATGCTGCTCTTCAGAATTGTAGCATCCAGTCGTCCTAACTAAGCACCCTATATGATGCATGGAAATTCGGTAGCAAGCCCGCTCTCTGGATTATTTTTTAGATAAGGATATAATGCAGTAGATGATAGTTAGTGTAATGACTTTACAAGCCAAATGAAACCGACCAAATCTTAGACTTCAGCTTGAAGTATAGTTCTCTGCCTCCACGTGACGTACACAGGGGATCTCGTATAGTAAAACCATTTGTGTACGTCCCTGTAAAGGGCCAGAAAACGGGACCTATAGATATATATTTAACGGTTTATGTTTAGGGTGTAGAATGCTCCCCAGTTTGAAGACAAATGCGTTTAGCCGTAGGATTAAAAGAATGATTTAAATCTTGCCGTCATGGAGTCCAAATATTCTAGTTGTAAAATGCGTGTATTTTATTATGGTTTGTTCTTATTTCCTTTCCTTATGTGGTTTGTAAATCCTGTTCAACTTCTTTAATCATGATTTAGGTAGTAATTACAGTTTGCTTAGGAAGTTTATGTTTAATCGAGAAGTGCCGAAATAGTAAGGATCCTCATTTTATAATAGAATAGCATTCCAGATTTGAGGACTTCATAAGTGTCTTTATTTAACTACCTCAATGTTATGAAGCTCCGTCCTAACTTGAATAACCGCTAACGTGTGAGCCGGATGATAATACTTTTTTAGGAAGTTTAGTTTAATATTAGACTTGTGTGTATTTGTTTCTTGTTTATTTTACTCACCAACTAGTCTAGAACGTCCAAGCTAATTACTAACACTGGAGTTGTTCTTTAGGGAGAGAAGGAGCAACTATGAATGATTATACATTACATCTGTACATTATTATTTTTTTTTTTAAATCATTTTTGAAGCCAGCAGGATTCAAGTTTAAGAACACTACTTTTTTATTTTATTTTTATTTATTCTGTAACTATCTTTTTTTGTTGTGCGAGGATATAATCATTATGTAAACAGCCAAAGCTATGTTTAGCTGTTCATCAAGGGACTCAACCACATTACATGTTACAAATGCAGAAGCCAAAAGGTTGTGGGTTTTGGTGGGGGAGGTTGGAGTATTAAACCACAACAAATAATTCTGAGTGAGTGCTATGCACTTCAGATTTTTTTAAATAAACCTTTTGTTTGCCTAATCGCTCTTTTTGAGTTTCATTACATTTCTATGGCTGTACTTTTGATCTGTTTGTTCAGTTTTGCAAAAGAAAGCATCTGGCAGAAATGTCAGATCAGGAACGGTTCAAGGTCTAATCCTTCGAAAGTACAATTCCACATAAAATGTATTTTTACAGCAAGTTCTGTAGCTCTTTAATGTGGGCTGGTAGTAATTTCTTATATGGATGTTGTCTTATAGCTTCGTGTTTTACATTTTCAAAATCCATCTGTGTCTTATTTTTATATTAATTTAACTGTTCTTAAATTATTTTTTCTGTATTTTATTTTTTATTTTGTTGGTTCCATAATACCCCTTTCACACCATCCATAATGCCTGGGTTGGCCCCGCGACTAGCGCTGGTGTGCAAGGTTCCCGGGCCACACCAGCCTGTGTTACGGGCTGGTGTGAAAGGTACTTAGCCGGTTCCAGGCAGCAGCAGCTGGGCGCTTGTAGCGCTATTTGCTGGGAAGCGCAAGCTATGAAAACATATTGAAAAGACTGGCTGGACACTGATTGGCTGAGAGCGTCCGGCCAGTTTCAAAAAATGTCAAATTCAGCGGAGCTTCCCGCCCCGCTGCCTGGCAAATAGTGCTACAAGCACCCTGCCGCAGCTGGCCGGATCCCCACAGTCTGGACGCCGCTGCCCCCTCACACCAGAAAATGCAGGGACATGGGTGGTGTGAAAGGGGCCAACCCGGAATGTCCCTTCTTGATCCATGGACCATTTTTCCGGGTAAGTCACTGCATTTTCTGGTGTGAAAGGGGTATAAGTCTCTGACCTGAAAGCTAGTCTTTGGCCATATTCATGTGACCCCAGTGGGAAAAAGGGGTGTTTTTTAATGCTATAAATATCCCAATCACATCTGTCATGAGACTGTGGTTGTCATGGTAATTGCAAACGGCAGATTATTAATGGGGGGACGGCAAGTCCATGTTTGCAAATCTGCTTGTTGAAACCCATGCCTATATTTTTACTTTTCAGTATTTTTTACACTGGTAATTGTAAAAAATTAGGCTATACATTATGTAAAGCGCACTCGAATCCAGAAAACATGACATAATGGGGATTGCAGTGCTCCAAGCTTCGCTTACTAAATGTGTGTATATGATGGTTCCACAGCTGCCTGCCTGAAGCAGTTCGTATCTGAGAGACTATCTGCATGCTCTACCCCACTGGTGATGACCCTGTCTGATCATTAAGCAAATTGCCATTCAAAATCACTTCACTATGCAACGCATGGTCGATAATTAGATGACATGGTCATAATGTTGACGATAGCCGTGTTGACGTTCATCATGTCAGTGATGAACTGCTGACATGTCAGTGTCAATATTTAATCCTGATAGCCCAGCAGTGACTTACCTTCTACAGAGGAGCCTTCCAAGTCCCAGTGGTTATGTGACCATCACTTCCGCGTCAGACCTCCCAATCCCCTGCATTTCAGAAAGTATGAGACCACTATCCCTACCCTGATCCTAACCCTCCCTCTATTGCAGGGGTAGCCAACTCCAGTCCTCGAGAGCTACCAACAGTTCACATTTTCCAGCTCACCTCACAGGTGCACTCATTACTGACTGACACATTATAAGTGATCCACAGGTGGAGCTAATTACTTCACTTATGATTCTGTGCGGAGACATGGAAACTGTTAAATGTTGGTAGCTCTCGAGGACTGGAGTTGGCTACCCCTGCTCTAATGCAGAACTCCTATGCCTCACATTTTATCAGTGTCGATTTGAAAAAGTCACTGTCTCCACTACAGAATCTGTGGTGCACATGTTCCTACTGAGGGCCTAATGCATGTTTGTAAGCAATGGCGAATGCACACAACTGAGCGATTATTGGCAGACTGTGCATGCCCCGTGATCCCACTGCAATGCTACTCTCAATGAGACTTCTTTACACATTTGACCCTTTGGAAGCGGTTACTGTGCTTGTATCTGCTTTTAGCTACCATCATGCACTTTGATAAACATGGCTCCCGCATCGCTGCTTATGTTTATGCAGTCGGTAAGGACTTTGGGACAGATGTATCAAGCTTTAAAAGGTGATAAAGTGGAGAGTGATAAACAACCAGCCAATCAGCTCCTACCTGTCATTTTTCAAACCCAGCCTGTAGCATGACAGTAAGTAGCTGATTGGCTGGCTGTTTATCACTCTCCACTTTATCACTTTTGAAGCTTGATACACCTGGCCCTACGTGATGGCTCCAGGGGCTGTCTATATTCTTCGATGTGCGGTAGCTTCTCTAGTGACGATTAGCAGTTCTGTAGCCTGATAAATTGCAGCTGCCTAGGCATGTGTGTACAATAGGCCCTGAGTGTGTCTGCCGTGTATCTGGATGATTTGGGGTTTAGGTCATATGAAACAGCAGGAAATCCTGTAGGATATATGGTCTTTCCTCAGACCCATTTCCTATTGCAGTCATCCAGGTCAAGGAATGCCAGATTATTTGACACTGCAAAAAAAATCTGCATACCATTTATATCAATCCATAATTTGTAGACAGTAACAGCCATAGGGCCAGATGTACTAAGCTTCAAAAGTGATAAAATTCAGTTATAAACAGCCAGCCAATCGGCTCCTACCTGCCGTGTCACAGACTGTGTTTGAACAATGTCAGGCAGGAGCTGATTGGTTGTTGATCACTCTCTATTTTATCACTTTTTAAGCTTAGTGCATCTGGCTCATATCCGCTACATGTGGCAGCCATCTTGTCTTTAATATTCTTCAGGGTGCATGGGTGACTGGCTGACATGGGTGTCAACACATAAAAAAAGTTGACATGCCTAAGGACGACAGGGATAAAAGGTTGACACAAGCATTAGATCAACATTGGGAGGGTCTACATGCCCTATAATCCACTAAGGCAGGGCTGGGCAACACCGGCCCTCCAGATGTTAGTGAACTACACATCCCAGGATGCTTTGCATTAGTTTCAGCATGGCCACATAGCAAAACTAATGCAAAGCATCCTGGGATGTGTAGTTCACTAACATCTGGAGGGCCGGTATTGCCCAGCCCTGCAATAAGGCATGGAGGGAGATTATAATAGTGGGTGGGGCATAGTGAGGCACTGAGCTATGCAAGGGGACACGGTGCACTTTTTACTTTTTTGGTGTCGACATTTGGGACAATAAAAAAAGTTAAAGAAAATTATGTCTACCTTAGGCATGTCAACTGAAGTCCAGTCGACATTACAAGTGTTGACCCATACCCTTCTCCAGGGTCTGATAACATCACTTATCCTTTCATACCAAATTCCAGGCACAGCCTGGGTCACTGACCACAGATTTCAAGCTGGAAACACTGTTTATGCCATCGGCTGTACCCAGGTTATTGCCTCAGCTTCTCCTCTGCTGGTACTGGAGATTTCCAAGTGCAGGGGCACCTGTTCTCCATAGAATGATAATGGGACCCGGGTTACCAGTTCACACTGCCCCTCTATTTTTTTGGGAACCCTTTCACATCGAGTCCCAAAGTGGGCTAACCTGGTGAAAGGGGCAGAAGAGATGAAGTACCAGTAAATCTGCTCCGGTCAATTTTCAAAGAGCCTGTAACATGGCAGTTAGGAGCTGGTTGGCTGGTACTTTGGGGGTCTATGTACAAATGGGGTTATTCAAACCTAATTGCTGCTGTGTGATGATCAGATAGTCCCCACCCAGACAGACTGAAAACTCACCCTATGCAAGCTTGTGATTGAATAATAACAGACAGGAGCTGACTGGTCGGTTCGTTATCCGCTTTTATTTTTCTCAATGGCTTAGTACATAGGGCCTAATTCAGGTATGATTGCAGGGCAAATTTTGTTTGCAAATGAACAAAACAATGTGCACTGCAGGAGGGGCAGATGTAACCTGTGAAGAGAGAGTTAGATTTGGGTGAGGTGTGCTCAATCTGAAATCTAAATTTCTGTGCAAGAATAAAGCAGCCAGTATTTAACCTGCACAGAAACAAAATAACCGCCCCCCCCCCCCCCCCCAAATATAACTCTCTCTACACATTTACATCTGCCCCACCTGCACTGCACATAGTTTTGTCCAATTGAAAACAAAATGTGCCCTGCAATCAGGTCTGCATAGACCCTAAGTACCAGATTAATAACAGCAATGTAATATAAAAAAATCACCATAATCATTTGCAGTAAATGTATAATTGAAGTGCACAGTCTGGATCCCTAGAGGATGGGGTTAGCCCCTTAAGGCCCCCATACACTAGGGCGACTTGTCCTTAGGACAAGTCGCCCCCGACTTCCCCCTGAGCTTCCCCGGCTGCTCCCCGGGGGAGCTTGATTAGATTGGCACTTGATGTGCCATTTTTTACATGTGGTAAATCGTCTCGATTTATCACATGTAAAAAACCCGGGAAGCGGGGGGGGGGGGGCTACAGAGCAGGGCTGCTGATGGGAGCAGGAGGGGGCTGGGGACGCTGCGGGGAACACAGGCGGCATAGAGCCGGGCAGAGGGAGCCGGGAGCTGTCAGTGCTAGAAAAAAAAAGCCTATACAATGAATGGGCAGCCTGTGATTGGCTGAGCGCTCTCTCAGCCAATTGCTGACTGGCTGAGAGAGCGCTCAGCCAATCACAGGCCGCCCATTCATTGTATGGGCTTTTTTTTTTAATTCAGTACTGACAGCTCCCGGCTCCCCCTGCCCGGCTCTATGCCGCCTGTGTCCCCCGCAGCATCCCCAGCCCCCCCTGCTCCCTCCACCGCCGCGCGCCGCTGCCCCACTAGGTCCCAAGTCGGGTGGTCGGACGTGCAGCAGGTCCGACCACCCGACGCAGATCCGATGCGCACGGGACCGCGCATCGGATCGGAGGGGATATCAAAACTAGCCGATTTTGGTCCGATTTCGGCCAGATCCGACTGATCTGGCTGAAATCTGACCAAAATCGGCTAGTGTATGGGGGCCTATAGGCAGTATAGCCCACCAGGGGTCTTTCCCTGTACACCCGTGGGCCAGTCTGAGTGTGATTACAGATTTTAAATGAATGGATACGTTTCACCATTGTGTACATGATCCTCCCACAAGATGGCTGCCTACTGTGTTAAGCCCCGTACACACGGGGGAGATATATTGCTCAGCCATATATTGCTAGCAATATATGGCTGAGCAATATATTGCTCAGTTTCTCCTTTTCATCAGCGGCCAGAGATGGTCGCTGATGAAAGAGAACCTCTGCAGGCGGTGCCGCAGAGGTAATCAGCTTGCTCCTGCGACCAGCGATTAGACCGGGGCTGAAACCGGGAGCGCACACCCGGCGATTTATCGCCTGGGCACACTCCCATAACTGGCAATATGGTCTCCTGCGACCATATTTCCAGCAATTTCAGCCCCTATGGCACTCGTGTGTACACAGCTTAAGAAATAGGTGCCTTTCTAATCATGATGGGGATGTTTTCACCATACGACAAGAAATTGTTCTCTGCAGTTACAGATGAGTAAAATACAACAATGAAATGAAAAGCAGATGCATACAATTAAACCGAAGAAGGGAGACATCAAGCTTTAATAAAAACTTTAATGAATATTAGCATTTCATCCACCTAGGTCCTGATGAGCTGGAGATATCACCAAATAACAGGAACAGTGTTTAAGGAGGATATGGTCTAGAACAGTGGTTCTCTAATTGATTCCTCAGGTTCTAGTTTTCCAGGTCACCCGACAGGTGCACTCATTACTGACTGGCACATTTTAAAAGATCCACAGTTTGCGCTAATTATTTTGCTTGTTTCTGTGAGGGGCCATGCAAAACATGCACTGTGTGGGGTCCTGAGGACCTGTGGTCTAGAATGATGGTCCCTGTTTAAATATTGTTGAGGAAGAGGGAAATACCTCTATGATATGATCTGTATATATAAGTAGATATACGAAGGGGTAGATTTACTAAGGCTGATTTCTAATCGATTTTTTGCTAAATCAAATTGATTAAAATCAATCTTAATCGATGTTAGGTTTTCGGCGCTAAAACACATTACAGATGATTATTTTATATTTGTTTTTAAATGTTAGTAAATTTGTGTTCTAGCCTTGGAAGTCCAAGATCGAGAGAGATCAGTTTTTGGGCGGAATGTTCTAACATCCTCCTCCCTCCTTCGCCAGCTACCGCATCCATAATAATATGCATTAACATATGCGATTAGTAATGCGATCAGAGCTGTCCTTTGCGATGCAGCGCCGTCCCTGGACTTCCGGGTATAATACCCGGGAGTACATCTGTGCACGTACAGAGTGACAGTGCCGGCCAAGGGACATGCTGGTAGGTTAGGCTGGCGATGTTCTCCGCAGTGGTGGGGCTTTAGTGCATTCTGTTATACAGGGTTTTTACCACATTTTTGCTTTAGAGCAGGGTGGGGAACCTCAGGCCCAGGGGCCCGTATGTGGCCCCCCGTAGCCGGTGTGAGTGGCCCACCCACTGGCCTGGTGGCTTTGCCGGGAGTCAAGTACAGGGGAATTCTTGCAAGAGGTCGGCAGTTCTCGCCAGATTCCTCTTCATCAACAGCAGCCGGAGACTGTCAGTCCTATTCAGCGGCAGCCGCTGGAGCGCGGGACGGCTGCAGAAGGACAATTTGTAAGAGAAATTTTTTTACGTATGGCCGAAGGATTTTTTTTCTCCATACAAACGGCCCTTGGCACAATAAAGGTTCCACACCCCTGCTTTAGAGCATCCCACAGTTTGTATGAAAATAAAAAAAAAAATGTATGAAAATGAACCCTAGGAGCTGTGTGAAGCTGCGTGTCTGAGATCTACTGTGTGACATGATGGGAATATGAGCTGTCTCATTCGGAGCTGGTATTCCTGAAGTCACGCCATCTATTCATTATATATGAATTGGCCAGGTGTGTCCATTCTGCTGCCTGGGATGCCCATATAATTCCTAATATACACAGCCGTTTTCATCGTTCGTAGTTATCCACCCTAAAAATGTACAATATTATAAATATAAGCATTAATGATCTTCTAACAATGAAAATAGCAGTAGTTTGATCACTGAATAAAGAGATCAAGGGGATAGTTAAAAAAAAAAAAAGTAACTTAATGCTCTTCCAGTTCTTCTGCACCTCCCCCCCCCCCAACACACACCCCAACGCCTCCACCACCCACTCTTTTCCCAGCACCTATCCTATAAAAAAATCTTGATTCCCCATGTAAGTAGTTGCCTGAGTATGCATCACACTCCTAGAATTACTTTAAAAAAAATCTACGGTTTACCTATCTTTCTAAAGATTTTTTTTCTTTTAAAGGAAAAATAAATATTGAGTATATGCTTCCGTTCTGTACAATCCGTTGCATTTTGCACTTTTCTATGAAGTGTGAAATATTTTTTTCCAAAGTAGTTTATTTGCAAATGGATAAGCGTTTATTCAATTTAATATATACAGTGGCACCTAATACAGAGCACTGTACAGAGAATATTTGGCACTTACATCAGGCCATCCCTGATTATTTGTCAATTCCATCAGTTCCTGCCCCACTGGATCTTAAGGGTGGATCCATTGTTTGTATCTCCTGTCTGAACTGCACAGAAGCTAATCATTTTTTTGTGCAAATATCCCCAAGGCTGCACTTAGGGCTGAGGAGCAGATTTATTAAGCTCGGGTGAAGTGATAAAGTGTTTTTTATCACCGGCCAATCAGCGCCTACCTGTCATTTTTCAAACCAAGCCTGTAACTTCACAGTTAGGAGCTGATTGGCCGGTGATAAAAACCAGACACTTTATCACTTCACTGAGCTTAATAAATCTGCCCCTCAGTTACAAAGATGGGGGGGTGCAATCGACAATAAAAAGGTCAATAGTTTGGGCCATGGTGGGAATCGAACCCATGTCCTCAGTGCTGTGATGCAGTAATGCTAACCATTACACCATCCGTACTGCCCATAGTATCACGCCTTGTCATGACTAATGGCAGCACATTGCTCCTTGCCTGCCTGTTGAGTGTAATCCTAAGTATCTCATTCTGTTTGCTGGGTATAATACATGATGATTTATTAATAAGGTGGTATATAAAATTCAAAGAAGTGTAACACAATCACATGCTCTGTACACTGTGCAGGGAAAATACTGACTGCTTTATTTTTACACTGTAATATACAGTAGATCTCACTTTGCAGTAAAACCCCACCCAATTCTAAATCTCTCTGCACAAGTTACATCTGCCCCCACTGCAGTGCACATGTTTTTGTCCATTTGAGAAGGAATTTGCCTTTGCAAGTGAACCAGAATAATGGCCATAGCATATACCTTCAGGGTCTGCAGTCCGCACATCAGAGCTGATGTTTGCTCAACCAGGTGACATAGGCAATGAGGACAGGTAGACAATAGACTGTGTAATAAAAGACGTGTGGTGTAAAAGGGTCAGCATGTTAATGAATAGGCATTCACAGCTCTCCTGTGTGGCTGCTGGGGCAGACAGACCTGATAAGTGGAGAGGAAGCTGGGGCTGGCTACACAGCATTAAAAGAGCTATCAAACAGTCTTTCATCTTCCATTAACACACACACTGCTAGAGAAGAAGTGCGTGCTGGGTAGAACAGTTATCTAGACCATTAGCACACTGGCTGGACAACTCTTATATGACTCATGGTGAGACCTATAGTTGAGCTGAATATGTTTAATGAATAAAGTACAAACATGGCAGCAACTAGTGAGGTCTGTCTCATTTCAGATAGATAGAAACACAGAATTTGATGGCAGATAAGAACCACTTGGCCCATCTAGTCTGCCCCTTTTTTAAACATGTTACCTCAAACCATATTTGATCCTTATTTCTTTGTAAGGATATCAATATGCCTATCCCAAGCATGTTTAAATTGTTCTACTGTATTTGCCTCTACCACCTCTGACGGGAGGCTATTCCACTTATCTACTACCCTTTCTGTGAAGTAATTCTTCCTCACATTTCCCCTGAATCTTCCTCCCTCTAGTGTCAGTGCATGTCCTCGTGTTCTGCTGCTCCTCTTCCTGTGAAGAATGTCTCCCACCTGTACCTTGTTAAAACCCTTGATATATTTGAAAGTTTCTATCATGTCCCCCCTTTCCCTTCTCTGCTCTAAACTATACATATTAAGATCTTTTAGTCGGTAAGTTTTGTGATGTAGGCCATGCACCATTTTAGTTGCCCTTCTTTGTACAGACTCTAATGTATTTATATCCTTCTGGAGATATGGCCTCCAGAACTGAACACAGTACTCTAGGTGAGGTCGTACCAATGACCTATACAGTGGCATTATTACTTCTTTCTTTCTACTGCTGATACCTTTCCCTATGCAACCAAGCATCTGACTTGCCTTCTTCATTGCTTTGTTACATTGCCTACCTGCTTTTAAGTCCCCTGAATAAGTGACACCTAGATCCCTCTCTTCCTCAGTAGTTTCCATTATAGTGCCATTTATACTATATTTAGTCTTTGGATTTTTGAGACCCAAGTGAATGATTTAGCATTTTTTGGTATTAAACTGTAGTTGCCATGCTCTTGACCATTCCTCTAATCTACCTAGGTCATCAATCATTTGTTTTACCCCTCCTGGTGTGTCTACCCTGTTGCATACCTTTGTGTCATCTGCAAAAGGGCACATTGTACCCTCAATTCCATTTGCAATATCACCAATAAAGATATTAAAAAGCACTGGTCCAAGTACAGATCCCTAGGGTACCCCACTTGTATCCTTTCCCTCCCAATTTCAGGGAGCATGGTGGCATAGTGGTTAGTGTTGTTCAAAGGGATGGGGCCATGAGTTGAATTCATGACCTGGACCTATCTGTGTGGAGTTTGAATATTCTCCCTGTGTATTATTGAGGCTTCGGACAGTGTCATAATTATGGGTGAGTGACCAGTGACACTGACCATGGTGCAAAGCCTAGTGAGCCGTTGCAGATCAGTCTAGATCAGGACTGGCCAATCTGTGGCTCTCCAGCTGTTTTGAAACTACACACCCCAGCATGCATTGCCCACAGTTTTAGCATTTCTAATAGCATGCTGTGACTTGTAGTTTCACAACAGCTGGAGATTCACAGTCCTAGTTTAGATTGTACCCTGCTTCTTCTTGGTTACAGTTGGCCATCAACCATTAATGGGTACCAACCATCAATGGTCAAAATTCAATATTGGATCATTGTTTTATATATTTGCAATTTTCTGCATACTTTGTAATGCAAAATTTCTTTACTAAAATTACTCAGTTAAAAAAAAATTAAATATTGGATGGTTTTGCAGTCAATGTTGGCAAACTAATGTTTCACTATCAACACCGCACCACAGCATCGTCGTCCCCCACCTAATTATTAATATTATGATATGATTATGGTGTCCAGAAGATTTATATACAAGTAAACAATGCAAGTGTCAGTCCAACAGTTATACAATAATGATGTATCCATTCTGTACAGAAGTTCATATATTGCAAGTGTTTTGGTCAAATAATTTTTTTTACACCCATAAAAAAAAAACCTGCAGCCAAGCTACAAAAGAAAAGGGAACAGAAGATCCCTTTATAATTGTAAATCATTTTGCTAAGGTGTTCGCTGTGCTCTTTACATCTCAATCGTTATGTTATGTCATTTGTAATGAAATATACAAAACCAGGATGTGAGCACCACAGGGGGGCTAACTGTATTAACTCAGCAATTTCATTGTTTAAGAGTCTTTAACTCCAATCTATTCTCTTCAACTGCAGCAATCGGACATTAAGAAAACATGTTGTCTTTCTTTAATTACCAGAAACATCTACAGATATGTCAGCATGGAATTAAAGGGACCGATTCAGGCCTGTTGACAAGGCTGCAATGTTTGCAGATGGACAAAACCACACTGCCCCTCAATGTGCAGTCTAAAATTGCTATTATGCCTACTTAAAACCACGAGGGACAGGTGGTGAGGGGTGCTACACTAGGCTGAAGGTGCCTTATGCCTTCAAGTGTACATATACACAATACAGGATATAGGGAGAGGCCCTACACTGCATACCCTATGTAATGAGAGGTACTACCTTGTTGGTAGGGCCGGTGCCACCAGTAGGCAGCTGGAGGCATTTGCCTCTTGGCACTGGCCACTGGAGGGCGACACTGGCGAGGAATGTTTGCTATTCCCTTAGCTCTTCCTTAGGGATGAGGAGCAGAGATGCCATGGTCACCTAAATGTGATCAGGCTGTTTAAGTAACTGATGCTAAGCTGGCTCCATTTCTGTAATGCGCTCTGCGCTCCCCTCTCAGCAATTCCTGCGCTCCGTGATTTACACCACACATTTAAAATCCCCCCGGCATATTTTTCAAGGTTCACCCAACATATGTCACCCACCCTCCTCTCTCCTTCCTCCCCGCCCCCAACACCCACCATATTCCCGCAATTCACATACCCGCTGCACCTACCATCTCCCTCCCCATTACCATGTGACTTTTAATTGGTCGAGAAGGTGCCGGTCATAATACTTATATTAACCAGCCCCTTGCTGTCCTGTCCTAGACCACCAATCCAAGGCACCCCTGCAAGTGCTCGGAGGCACCCCAGGGTTCCATGCACACAGTTTGGGAACCATTGGTCTAGTTGATCTCTGCCACTGCTCTTTTGGTTTGGATTAAAATATGAATAGTGTTTAGATAATTTGACAATAAGTCAAAAGGTCCACAGATAAATGGTTGGTATGGATTTAAGTTGATATGGTCAAAATGTCGACATACAAATGGTCGACACAAAAACAATCTTGGGGTATGTTTTTTGTGTTATTTTAACCATAAACGTTATCCTCTCCCAGGTGTCTGATCCTTACTCTCCACATAGTGTAACTCTAACCATCCCCTTCTGCAGCCTAACCCTAAAGGCCCTTGGAGGTCGGACCTGCAGAACATAAAATAGAGGAGAATCGGACCCATCTGTGGTACATAGCGGATCTATCTAATCCAAATTCCCTTGAATTCCCCCGGCAGCTCCCATTGAGTCCTTTTACATGCGACAAATCACATGCGATGTAACGTATGTAAAATATGGCACATGAAGTGCCCAATCAGATATAAGGGCTGCCGGGAAGTTCAAGGGAAATCATGTCCGACTTGTTGCTCAGACAAGTCGGACAAGTGTATGGGGGTCTTAATCCTTCACCAAGTGCCTAATCCAAACCATCCCCTCCAGCACCCTAAAGGCCCCCATACACTAGCCGATTTTGGTCAGATTTCAGCCAGATCAGTCGGATCTGGCCGAAATCGGACCAAAATCGGCTATTTTTGATGTCCCCTCAGATCCGATGCGCGGTCCCGTGCGCATCGGATCTGCGTCGGGTGGTCAGACCTGCTGCACGTCCGACCACCCGACTTGGGACCTAGTGGGGCGGCGCGGCGGTAGAGGGAGCAGGGTGAGCTAGGGACGCTGCGGGGGACACAGGCGGCATAGAGCCGGGCAGGGGGAGCCGGCGGGAGCTGTCAGTACGGAAGGAAAAAAAAAAAAGCCCATACAATGAATGGGCAGCCTGTGATTGGCTGAGCGCTCTCTCAGCCAGTCAGCAATTGGCTGAGAGAGCGCTCAGCAGCCAATCACAGGCTGCCCATTCATTGTATGGGCTTTTTTTTTTCTTCGGTACAGACAGCTCCCGGCTCCCCCTGCCCGGCTCAGCTGTAAGTAATTGCCGCAGCTGTGTCCCCCGCAGCGTCCGTCCCCCCAGCCGCCTCAATGTCCCCCTGCCCCCTGCTCCCTTCACATTGCAGCTCCCCTGGAGTTGCAAATGATACATCGCATGCGATGTATCATTTGCAAAACTTGGCACATCAAGTGCCAAATCGTGTGTCCCCCTCCCGGGGAGCTGCAGGGGGGAATCAGGTCCGACTTGTCCTTAGGACAAGTCGGACTAATGTATGGGGGCCTTAAATGTAACCCTCTGCAAGTGCCTAACCCCTAACTAAACAATAAAAAATCATAAAAGCATGTGCCAATCATTTGTACGTCATACTTTTGACCCTGAAGAGAAAAAGGGTGATATCCAAGAGAGGATATCGAAAAAGTCTCCCGGGTGGGGCACAGCCTTCTTTAGTAATGTAGTATCAGTTAAGATTAAACTTTATTAATATTAAAATGATCCTGTAAGTGGATCAAAAATAACAGACATGAGACAAAGACATACAAATAACATATATAAATATTTTCAATGAGAAAAGTAGTGAAATATAATGTTTGTAAAAGTCTGAAATAGAAGCTGGAATGCCTCTATGTTTTAAATATAGGGGTAAATTTCAATGTATTCCCAAATTTTTCAGACAAAAAACACACGCCTTCACTGACCAGAATAGGTCTTCACGTAGATAAATATCAATAAATAATTATATCAGAAAAAAGTGCTCCCTGTCAAACAACACAATATTTCCTGTATTAGTCAGAAATAGAGGGTATGGCTATTAGTAGGCACTATTCGGTCATAATACAATGTTAGGACGATAGGTTTAGAATAGGAATGAAATATCTGAGCTGTTAGTACTCACAAAGAGGCTGCTGCCTGTGCATATGGCGGGTGACAGATAAGTGCACAGTTGAGCGGACCCTGCGAGCGTCACAGGTACAAGAATCTAGGAAAAGAGGGTTTCTGCTGTTTCCAGGGGTGACCAAACTGGCTCTGTTATACAAAGACAGCGCAGAGTCAGATGTTGGGTCCCCAGGGAATGAGAGAACCCTGATTCAAAAGATAACAAGTAAAGAGAGCACATTCACTTTAATCCTTGGTCTATGCTGCTATCCACTGTGTACGTGAATTTACGTAGTGAACAGTGAATGAGCGATACACCCTGGTGATGAAGTGCAGAAGGAAGTGTAGATAGCACTATGGTATTTGGGGTCCACTGGCTTGTGACAATACCGTGCAAAGGTGGTAGTCTCAGAAGAAAATAAAAGGTCAAAATAACAATACCTATTATAAGGATAAGTTGCCTAGATTTTATAATACCCTAGAGAGAGGCAGGGTGGTAGTCTCAACACAGGGTAGAGGCTGAGAAACAATATCTATCGTCCAATCTTATAGGGATAACTTGCCTAGGTTCAATAATCCCCTAAAGAGAGATGGAGCTGGTATCTAGTACTATGATGTATACTATAAAGTATATATATATATCAATCCCAATTATGACAGGAGAAAAACACCAAACAGGATTCCACCTATAGGATGGAGGATCAGGTTTTAGTAATGCAGTTAGTAATCACCAATTATTTAGGATGTTTGCATATCATATACTTTGTAAGGTAGATTAAAATCACATTAGCCCTCCATAACTTTAGATAGCAATGAATATACAATAGTGTTACAGCAATATCAGTGCCCTTGAGGGCTGTTTGAACTCACGGACACCACCTCCAAGGTGTGTTGCTCGGGAGATCGTCCTGAATCCCACAGTGTGTGTGCTCTGGTGCAGCGACGGCTAGTCACTATGTTGGCGATAGCGGAGGTCCGCAATCAGAGTCTGTGGACTGGCTTGTAGGTAGGGAGAGGTGACCTGTGCGCTGGGAGATATAATTGCCGGCTATGCGGTGTTCAGCAAGCCGGCGATGTCTTTTAAACCTAAGCGGGTCCAGTCCATAAAGTCACACACAGGTTGTTCTGTTCCTGGGTGAAGTTCAATTCGTTAGGTGGAATATCTAACACTCGCAGCAGGATGCTGCCGGCAAAAAAGAAAACCTGTCTGTTAAGAGGATAGGTGCAGCCGGTCTCAGACCGCTGTGCGCTGGAGGATGTAGTGACCGGCTGTGTGATATTAGCAAGCCAGCTGTGGCTCTTGAAGCCTCAACGGGTCCAGTCCGTGGGCTCACAGAGAGGTAATGCCGTTCATAGATAGGGAGCAGTAAATGGGTGATACGTCTGTGGTTAGCAGCCGGGTGCTGCCTGCAGTGACAAATCCTGTCAGTTAAGGGATAGCTGTAGCGGGTCTCAGACCATGGTAGCCGGTTGTAGATTGTAGGAAGCCGGCAATGCTTCTGAGAGTCCGCTATGCATGCGTTCCATAGGCTGACAGGCTAACAGGATAATTGTGCCAGTTAAGGAGACGTGAGGCGTGCAGGGTCCCGCTTGTGCACAGCGGAGACCTGACATCCGAGACGTACGTTTCACTTAGAATCCCTTAACTGACAGGATTTGTCACTGCAGGCAGCACCCGGCTGCTAACCACAGACGTATCACCAATTTACTGCTCCCTATCTATGAACGGCATTACCTCTCTGTGAGCCCACGGACTGGACCCATCGAGGCTTCAAGAGCCACAGCTGGCTTGCTAATATCACACAGCCGGTCACTACATCCTCCAGCGCACAGCGGTCTGAGACCGGCTGCACCTATCCTCTTAACAGACAGGTTTTCTTTTTTGCCGGCAGCATCCTGCTGCGAGTGTTAGATATTCCACCTAACGAATTGAACTTCACCCAGGAACAGAACAACCTGTGTGTGACTTTATGGACTGGACCCGCTTAGGTTTAAAAGACATCGCCGGCTTGCTGAACACCGCATAGCCGGCAATTATATCTCCCAGCGCACAGGTCACCTCTCCCTACCTACAAGCCAGTCCACAGACTCTGACTGCGGACCTCCGCTATCGCCAACATAGTGACTAGCCGTCGCTGCACCAGAGCACACACACTGTGGGATTCAGGACGATCTCCCGAGCAACACACCTTGGAGGTGGTGTCCGTGAGTTCAAACAGCCCTCAAGGGCACTGATATTGCTGTAACACTATTGTATATTCATTGCTATCTAAAGTTATGGAGGGCTAATGTGATTTTAATCTACCTTACAAAGTATATGATATGCAAACATCCTAAATAATTGGTGATTACTAACTGCATTACTAAAACCTGATCCTCCATCCTATAGGTGGAATCCTGTTTGGTGTTTTTCTCCTGTCATAATTGGGATTGATATATATATATACTTTATAGTATACATCATAGTACTAGATACCAGCTCCATCTCTCTTTAGGGGATTATTGAACCTAGGCAAGTTATCCCTATAAGATTGGACGATAGATATTGTTTCTCAGCCTCTACCCTGTGTTGAGACTACCACCCTGCCTCTCTCTAGGGTATTATAAAATCTAGGCAACTTATCCTTATAATAGGTATTGTTATTTTGACCTTTTATTTTTCTTCTGAGACTACCACCTTTGCACGGTATTGTCACAAGCCAGTGGACCCCAAATACCATAGTGCTATCTACACTTCCTTCTGCACTTCATCACCAGGGTGTATCGCTCATTCACTGTTCACTACGTAAATTCACGTACACAGTGGATAGCAGCATAGACCAAGGATTAAAGTGAATGTGCTCTCTTTACTTGTTATCTTTTGAATCAGGTTTCTCTCATTTCCTGGGGACCCAACATCTGACTCTGCGCTGTCTTTGTATAACAGAGCCAGTTTGGTCACCCCTGGAAACAGCAGAAACACTCTTTTCCTAGATTCTTGTACCTGTGACGCTCGCAGGGTCCGCTCAACTGTGCACTTATCTGTCACCCGCCATATGCACAGGCAGCAGCCACTTTGTGAGTACTAACAGCTCAGATACTTCATTCCTATTCTAAACCTATCGTCCTAACATTGTATTATGACCGAATAGTGCCTACTAATAGCCATACCCTCTATTTCTGACTAATACAGGAAATATTGTGTTGTTTGACAGGGAGCACTTTTTCTGATATAATTATTTATTGATATTTATCTACGTGAAGACCTATTCTGGTCAGTGAAGGCGTGTGTTTTTTGTCTGAAAAATTTGGGAATACATTGAAATTTACCCCTATATTTAAAACATAGAGGCATTCCAGCTTCTATTTCAGACTTTTACAAACATTATATTTCACTATTTTTCTCATTGAAAATATTTATATATGTTATTTGTATGTCTTTGTCTCATGTCTGTTATTTTTGATCCACTTACAGGATCATTTTAATATTGATAAAGTTTAATCTTAACTGATACTACATTACTAAAGAAGGCTGTGCCCCACCCGGGAGACTTTTTCGATATCCTCTCTTGGATATCACCCTTTTTCTTTTGCATTTATCCTACTCCCTGGGAGCACCTCCACAACTTTATAACGTTATTTATTTATTTACTGTGTTGATTGGAGAAAACCTTCTAACCAATAATCAAATTAGCCCAGTGCCCTTGGCCTTATCCCATTTCCCCTTTTCCCCTTTTTTTGCATACTTTTGACCCTGTAAACCTAAGTCAATGTCAGACCTTTGACCCTGTCTACATATTGACTGTCAAATATCATGTGATGACCTATTATCTATTTATTTATTGTACAAAGAAGGGCAACTAAAATGGTGCATGGCCTACATCACAAAACGTACCAAGAAAGACTAAAAGATCTTAATATGTATAGTTTAGAGCAGAGAAGGGAAAGGGGGGACATGATAGAAACTTACAAATTTATCAAGGGTTTTAACAAGGTACAGGTGGGAGACATTCTTCACAGGAAGAGGAGCAACAGAACACGAGGACATGCACTGAAACTAGAGGGAGGAAGATTCAGGGGAAATGTGAGGAAGAATTACTTCACAGAAAGAGTAGTAGATAAGTGTAATAGCTTCCCATCAGAGGTGGTAGAGGCACATACAGTAGTACAATTTAAACATGCTTGGGATAGGAATATTGATATCCTTACAAAAAAATAAGGATTGAATATGGTATGAGGTAACATGTTTAAAAAAGGGGCAGACTAGATGGGCCAAGTGGTTCTTATCTGCCGTCACAGTCTATGTTTCTATGTTTAGTTGATACACTTGCCCAATTGTATGAAATTATAGATGGAAACTGATTGGGAACTCCATCAAATCAAATCATGTACACTGAGGACAGGAAACAATGGTCTAAATTACTCCTCACAGAAGAAACAAACATCTATTAAGGGATGTAAATCAAGTTTATAAAACATAGATATAGAGGAATTATCCTTAGACACATGAATAAATTGGGATTTGTTCAGCTATCAGGCCACTAGTAAACCTAGAGGCGCACCATTTGTTGGTCCATTAATTTGCATAGCAGACAAATCCTTTCTCTTATGATTAATGTAAAGTCTCTGGGAAAATAGACATCAGTCATTATAAAAGCCAGCATGTGGTAAAAGATCTCCCCAATCATTTACAATGGTCAACAAAGGGGCCATAAACTCACTTTATTTAGCAGCTGTTAGTTTGGGCAAAGAATGTAGTGTTAGAGGTAATTTAATATCAGTTCCAGTAAATGTTCGTCATCAAGTCCTAGGGGGAGAAAGCAGTTATCGGGTTTTTACCGCATTTTGGGATGCTGTAAGCATCCCTCGCCGGGTTACCGCGGCGGGGGGCATTGCCAGAAAAATCTGGCGATGCCCCATAGAAGCCAATGGGCTTCTACCGCAACCCTCCGCCGCCCCGCGCCGCCCCGCACGGACCTCCGCTGCCCCGCATCGCCCCCTCACCTGTGTCCGGGCAGCACAGCGCAGTGCTGCCCGGACCTGTGACCTCCCTGAACTGATCCTCTTCCGGGTGCAGGATGGAGGAGAGCCCGGCGCAGCAGCGCCGGGTGTGTGAGGGAGGGGGGAGCCGCCGGGACCTGCTGGGACCCGGCGACTCTCACCGCAAAGGACAGCTCTTAACGCAAGAGCTGTCCTTTGCTATAATTATCGCATATGTTACAACATATGCGATAATTATAAATGCAATGGGCTTCTTAGAGAATCTCCCCCCTAGTGTTAAACAGCCAGCCAATCAGCTCCTAACTGCCAGGAAAAATTACAGGTAGGTATTAATTGGCTGATTGTTTATCACTCTCCACTTTATCCCTTTTTTAACATTGATACATCTGGCCCTTGTGACTTAAAAAAGACACGACAGAGAAGCCAAGCAAAGGTGTAACTATAAATATTGCTCCCTCTGCCGGGCCCCCCACCACCACCACTTCATGGTACCTGTTCAGTGTTCAGGGGATTCCTCTGGCCTCCAACAGCTGACAAGGTCTTCGTCCTCTGCCCCTGTTATATATGTCACTCCCAAAATGTCTGCCGCAATTATCTAGCATCCATAATAACTGTCCACTGTGAGGCGGCAGACATTTTCAAATGGTTAGGCACGACAGGACCAAAGACAAATATATTGCCTACGATATAGGTAGTGATAACAGTAGCCCCCTTCAGACTGATCTATGAAAATCGCTCCTGGTCCATTTTTGTACATCTGCATATTGAGCGTTTAATCTGCGGCCTTGCTGTGACCGTGGTTTAAGTTACCATGGAGGGTGGCGGCTATGACACAATGGCAGCTGGGACTGGGCGGAGAACAGATAATTAGGGGGGCGGCAACAGACCATTATGTGGGAGTGGTCTGTACAACACAGTAAGGTCTGGACCACTCGGGTGAGGGCCATGGCAGCGTGTCACAAAGCTGCTGTGGTCCAAAACATGGTCAGCCTGCATCTGGCTATACAGTAAGGTTACATAGCCAGGGGGCAGATGGTGATGAAAACTTCTGGCAAGCTGATCAAATTCTGGAACCGCCCACATAGCCTTCATTAACTTTCCCATCCAATCACGAAGCATGTAAAAAAAAAAAAAGGTACTTGTGAGTTATCCGGGCTGCCGATTTTTTCATCGCGCCCGAAATCGTGGGCATCGCGTCGGTCGTGGCCGTTATAAGGAGCCGCGACGCGATGCCCACGATTTCCCATAGACAGTAATGTTAAAAGACACGATGGACCCAATTTCCGACACGATTTCCCATAGACAGTAATGTTAAAAGACGCGATGGACCCGATTTCCCATAGACAGCAATGTTAAAATAAAATTACAATGTGAAATTGGCCAATATGTTTTTAAAAAAAATGTTTCATGGCCCCCCCCACCACCGTTAACGCCACCCCGCTATTGACGCCAACCCGAAGCGTGGCGAGCGGCGGCGATACGCGTCCTCCGACCTTTTCATGCCCTACTATCCACTAGGGCGTGGAGTGAGAATAGAATAGTGTGGCGAGCGCAGCGAGCCACCGAGCCCGAAGCGTGGCGAGGGGACGCGGACACCTTCACAGGTATCCGCGTGCCCTTGCGGGCTTCACAGGTGTCCGCGTCCGCTCGCCACGCTTCGGGCTCGGTGGCTCGCTGCGCTCGCCACACTATTCTATTCTCACTCCACGCCCTAGTGGATAGTAGGGCATGAAAAGGTCGGAGGACGCGTACCGCCGCCCCTCGCGGGCTCGCTGCGCTCGCCACGCTTCGGGTTGGCGTCAATAGCGGGGTGGCGTTAACGGTGGTGGGGGGCCATGAAACATTTTTTTTAAAAACATATTGCCCAATTTCACATTGTAATTTTATTTTAACATTGCTGTCTATGGGAAATCGGGTCCATCGCGTCTTTTAACATTACTGTCTATGGGAAATCGGGTCCATCGTGTCTTTTAACATTACTGTCTATGGGAAATCGTGGGCATCGCGTCGCGGCCCCTTATAACGGCCACGACCGACGCGATGCCCCCGATATCGTGTCTTTTAACATTACTGTCTATGGGAAATCGGGGGCATCGCGTCGCGGCCCCTTATAACGGCCACGACCGACGCGATGCCCCCGATTTGGAGCTAAATCGTGGGCATCGCGTCGGTCGGGTGTCCTTAAGTTAACCAAACTTAAGGACAAAATCGGCAGCCCGGATAACTCACAAGTACCAAAAAAAAATAGGTAGTGTATACTACCACTGCTGATGCTAAGAGATAATGGTGATGATAATAATCTAATTTGTGTGTGTCTGATTAGCAGATACAACACTGTTGCTGCAAGTAACCAATGGGATTGGGGTTAGAACGAATCCTAAGGTTTGAAGGGAAGGAAAAAAGTTGGATCAATGCGTCAAAAAAATTGCGTCAAAAAAATATCAAGCAAATGATGATATGTAGGAATTGCGTGCTCTCTCAATAATAACAGGTACGTGCTCCTTTTAAATGACATTTATTAGACCAAATGGAAAATTAAATAAATGTAATAAATGTTAAATGTTCCAAACATTTATCTAATAGCACTAATACATATATTAATCAATTTATATATTAAAATAAGTCAGTGTAATAAAAATGCTGTAACATAAAAAAGGCATATACATAAATCATAGATGAACACAGTCACACTCTAATAAATATGCCCTGGCCAGAGTGTAGTACCAATACTTCAGCTGCAAATATACTGCTGGTTTGCTGCTAGAAATACTTTGAGAAAGAAGATGCTAATAATGGTGGTACAGTATTTCACCCAGAATAGGTGATTCTTCCCCATTAACCAATATTTACTCTGCACAGAAACAAAATAACTCACCCAAATATAACTCTTCGAATGATTTTGGTCCCGGGAAACTGGGACGTTTGGTTCCAGAATAATCTGCCCTCAAAGAACATAAACAGCCATGAAATTACATTCATAAATAAAAAAATTGGTTTACCTGCAATATCTCCGGAACCAATTGACTCATATGGACCAGTTTGATGTCAGATTGAAGGTCCAACGATTTGGGTTCTAATGAGATCAACCACGAGCTTCTGTAATGTTGGGGGAGGGGGGGGACTTGCAACCGGGTGGGGGTTGGAATTAGCGGGTCCCATGTTATCCTATGGGGAAAACATTCCAGGTTTGCCCAGCGGTATCTCCGGTTCCCAGGGGGCTAGCAATGTGGGGCCTGGCTTGTTGGAAAGCCCTGGTCCTCAGCTACAAAGCTCAGTTTGTGCTCAGATTGTGGATAGCAAAGCAGTGGGGAACTTCAGCAAGTTAAGGCTGGCACTGAGGATTGCAGAGTCAGTATGGTAACTGGTGGTATGCGGTCGGTCTGAGAACCAATGGTGTGGCCTAGGGGTCAACAGCAGTGATCGGTCTGGGACTTGATGGTGTGGCCTGGGAGCCAATAGCAGAGGTTAGCCTGGGAACCGATGGCGTGGCATGGGAGCCAATAGCAGGGTCGGTCTGAGAACTGATGGTGCGGCTTAGGAGCGATGGTAGAGTCAACCTGGGAACCGATAGTGTGGCCTGGGAGCCAATGGTAGTGTCGGTCTGGGAACCGATGATGCGGCCTCTCTGGGAACTGATATTGCAGCCTGGGAGCCAATCGTAGTGTCGTTCTGGGAACCAACGGTGTGGCCTGGGAGACAATGGTAGTGTCAGTGTCGGAACCGACGGTGCAGCCTGGGAGCCAATGGTAGTGTTGGTCTGGGAACCGATGGTGCAGTCTGGGAGCTGATGGTAGAGTCAGTCTGGGAACCACTGGTGCGGCCTGGGAGCCCATGGTAGTGTTGGTCTGGCATCCGATGGTTCGGCCTGGGAGCCCATGGTAGGGTCGGTCTTGGAACCAGGTTTATACCGTATGGTCCTTGTGGTATGTGTGTGCCTACATGTTGGTGAAGTAGAGATCCAGTGACAGAGTCAGGAACACACCACCTAGCTTGGCCAATTACTTTTGGAGTTCATAGAAGTCCGTGTTGTAGAGCATAGAAATGGTCAACACCATGTAGAGTATCGAAATGGTCAACACACAAATAAACACATGTTGGGTGAGATTTAATAGGATGAGAGATTCAGAAAGTGAGAGATTTGGTGAGAAATCTCCAGTTTTTTTAAAGGGGCAATCATTTACACTGCAAAACCAGTTTGGTTTTGCTGTGTAAATGATTGCCGCTTTAAAAAAACTGGAGATTTCTCACCAAATCTCTCACTTTCTGAATCTCTCATCCTATTAAATCTCACCCTTTATGTGTCATTTTGTATGTTTCACCATATCTGAGCCAAATCAGCGGAATTGTGCACCCGTGCGGGCTTGCTTCAAGCAAGATAACTCGCTCTGCAGCTGCTGCGCTCGCCACAGGTTGCCATTCCAAATTGTAGTCCACACAGATAGTAAATGATGAAAAAGCTTAAAGTAATATTAATTAAAAAAAAAAACTTTTGTTGACAAAATATGTCTTGAAAATTGTCACATCGATCTTTTGAACCTCTTGACCTTAAGCACTGGCTACATTTTACCTGTTAAGCTTTTGTATGTCAATCATTTGGGGTCGACTGAATGGTTGACGTGAAACAGGAGAGCACTGCTCCGGACAGATCCACAGGCTGCAGGCTGGCTGCAGGAGGCTATTCCAGGAAGCCACATTCAGATGCTGTAGGGTCAGGGCCAGCTCTACCATTAGGCACCTTTAGGCAGCTGCCTAGGGCGCTAGGACCTGGGGGGGGGCCACCAAGTCTGCCTATCAAAAAATGAAGGATGTCCATGAGGATCCTTGTTGTACTTAATGCAGACGGCTGCTCTGGAAGTCTCGACCTCACACGTACTTCACTACTTTGCTGCCCCCTCCTCCTTGTACTCTGTTGTGGGTGGCAAAAGGAGGCCTCCAAGGAAAGCAGGGGACTTGCCCACTTTTCCTGGGGGCTGGGAGGACCACCTGATTTTTGGGAGCCTCCATGCCATTCCGGAATATTAGGAAAATATGCCTTAAGGGGTTGGAAAGTGTGTATTGGTGTCTGTATGGGGAGGGGAGGGCAGTAAGTTGAAGTTTTGCCTAGGGTGCTGAGAAGCCTTACTCCGGCCCTGTGTAGGGTAGCAATGATATGGGACACAGGGCTCTGCACCCTGGGCAGCGGCATTGCTTAATCACCCCTAGGGGAGACTGTTCAAACCTGTGAGAGAAAGAAAGAGAGAGAGAAAGAAAGAGAGAGAGAAAGAAAGAGGAGAAACCAGCTTCTAGCTATCATTTATCTAGCCCAGTCAGTAAAATGACAGAAGATGATTGGTTGCTATGGGAACTTCCCCATGTTCTCTCTTTCAGAGGTTTTATACTGTACCTTTTCCCCATAGACTATAGTCATTTGGTAATAAAACAAAATCAAAATTTTAGGGACATTTCTTGGTCAAATATTGGCCCTTATTCAGATCTGACCGCAGTACAAATTTGTTCTCAAAATGGGCAAAACCATGTGCACTGCAGGTGGGGCAGATGTAACATGTATAGAGAGAGTTAGATTTGTGTGAGTTATTTTGTTTCTGTGCAGGGTAAATACTGAGTGCATTATTTTTACACCTCAATTTAGATTTCAGTTTCAACACACCCCACCCAAATTTAACTATCTCTGCACATGTTACATCTGCCCCACCTGCAGTGCACATGGTTTTGCCCTATTTGAGAACAAATATGTACTGCGATCTGATCTGAATAAGGGCCATTATGTAGGTAAGTGTAGACTATAAGGCAGGAATGGACAAACTGTGACCCTCCAGCTGTTGTGAAACTACACATCCCAGCATGCCTTGCCATAGTTTTAGCATTTCTTAATAGCAAAACTGTAGCAGGGCATGATGGGACTTGTAGTTTCACAACAGCTGCCATAGTTTGGACATGCCTGATATAAGGGTAACCTGAGATCCAGACCTGGTATAAAGTTAATTCTTTCCATATTCAAATGTACAGGATAGTGTACCATTATAGTTTTCCATTCATTGCGAACAATGGGGAAGATGTATTAAGCCTTAACAAGAGATAAATTCAAGTGTGATAAGGAGAGATAAACTTCCAGCCAATCAGCTCCTTACTGACTTTTTTCAAACACAGGCTGTAATATGGCAGTTGGCAGGTGATTGGTTGGACGTTTATCTCTCCTTATCACACTTGCATTTATCTCTTAAGGCTTAATACATCTGCCCCATGTCACATATCTAAATTTAATTTATTAACTTTAAAGTGTAGCAATGTGACATAGGCCCTTATTCTGATCGGTGCGGATTTTTCCGCATGCGGTCGTACCGCCGATGGTTTTCGACTGCGCATGTGCAGAGGTCACTCTGCGCATGTGCAAGCGGTTTCGCTGCACGTATTCTTTAGGCGCCGCACAGGGGGCGGAGAGGGGCGTGAAGGGCTACTTAGCCTCATTACCCTATGCATACGCCCCGCGTTTCATGGGCGTTCCCATGCAAACGCAGGGTGTATGCATGGTAATGAAGCCGTGACGCATGTGTAGGGGGCGGGCATCTGACATCGCCGGATGTCAGCTGCCCGCCCCCATACATGATTTCATACGGACAAGTGTCCGTGTGGTCTAGGGTGGCGGGCGCTGGTGGAGCGTGCGGCCCTGCATTCGATGTTCGGCGACCATCGAATGCAGGGGCTGCTCCCAAGATGGAGGAGGCGTATCCCCGTCCACTTTCATGCGGACCGCCACATATCCGCGTACGGACGGAGGTGGCGATCCGTATGGAAGGCGGGGATTCGCCTGCACGGTCCTGGCCGCATATTCTGATCTGGCCGCACAGATCAGAATAAGGGCCATACAGACACATCATGAAGATGACAGGACGGGACACATATGATATCCTGGTGCTCAGGATGATGGTGGTCAAAAGATCAACCCTGGTCCCCCTATATTGAGAATACCGACAGGGGCCCTTTATGTGCATTAACCCTCTCCCCTTACCCTTCATTGCAGCAGCCTAACATGAACCCCCCCCCCCCCCCAATGCAGTCTGACATTGACCATCCCTGTTAGTGACTAAACCAGTGGTTCCCAAACTTTTTGAATAACGGCACCTTAATTGATCATATTTTTCACGGCACCCCTAGTCCAAAGGTTTTTTTACTGAGAATTTCAGAAAAAATATTCAAGTAAATAAATTGTGATAAAATGTTATCCTTATGTCCAGTTATGTGGTGAGGAACATGAATCACTTCTGTTCACCCACATATTTTATAATTGGAAGCCACCAGCACTGATTTTTTCCTATTTCATTGGCCATAAATAATTTGAATTGGTTTTGGACCACCAACCTGAGACACCCCTGTAAGTGCACCGAGGCACCCCAGGGAGCCTAGTCGCACAGTTTGGGAACCACTGGCCTAAACCTAAACTCTGTACCCCGCCGCCTAAACTTAACCATACAGCATATCCCTGGACATGCAAGTGTTTGGCATATGCAGCATATCCCTAACCCATTTGTAAGTGCCTAAACCTAGTCCCCCCCTTCCCCAGACACACGCTAGCCCACCCCCAGGGCCGGTGCTAGGCATCGGAGCGCCCCAGGCGGGGGGGAGGGGAGGCGCCCCGGCGCTCAATAGCTCACCCGCTCCACAGGGGGTCGCCCCGGCATTAACCTGTGTTGCTTCACATGGGGGGTGGTGGGGGTAGTGCCATGCGATGCAGCGCTGCCCAACGTGACGCTCCCCAGGGGGGCTTGCTGGGTGAAGCGTTGCGGCACGCGGCGCCGTGACGCTCCAGGGGGGGTGCTTGCCGGGTGACGCTCCAGGGGGGGTGCTTGCCGGGTGACGCTCCCCGGGGGGGGGGAGGGCAGCTCCAAACTGCCGCCCTCCAGTGACCCACCCCACATTCCCACCAAGGGTCCAACGTCAGCCCTCTGACGGCATTCGGAACCTCGGCATCGTCAGTATACTGAACACCGGTATCCTGACCACCATAATAGGACAGGTATAGCTTCAAAATGTAGACAACATGCAGAAGGAATAACTGTAAAGGAAAGCAGCCATCTGTATCTGCAATCTATGGAGAAGGGAGTTTGCCCTGTTACATAATACAGAGATGACCTCTCTCCTACCTTCTGCCTGCTTCCTTCCAAACTTCCCAGCTGCAGCTGTTGTAATAACAAATGCAGCCAGAACATTCCTTACATTCCCGATAGATATCAAACATAACTAAAAGCTCTTGTTCTCACTCACCTCCTGCAATAGCCTCACATTGATCACCGGTGAGGGCTGCGTATGAAGTGACCCGAGTGTATGCCAAACACTTATATGTCCATACACCTCAGCTTACCATCATTCTACAGTAATATTGTGCATAAGAGATATACAGTATATGTGGTATGTTCCTCTGTTCTTATGCTGAAGTTGTTGTGTGTATACAGACCTCTCAACTGTCCCGATATTCAAGGGATCGTCCCGTTTTATGGTGGCATTAAAACGAGCGATTAGATGCCGTTGAAGGAAGTATGGAGATGCATACCTTTGCGATCACCCAGCGGCCATAAATATCTTTGTTGTTCCTTCGTGTGTCGAATTTATATCAGCATTTGAAACAAGGATTTTGTGGGTGGGAGAGCGCAATAAATTGGAAGGGTGCAGCCTACCACACAAAAAGGGGGATACACCGTCCCCACACTGGACACTAGATACAATACAAAATTGTGTGGCATGGCGCAACTCTCCCAAAAGATGTCCGATACACTTTTGCGGCAATGGCAAAAAGTTTTATTTCACATCAAGCAGAACAAACAAATTCATATAAAACAATATACAACCGTATGTAATTCTGGGTGCACTTTATGTCAGGTGCAGATAAGAATGCATGAGGTATCTCACCATATGTGTAGACTCCGGTGGGCTATGTTGGTAGTCCAAATCTGCGGCACCACCACAGTAAGCTTAAGATGATGGATGTCTCCAAAGAGTAAAGTGCAAATGCGTCCAGAAAGTGTCCGTGCGTCCAATTAAAGTGATCCAGTGCCAAGGCGCTCCAATTTCAAAGTGCAGAAGGCGTGGATTAGCAGCAACGCGTTTCGGAGGTCTTACTACCTCCTTCCTCAAGCTGGGTATGGATTCAAATGATCTGTAGTCTCCTTTTATCCCCCTCCCAAGAACAGGAGACCAATGGTGAGGCCGCAGTTTTCGTGGGCCGGAAGTGCTGTGTGTTCCACCCGGCACTTCCGGTTTGCGGTCCACCAGACTGTATGTCACTTCCGGTTTTTCGGACCGGAAGTGCCATGCGTTCCACCTGGCATTTCCGGTTTGTATTCCACCGGAATGTGTCACGTCCGCTTTCGCCAGAGCTAGCCGGAATTGGAGTGGCTGAGACTTTTTATTTTCCTGGAGTTTTTTTGCGCCAAATTTCATATGTTTAGGGCAGCAGATTACTATTATTGCTCCGTCTCTCTATACATGAATTCACGAATTTATATCAGCAAACACAAACCTTACGCCGCGCATTTCCCAAAATAAAGTCTAAACATATAACATTAGTTCATTATTAAATACAAAGGGGTAAATGGTACTTGTGTATTATCACAGCGCCCATCGCATCGCATACCACTAAATAGGGTATGCAATGCGATTTCCGCGTGAAAAAGCCCGAACGTACAATTAAATCTCGCATCACATGCCAGCAAATGGCATGCGAGTATTCAGCATTCAGTGTTTCATATATGTCCTACCATGTCTAGAACACTGACAATTATCCATCTCCGTGGTAACAAAGTCCTACGGGACATCTTAAACTTTCATTCTGTTTGCGGGATCCTATTATCTTTACGATGATCTGAATTCTTTGCGTATCTAGATTTCTGAGTGGCATAGGACAAAGTCACAACTCAGGGCCTGATTCAGACCTGCTCGACAATTTTTTCCACAGCGATACTGGCCAGCAGTGGCGTAACTAACATTTTTGAGACCCCCACCGATATTTACAGCACCGCCCCCCCTTACCCCTCCGCATGCCGCCACCGCCGTTGCCAACACATTCCCGGTCACGCAGCGCAGATATCCTCCTGGCTCCGTCTCCTGCAGTTCTAATGAAAAATGACACCACAAAATGGCTGCCCCCTAATAGCAGACAGTTTTTAACCCCTTCCTGACGGAGCCTGTTTTTGCCTTCCTGACAGAGCCCTTTTTTTTCAAATCTGGCATGTATCACTTAAGTGGGGATAACTTTTTTTTGCTTTTACTTATCCCAGTGATTTTGAGATTGTTTTCTCGTGACACATTGTACTTCAACTTAGTGGTAAATTTTGGTCGATACAGTCTGTGTTTTTTTGTGAAAAATTCCAAAATGTCGTAAAAAATTGGAAAATTTTGCGATTTGCAAAATGTTAAATTTTCTGCTTGTGAGACAAATAATCTTACCACTCAAAATAGTTAATAACTAACATAGACCATATGTATACTTTATGTTGCCATCATTATTTCAACCTCATTTTCATTTTTTTGGACACTAGGAGGCTTAAAATATGAATAGCAAATTCTCAAATTTTCAAGAAAATTTCAAACTCTGATTTTTTTAGGGACCAGTTCAGTTATGATGTGACTTTGAGGGACTTGTATGTGAGACACCCCCATAAATGATGCCATTTCAAAAAGTGCACCCCTCACAGTATTCAAAACAGCATTTTGGAAGTTTGTTAACCCTTTAGGTGTTTCACAAGAATTAAAACAAAGTGTAGGTGAAATTTCAAAATTTCATTTTTTTGGCAGATTTTCAATTTTAATACATTTTTCTAAGGAACACAGTAGATTTTACTAGAGAAATGTGACTAAAAATTGATTCCCCCAATTCTTTTGTTTTCATAAATATCTTATATGTGGCCCTAGTGTGCACGGTGACCAAACCACAGGCTTCATAATAGAAGGAGCACCTACTTGATTTTGGAGCCTCCTTTTTATGAGATTATTTTTTAGGCACCATGTAGGTTTATAGGCACCATAAGATGCTAAAAGTTAGGAATCTCCCCCACAAGTGACCCCATTTTGCAAACTACACCCTTCAGGGAATTCATCTAGGGGTATAGTGTACATTTCAAACCCCCAGGGGTTTCACCAATTTTGATACAACTGGGCTGTGCAAATGAAAAAATGTAATTTTTCATTTTCACAGCTCAGTTGTATCAAAATTGGCGATCGGTAAATTAGCCGCCGGTAACACAGAAAACGCTGTGATTGGCTGTTCACATTTGAACAGCCAATAACAGCGATCGCTGATTGGGAATCAGGGACAGCAGACATCTCCAAACTGTCACCGCGTCTATAGACGCGGTGACAGTTAAAACCATGACGTATATATACGTCTCCGGTCGGGAAGTACCTCCCGACCATGACGTATATATACGTCATATGTCGGGAATATCTTTCTATCTATCTGTCTCTATATATATATATATATATAGAAGAAAAGTATAGAGTGCGCTAAATACAATTCAACAATTTAAAAAATATACACATTTATTTTCAGTCTTCACAAAGACTTCACATTTATAAAATACAGCTGGTCTGTTATTGGTACAGATGATGTTGTAGGCCCAACGCGTTTCGTCAATAAATTGACTTCATCAGGGGCTTAGCGAACAATAAGTCAGCAAGGCGTAAAATCACTGTAAATAATACAAATAATACAGTTCATTTATATGAACATAAAAGCAGGTAACAAATCAAGGAGGACAGTTATGATACGGAGTGGAGGACAGTGGAGACGGAAGGAATAATTAGGGCGCCTGACTAAAGTAATGGGTAGCAGGCATGAAGATCTTAATATCTTTTAATGGCTTCAAATAATTAGCAAAGGAAGAACTGAAGAATGACCCAAGAGGTACAGAATCACCAATAGTGTGTGGTCACCAAATATTGATAATGATACCTTTAGCAGATTTGGAGGATCACGTACAGTGTCCAGCAAATGGGGGAGTGGAACTCAATGTGTGAGCTGAGTAGATGGTAGGCGTTACTATAGGAGGGAATGTGAATATTAATAAAAATAAAGATAAAAAATGCTAAGTATACGCCTTCACCAGCTCTTCAAGCTGGATGGTCTCTAGTGGAAAGTTAAGAACTTACAAATATGCCACAGCAAAGCTGCTAGTACGTCTGTAGGGTCTGGGACTCAGAAAAGTCATTCACATAGGTGTATTCCGGAGGTGTGTCTCAATGGAAAATGGGCATATCTATTGGATGAAACAGGGGTAACCAAATGATCATCTTTGACTATTCCCTTCACCTACACCTTTAACCAGTAGGTGCCAGATATATGAATTGGAACTTACAGCATCACAAATAAGAGTGTAAATAGAGTAACATAATGGTCCAAGACCTGCATCAGCTGTTCAATAGTATAGTTCCTAAGGCACTTCGGAACCTTTGAATAGATACAAAACAGTGTTTTACAAGCCAAGAACTAATATAGGACAATGACCCAAAGTTTAATGCCTTAGAAGGGTACTTACTATTAGGAGAAAAACCGGAAGTTGACTGCCTGGGATCCAAATCAAAATGAACTCCTGTGAGAGAGGCTGCTATTTATGGGGCAGGGAGTATAGCTACTTCCTGTTTCCCAAAAATCGCTGTGTGTGTTCAAACGTATAAATATACGCTATAGGGGCATGATAATAGAATAGTAGTGTAGTTCTACAAGTGACTAAGCTGGGGCTAACGGGCGCTATTAGATAGAGAACTTCAGCGCTGACAAAATCCCTAATTATAGTGGTGGAACGCACAGCGTCTCCGCTGTGCGTTCCAAACAGGCGCCATATTGAAATGCGCCGACGTCATGTATCTTCCTAAGTGGTTGGAGGGCAGCAGCTGGGCGGGCGTTCCTCCGAATGAGGAAGTGTCATGAACCTGACTTGGTTTAGTCAGTTTCTGAGGTTTCTATGCCTGTTTGCTCCTAGCTGCTGCTGTTGCAGCTGCCCTGCATTCCCACTGATTAAGTCTCCAGTGAACTTCCCTGAGTTCTGCAGCCTGATCCCTGACCCACACACACCTGTGCAGTAATCAGGTGTGTCTGTCTTTCCCCAGTGTTGATTAGTGCTGCGGCTGGCAGCCAATCACAGAAAGGCAAGGGGGATATAACTCAGGCCCTGGGCCTTCATTCCTTGCCTTGAACAATTGCTTACCTGTTCCCAGAATCTCCTGTGTCAGAGAAGTTTCCAAGGCTCCGAGATCTCCAGGTTCTCCTGTGTCTCTATCTCCAGCGTACCCCTGCGATACTACCTGGTTCTCTCCATCTCCAGAAGACTCCTGCGATTCCATCCCTGCAGTTGAGTAGCCGGTGTTCCGCTACAAACATCATTTGGCTTTTCAGCCCATCAGTGACTTTCCCACCTGGTCCTGAAAACTGCCGACAGACTCTGTCGACTCCGGGGTTGACTACTCCCTGCTGCTCTCATAGTGACTACATCATCTGTCCTATACTTCCAGCAAGTACCCCGGGGCCTTCCCTCATCTGTCGACACCACGGTCGACATCTCACGTCGACATCCCCAGCAATTCCCAGATTGCACTTCCCTCATTGAGCTCTCCAAGTTCAAGTGTCATCACCCCAGCCTGCATCCAGAGGGCCAGGGCAGGGGGCCGCGACCTGCCTGTCAGACGCAGCTAAGTCCAAAGCTCCTTGCGGGGCTCCCTGGTGAATACCGCTGGCAGGTTAGACTCCGCGCCCCTGTTCCTGGTCTCCGCCAACACTCTGGTTCACAGTGCCCTGATCCTCCTGTGTATTTCTCATATCAAACCTCCTGCGTTCAACTATCCAGCGCCCTCCACTGGTCCACCACGGTCACAGCCGGGAACACAAAATATCCCTGCGCTGACAGTTTGTTCAAGGCCGATGGACTCGGTTCAAGACCCCAGTGTGGGACCAGCGGTCATCCAAAATGTTACCGCTCGGATAGAGACTCAAGAAGCCACTCAGCAGCGAGTGATAAAATATCTTCAAGAGGTATCCAGTCGATTGGATACAATGCAGCAGTCATTGTCAACTCATGTGTCGACTGTCCAAAATTTTTTACCACCCACTTCCCATTCCAGTCTCCAATTGCCGGTACCAAGCAAATACGACGGTGATTCCAAAACCTGCAGGGGATTCATTAATCAGTGTCAAATTCAATTTGAACTGTTACCTCACAACTTCCCCACAGCTAGAATAAAGATTGCATATATCGTCTCATTGCTTTCCGGAACTGCCCTCGAATGGGTATCACCGCTGTGGGAGAAGTCTGATCCTCTCCTTGCAGACTATGACATGTTTATCCAGACTTTTCGCCGTATTTTTGATAGACCAGGTCGCTCAGCCTCTGCTTCCACAGATATCCTTCAGGTCAAACAAGGATCTCGGCCCATGGGGCAATATGTGGTCCACTTTCAGACTTTGGCATCCGAGTTACTGTGGAACAATGAAGCCTTGACAGCTGCGTTCTGGTTAGGAGTATCAGATCGCATCAAGGATGAGCTGGCAACCCGGGATCTTCCAGATCGGTTGGAAGACCTTATCTCCCAATGTGTCAAGATTGATTTACGCCTCCGTGAGAGAGGTCTAGAAAAACAAAAGAAGTTAATTCCTAGAGAGATTCCTGAATCACGTTCTGTGTCTCCTGACCGTGAAGAACCCATGCAAATTGGTAGATCACGCCTGACTCCTGTTGAACGTGCCCGCAGGCAGCGCAATAGATTGTGTATATATTGTGCTGCTTCCAATCATTTCATTGATGCCTGTCCTGAGCGTTCAGGAGAACGCCAAGGCCTGACCTGCAATGGAGAAGTCAGGTTGGGTCAACTTGTGAAATCTCCTCACGATAATGACTTTGTCCTTTCAGTGTCCCTCGAGACTCCAGCCGGACCCATACCCAGTTCTGCCCTAGCAGATTCCGGGTCAGGTGGAAACTTCATCTCTTATGACCTTGTCTCCAAGTTGAAAATTCCTCTGGTACCCATATCTCCGCCTATCTCTGTTACCGTGATGGATGGCAGCAAGATTCCTGGCAGTGAGGTTCATTTCCGTACTGAACCTGTCCTTTTAAAAGTTGGTACTTTGCATCAAGAGTTAATAAAATTCTTTGTGATTCCCAAAGCATCCTATGACATTGTGCTGGGGCTTCCATGGCTCCGACTCCATAACCCCAGTATCAACTGGTCCACTTTACAGTTGGAACATTGGAGTCCATATTGTCGTCAGCATTGTACTGTCAGCGCAGGGATATTTTGTGTTCCCGGCTGTGACCGTGGTGGACCAGTGGAGGGCGCTGGATAGTTGAACGCAGGAGGTTTGATATGAGAAATACACAGGAGGATCAGGGCACTGTGAACCAGAGTGTTGGCGGAGACCAGGAACAGGGGCGCGGAGTCTAACCTGCCAGCGGTATTCACCAGGGAGCCCCGCAAGGAGCTTTGGACTTAGCTGCGTCTGACAGGCAGGTCGCGGCCCCCTGCCCTGGCCCTCTGGATGCAGGCTGGGGTGATGACACTTGAACTTGGAGAGCTCAATGAGGGAAGTGCAATCTGGGAATTGCTGGGGATGTCGACGTGAGATGTCGACCGTGGTGTCGACAGATGAGGGAAGGCCCCGGGGTACTTGCTGGAAGTATAGGACAGATGATGTAGTCACTATGAGAGCAGCAGGGAGTAGTCAACCCCGGAGTCGACAGAGTCTGTCGGCAGTTTTCAGGACCAGGTGGGAAAGTCACTGATGGGCTGAAAAGCCAAATGATGTTTGTAGCGGAACACCGGCTACTCAACTGCAGGGATGGAATCGCAGGAGTCTTCTGGAGATGGAGAGAACCAGGTAGTATCGCAGGGGTACGCTGGAGATAGAGACACAGGAGAACCTGGAGATCTCGGAGCCTTGGAAACTTCTCTGACACAGGAGATTCTGGGAACAGGTAAGCAATTGTTCAAGGCAAGGAATGAAGGCCCAGGGCCTGAGTTATATCCCCCTTGCCTTTCTGTGATTGGCTGCCAGCCGCAGCACTAATCAACACTGGGGAAAGACAGACACACCTGATTACTGCACAGGTGTGTGTGGGTCAGGGATCAGGCTGCAGAACTCAGGGAAGTTCACTGGAGACTTAATCAGTGGGAATGCAGGGCAGCTGCAACAGCAGCAGCTAGGAGCAAACAGGCATAGAAACCTCAGAAACTGACTAAACCAAGTCAGGTTCATGACAGGAAGTAATGGAATCTATGGAGCGCAAAACTAATAAGTATGCGTTCCAACCAGGCGCCATCTTGATGGGGACTTAATTCCATAAATATATGAAAATAGCGCTATCGTTTTTGCTAAATAACCGTTTCATTGACTGCATGGACAATATAAAGTTAATATTAAACTAACATAAAAAGCTATGTGTGATAATAAATGGAACATTATATAGGGCTGATATTACATAAGTGATAGTGTGTTTCTAATTGTGGGTAATTTATAATGGCTGATTAAATATAGGTTAAATATCTAATATTAAATTTTATTTATTTTTTATTTTTTATTTTATTTTTTATTTATATTTTATTTTTTATTATTTAACATAGGTGGTATAATAGTGCTATTAACCTAATATATGTGGGGTGACGCATATATAAATGCGAATGTGCTACTAGTACTCTTTTAAAAAGGTAATATATGGGTATATACTGCTAATTATATGTGATACTGTGAATACCTGAATTTCACATGTAAATGTGCATAGGTGCTCTAAATATAGATGATTATATGTAAGTGTACTAAAATAGTACCTCCTAATTCTATAAAGAAATGACACATATAAATGTGCATAAAAATCATAATTATAAATAAATAAAGAACTAAATGGGGGTTTTGTATACCTCATGATTATAATGCCAACAGTATACTACCCTAAACAAATAGATATGAGGCAGAGGGTCGCCTCCATTGTGCCTAATATAGGCATGTTCATTTAGATCATTGTCCCATTTACATCGAGGTCTACCTTTTATTATGGGGTGGAGCAATATATATACAGATATGATAGCATAAGGGCAACATAAATGAGTGCCAGAATGGAGCAGAAGGGAAAGCACCAGAAATAGTCAAGGGGTGGGAGCTAAATGAAAGCTACAATATCAATTCCCTCGTTTAGTCCTCTGGGAGAGAGGGTATTCAGGGTATAGATCCAAAAACTTTCTTTTTTTATAAGTTCTTGATCTCTATTACCCCCTCTGGGGTTAACAGGGACTTTTTCCAAAATCGTAAATTTGAAGTTCTCTTTTGTGACCTCTGAGTTGTGTTTCTCCTGATAGTGTCTGGGGAGACTATGTACTCTTACTTTATTTTTGATGTTTCTCATATGCTCCTGGATGCGGAGCTTAGTTTGTCTTATTGTTTTGCCAATGTAATGAAGATTGCAGCTACAGGTGATTCTGTAGACCACATGGTCGGAATTACATGTCACAGCTTCTTGGATTTTGTACTCTTTTCCGTTCTCCAGAGTGTGTTGGAACTGGATTTTATCAAAGAAAGGACAACAGATGCATCTGTTACAAGGTGTTGTACCCGGTTTCTTGGTCAAAAAATGCGTAGTTTTAGGAGCTGCAGATGTGGTAGGTTTTAATCTGCTGGGAGCAAGTATAGACTTAAGGTTATTGGCCCGGCGGTACACCAGATTGGGTTTAGGTGGGAGGTGTTGGCCTAAAATCGGATCCCGCAAAAGGGTTGCCCAGTGTCTCTCTAGTACCTTTTTTATTTCATGGTTTTCACAATTAAATTGTGTAACGAATGGGCGGCTCTTGAATTCTTTGGCCGGTCTCACTTGTTTCGTCAGTAGATTCTCTCTTTCTTGGGCGAATGCTTTCTGTCTGGCCTCTTCAATATGGTTTATCTTGTATCCCCTTTCAATGAATCTGTTAGTCAGGAGTTGGGATTGGGACCAGAATTCGTGTTCTTCACTACAGTTCCTCTTTAATCTAAGGAACTGAGCGTACGGAACGCTATTTTTCCAAGAAGGGAGGTGGCAGCTGGTTGCTGGGATAAAACTATTAGCATCGACCTTCTTGAAGAAGGTACGAGTTTTAATTTCTTCACCGGGTGAGCCTATGAGTTCAAGGTCTAAATAGTCGATGGTAGAAACATTAGTTTTAAATGTGAATTTTAAATTAAACTCATTGATATGGATGTATGTCATAAAGTCCGATATGCTCATTTCATCACCTCTCCAGATTAGCAGTAAGTCGTCTATATAACGTTTATAGAAGATTATATTGTTTTCAAAACGGGAACCGTATAAATGCTGTTCTTCCCATGCTCTCATATGTAAGTTGGCGTATGCCGGCGCAAATTTTGTCCCCATGGCCGTCCCTTGTTGTTGGATGTAGTACTCCCCGTTAAATTCAAAGAAATTATGCTTTAGAATGAATTCTATACTTTTAATCAAAAAGATGATTTCGGAATTGGATTTGTCAGGGTCATTCCGTAGGATTTTTTCCACTGATTCTAGACCCTTGTTATGGGGAATGGAAGAGTAGAGACCTTGTACATCAATTGTGAGCCAGCTGTACTCAGTGGACCATATCAATCCTTTTAGAAGTTGCAGTACTGAGGAACTGTCCTTTAGGTGGGATGTGTTTTGCAGTACATAAGGTTGGAGTTTTAAATCCAGAAAATGGGACAAATTCGAAGTAAGGGAGTTAACACCCGCAACAATAGGGCGTCCTGGGGGTTGGGCTTGATCTTTGTGGACTTTGGGGGTATGGTAAAAAATCGGCAACATAGGATGTTTCACGTAAATGTAGTCAAATTCTTCCTTACATAGTACCCCATCCTGTAAGCCCGAGGTTAGAAGGGTCTTCAAGTCGTTCTGGAACTCTAGAGTGGGGTTGGTGGGTATTTTTATATAAGTTGAGGTGTCATCAAGAATTTTATTAGCTTCAGCCACATAGTTGGTTTTGTCTTGTAGGACGACCGCCCCTCCTTTATCAGCTATTTTAATAACTGTTTGTTCGTCCTTTATTAAACTTTTTAAAGCTTGGTTTTCCTGAGGGTTCAGATTGGTGGACTTACGTTTTTTAGGTTTAATGGTTCGGAAGTCTTCACGCACCGCTTCAAAGAAAATTTCAAGGTGACTACCTCTCGACTCAACTGGGTAGAAGTGGGATATAGGTGTTACAAGTGGTTTATTTTCCAATTCTTTGCTTGCATTCGTCTGGTTTTTAAGGAAGTGTCTCTGGACCGTTAAATTCCTAATATATTTATTTAGGTCAATGAAGAGGTTGAAGTGATTTATATGGCCATCAGGGGCAAATTTTAGGCCTCTGTCTAAAAGCGCGCTTTCTGCTGGAGATAGCTTTTTCGCTGATAAGTTGATGATTCCTGCCCCAGAGGGAGTGGGGCCAGAAGGCCTTTTTTCTTTTTGGGAGAACCGTTTGCCCCCTCTAGTACCTCTGGGTCTCCGTTGAGCCTGCGTTTGAGGCCATGTGGCGATTCCAGGCGAGTGTGTAATTCTTCTCGTACTGTGCGATACGGGTGGCTTGAGTCCCGATCTCCATCTAAAAAATGGGAATTTTTACGGGGGGTGGGGGACCGCTCTCTGTCATCTCTGCTGTATTGGTGATAATCTCGGTATGAGGGGATTCTGCCTCTGTTGTTTCCTCTGTGGTGGAATTCCTCCTTGGTATAACGGTAGTCTTGCCTTCTGGGCCTGTCGTACTGTCTGTCAGAGGGTTTGTAGTTCAAATAGTTATTATGATAGTAGTTATTACGTGGATAACGAGTGCGATTCCTATCATTGGAACGAAATTGATCACGGCTGCGACCTTCCCAATTCCGATTTGAATAGGTTTCCTGCCTTGAATTCCTTGCATGCCGCACTGGGCTTCCCAGCTTATGATGGTTTTTGGGGTGCTGCACCCTGCACCTAGATATAGCGCTAGGGACCCCCAATATACAGAGAAGCCTTGACGCGGCTTGGGGGCATAGCATACACCTGCGCAGGTATATGTAACCAATATCTCTGAATTCTATTATCATGTAGTGTTCTAGATTGGTTACTAGCATTGCTCAGTGTGCTGAGGGGAAAAATGTCTTGTTTTACTTACCCAGTTCCTCAGTACTGCAACTTCTAAAAGGATTGATATGGTCCACTGAGTACAGCTGGCTCACAATTGATGTACAAGGTCTCTACTCTTCCATTCCCCATAACAAGGGTCTAGAATCAGTGGAAAAAATCCTACGGAATGACCCTGACAAATCCAATTCCGAAATCATCTTTTTGATTAAAAGTATAGAATTCATTCTAAAGCATAATTTCTTTGAATTTAACGGGGAGTACTACATCCAACAACAAGGGACGGCCATGGGGACAAAATTTGCGCCGGCATACGCCAACTTACATATGAGAGCATGGGAAGAACAGCATTTATACGGTTCCCGTTTTGAAAACAATATAATCTTCTATAAACGTTATATAGACGACTTACTGCTAATCTGGAGAGGTGATGAAATGAGCATATCGGACTTTATGACATACATCCATATCAATGAGTTTAATTTAAAATTCACATTTAAAACTAATGTTTCTACC